>NC_133387.1:634772-950909 GCF_047511655.1 Castor canadensis
AAATACCTAAGAAAATCAGCTTGAAGGAGGAAAGGTTTATTTTGACTCATAGTTCAGTCCATGGTCACTTGGCCTTGTTGCAGAGCAAAGCCACTGACCTCGTGGCCAAGAAGGAAGGAAGGAAGGAGGGAGGGAAGGAAGGAGGAAGGGAGGGAGAGAGCGAGTGAGAGAGAAACACCCTTATATTCCTAACATTTCCCATATTTAATATTCCCAGTGACCTAACTCGCTTCTATTAGACCTCACTTCCTAAAGGTTTTACCACCTCCTAATTGCAGCTGGGGGCCAAAGCTTTAACAAATGGGTCTTTAGGGGACACTTCCATACCATAACAGCCAGGGTGCTATGGTGTCACCTTCCAAGGTCACAGATTATCTAGAGCGGTGTCCACCTGCCTTTGTTTTGTGTTATAGATCTGACTTGAAATAGAGAAAGTGCACTTTGTAGCAGTATAATGAAATTTGTCTTACATAAAACTCAATGTATGTAGATTGTGTCTTTTCTACTTTTGTGATGTTAAAATAGTCTTTTGTATCTATGAATATAGATACAAAACATTCAACAAAATTCTAGCAAATTGAATCCAACAGAACATAAAAATGACCATATATCACGATCAAGTGGAATTTATCCCAAGGATGCAAGGATGGTTCAATATAGTCAAATGAATAAATGGAATCCGCCCCATCAACAGAATGAAGGACAAAAACCTCATGGTCATTTCAATAGATGCAGAAGAAACATTGATAAAATTCAACTTCTTTTCTTGACAAAACCCTCAAAAAATTAGGTGTAGAAGGAATGTACCTCAACACAATAAAGGGTATGTATGGCAAATCCAGAGCCTACAGCTCACTGAATAAGGAGAAGCTGAAATAATTTCTTCTATGATCAGGAACAAGAAAAGGTTGTCCACTTTGACCACCTTTAGTCAATATTGTCAAAGCAATGAAACAAGATATTTTACTGCCAAAGTAATAAAAGAGAAAGAATAAAGAACATTCAGATAGGAAAGGAGGAATTCAAAACATCCTTGTTTGTAGATGATGTAATTTTATTATGCATAGGAAAACTTAATGATTTCACCAAAAATCTGTTAGAACTGACAAATTCAGTCAGGTTGCAGGGTACAGAATTGACATACAAAATACAGTAGCTTTTTTATACACTAATATTGAAATTGTTGAGAAAGAAATCAAGAAAGCAATCCTATTCACAGTAGCAAAAAAAAAATACGGCAAAGAATAAAGTTAGTTGAAGAAGTGCTCTCTGCAAGGATGCTCACAAATCACCAATGAAAGAAATGGAAGAGGGTGCCAAGAAACAGAAAGGCATCTGTGCTCAGACTGGAAGACTTAAAATTGTTAAAATGTCCACACTACCCAAAGCTATCTGCATATCCAGTACAATTCCTACTGAAATACCAGTAACATTCTTCACAAAAAGAAAAAATGCTCCTAAATTGGTATGGAACCATAAAAGATCTCAAATAGTCAACAGAATCCTGAGCAAAAGGAGCACAGATAGAAACATTACAATTCCTGATTTCAGAACAAACTACAAAGTGGTAGAAACAAATACAACATGGTACTGGCTTATAAACAGACACACAGACTAATGGAACAGAACAGAGAACTCAGATGTAAATCCGAATTTACAGTCAACTAATTTTGACAAAGGCAGCAAAAACACACATTGGAGAAAAGACGGCCTCTTCAACAAATGGTGCTGAGAAAACCGGATATCCACATGCAGAAAGTTGAAGGTTGACCTCTACTTCTCACCCCATAGAAAAACCAACTCAAAATGGATGGAAGACCTAAATTTAAGACCTAAACCTGAGAATTTCCTAGAAGAAAACATACTATAAATACTTCCTGATGTTGCTATAAGCAAAGACTTTTTGGATAGGACCCCAAAAGCATAGGCAACAAAAGTAAAGCTAGACCAAGAGGACTATATCAAACTAAAACCTTCTCCACAGCAAAGCCAACCATCAGCTGAGTGAAAAAATAGCATACAGAGTGGAAGAAAAAAATTGTAAACAATTCAACTGACAAATAGTTAATATGCAGAATATAAGGAACTTAGTAACTCAATAGGAAAAAAAGTCCCATTTAGCAATGGACAAATGACTGAATAAACATTTTTCACAAGATGACATATAAATGGTGGTAAGTACATTTATAAATGATCGTCATGGCCAGGCATAGTGGCTCATGTCTGTAATCCCTGCAACTCAGAAGGCAGAGATTGGGAAGATCATGGTTTGAGGCCAGTTTGGACAAAAACTCAGCAAGACCCATCTCAATCAATAAAAGCTGAGTGTGGTGATGCATGCCTGCCATCCCAGTTATGTGGGAAGAATAGGTAGAAGGATGTGGTCCAGGCAAAACTGCAAGACCCTTTTTAAAGAATATCTGAAAGCAAAAAGGGCTTGGGGGCCTGGCTCAAGGAGCAGAGCGCATGCCTAGCAAGCCTGAGACCCTGAATTAAACCCCCAGTCCCAGTACCACTGGTTATCTATCCAAAGAAACTGAAACACCTGCCGTCCGTGTTGACTGCATCACTGTTGACGATGGCCAAGGAATGGAATCAACCTAGGTGTCCGTGGACGGATGAATGGGTAGAGAAAGTGTAGCCCATAGACACAGAGGAACAGTATTTGGTCAAAAATAGCATGAAATTCTGGCATTTGCAGCTACATTAATGGACCTGAGGGTATTTTTTTATGTTAAGTGAAATAATCCAGGTGTGATAACACATGTCAGTACAATGAGCAATGATCATCAGATCAAGGTGACTGGCAAATCCTACCTCAGACATTTATCGTTTATTGTGTTAAGAACATCTGAAATCCTCTCTGCTAGCTGTTTTGAAAGACTCAGTTAATTGTTGTCAACCATAGTTGTCCTACTGTGTGGGAGACTGTTAGAGGGCATCTCTCCTATCCAGCTGCTCCCCTGTCCTGCAAACCACCCTCTCTCCACCCCACTCTCCCCAGTTCTGGTAGCTATTCTCTTCTCTCCTGTTTTAAGGTAAACACTGAAGCTTCCACATAGAAATGAGTGCATATGACATTTGTCTTTTTGTGCTGGGCTCAGAGAAACCAGGAGAATATTGGTTTATTATTGAGTATATTAGTGGTTTTTTACCAGTGTGGTAAAGAGGCTAATTGCTCTGAATGGTGAAAAATGTGTATGAATATTCAGTCAATATTTATCTCTATCATCTATCATCTCTCTGCCATCTGTAAATATTTCTTATCTATCATCTATTTCTGTCATCTACGATCCTCTGCCACCTTATCTGTCATGAAGCTCTCACCGCCATGGCAGCCACTTCTCACAAGCTGGCTCTCTGGCCTCGCTTAACTTTCCTCCTCCAGGCACTGAAGGTTCACCTGGCTTTACAAGTGTCTATGCTGGATGAAGCTCTGGGTCCATCTTGGGAGATAGGGCATGTCTTAGTTCAGGCTGTCACAACAAAGGACAGACTGGGCAGCTCAGACAACAGACACTGCTCTCTCAACCCTGGAAGCTGGACAGCTGCCATCAGGAGCCAGTGTGGTGGATTCTGGTGATGGCCTCTTCTGGTTGCAGATGGCCTCCTTTTGTGTCCTCACAGATGGAGTCCATCATGGGTCACTCTTATGCCTCGACTAACCCTTATCTTCCCCATATCCTGACACCATCTCACTGGAGGCTTCCACATGTGAATTTTAGGAGGACACAAACATTGAGTCCATGACAGGACATTTTTATTTATTTCCAGAATTAGTGTTTAGCAAAATAACTCACACATGGCCAGCCAAAGTACAAAAGCTGCCAGATTCAGGATGAGAAGAGATGGCTGGGGAGTTGAAATACAGAAAAGCCCAATGTGTGAGGTGGGACCTGCAGCAGCAGTTCCCGGTGCCCCCAGAAGACCCCTCCTCTTGTGGTGGGGCTTAGGTCAAGGCAGGGTCTGTGGCTTCCAGAGGAACCAGAAAGGATGTAGCTCCCCTCCCTGCTTCCAGGCACAGAGCTGCAGCTCACACGAGGGGCTTTAGCCACTGGTGGGCTGGACTGGAAGAAGGTATAAGGACATGCTATAGCTATCTTATTTTCAAAATATTATCTAGTTTCCTAATGAAAACATTTACCAAATTCATCTAATCAGCAGAAGAAAAGTCTCTTCTTCTTTAAAGATACTGATCTTGTTCAATCCATTCACTTTTCAAACAAGTAAATCTGAGGCCTAAAGAAAGGAGGGGATGGTGCTCACCAGGGTCAGCGTTTGCTGTGCCACCTCTGACCTCCCCAAGTGGAGGCTGCAGGCTTGGGACTCTGTGGAAGAGAAGGGAGGGAATATATCATCCTCAGTCCAGCCCTGGCAACCTGCCTTGCAGCTTCCAACCCATCTTCTGCTCGCATCGCTGACTAATTTCATAAAACTGCCTAAAGGTCTGTGACACACACACTGGAATGTTTTTGCATTTTATTTCCCTTATTTACAATAAGCAAAGCCACGCTGGAATGTGATGAGAAACCAAGGTTGAAGGTTATTGCATCGTCTAAAAGTCCATTCTGCCAAGATGGCAGCACATTTGGAAGTACAAAGTTTGTGCCATGGGATGTGCTGATAGGAATGGGACCTTACATTAAGTGCTGCATTTTCCAAAAACATATTATAACCACAAATACAATAAGTGCCAGTAACTATTTAATAAAAAGTCTTGTTCAGAATAGGAGCCCCTCCAACTGCTCTGGCTTGCACTAGAGGGAGGAATGGGCTCCTCAGAGTTGGCTCCATGAGTGTCCTAAGAGGGTAATTCTGCAGAGAAAGTACTTAGAAGGGAAGAAAAGGGGAAGGGAGGGGAGGGGAAGGGAGAAGAGGAGGATCTTGTCTAAGTTCATCTGCATCAGGCTCACCAGGCTCAGCAAATAATCTCATACTACTTTCCCGGGAAATAACTCAGGGAATTAGATAGCATTGGCTAAGCACTGCGGCTTTCTGCCCCCACCAAAGGGTCCAAACATGAGGACAGCTCCCATTAGGCAGGGAAAGTGCCCAGAGACCCCCCAGGAAAACCTCCATGCTCATCACGGACAGTGATTGAAGTGCTCAGACCAGAACACCTGGACAGAGGCTGGGACTCCAGTAAGTATTGGTCAGACCCAAGAACAAGTTCCAGGAGGTCCTCAGCATTGGAGCATACTATGAGAATCTGTCTACATGAATCATCTTCATTCTGCTAAGGTCTGCATTTCCCAGGTGGTGCTCACTGCCTGTGTGGGAGAAGGGCAAGAGCTGCCCAGCGCTCATCTCACCAGTAGATCTCCTCGGGTCTCCATAGGGCTGAGCTCCTCACAGGTTAGAAACTGGATGTGTTTGATTTTCAGCAGTAGTCTGGCTCATCCAGTTATAGCATAATAATGCAGTTATTGTGGCAAGTAGTGAAGTGGCCACAAGAGAACTAAAAGGCTTGGGTGGGCTTGTTATCAACATGGGCCAATAGTGTCTAAATCTTAATCTTTAGATCCTCATTTTGAGTTCTGGACAAACTGAGAAAAAGTTAACATTCGGAGAGGTAACAAAGTCTGAAGGGCATTTGACAGAGTGGCCACACGGCTGTGTGCATTGAGAGTCACAACCCAGGGCAAGAGCTAAGCTGTGCTGGCCTCAGCTGAACTTGGCAGTGGCTGTGTCAAATCCCTTCTGCTTATTGTCACCCAGAGTGAGGTGTCATAGATGGAGAAGACCATGTACATATGGTCTGGGCCAATTTCATGTCCCCAGGCAAGAGCAAGACATCAACAGGAAATACAAAAACAAGGGTGCTGGTTTCTTCAAGGATTTAGAGAGCACATCATTTTATTTTTTAACCTGTAACTCAAGCTGGATAGACACAGTTTTGGTCTCCTGTTCTTCCCTGGGATCTTGTTGGATGGGTATCTATAAGTGTTTGTGATTGGTAGCCTGTGAGTGCTTGGAACAGGGCAGCGCCTGTCTTCTGGGGCAGGCTGGACCATACGGTCTATGGGCTGACTTCAGCCATGCTTGGCAACAGTTCGCCACCCTGAACTGAAGCAAGCGTGACATGCAGGAGCCACTTGCTCCTTGAGCCCTCCCGTCCCTTCACCACCAGCTCCTTTCCTGGGCCTGAAGCTGTGGCAAGTGTGGCCATGTGTTTTGATTTCCTTTAATTCACTTGGCGAAGCCTGAAAACAGTGACTAATGTCCACTCCTTGCTGGTAACAGCCTGGTCTTGCAAAGAGCTTGCAAAATGGCAGCCAGATGGCTGCAGAGTCTGAATGTTTACTGTTTGGAACAGAAGCAAGTCATTCTGCACAGAAGATGTTCCCTGTGAGTTGTATACCTCACCCAGGGACAGAAGTGATGTTTTTAGCAGGGACAAAGAGACAAGGGAGAACTGGTACAGAGCCAGGCAGATGTTAGGCAGAACAACAGAAGCTAAGTCACGTTCACAGGTGCTGGGCAGGTTAGGACCTGTGCAGAGTGTCCTGCAGCTGGAGTTCCCAGTGACAAGCAGACATGGGCCACTGCTCTGTGCATTTCAGATAACATGACAAAGGAAAGCCCTGGCGAGAACCGTAAATGTCACTTTGAAATTTATAATAAAAACTTTGTTTTCAAAAGGAAAGAGAGAAACTGATTTATGACTTATCCAGCAGGTACCAGGCTAACAGTATTATTTACTTGGATACTTTATGGCAAATAGAAAGAGCATAGAGCTTAAAATTGGATCTGGGTTTGAATCCCGGCACTGCCAATTAGTGGCTGCATAGACCCGGACAGATCACTGAACCTCTCTGAGCCTTAGTTTCCTTGTCTGTTTAGAGAAGATTCCTATCTTGAGGTTGTTCGGATGAGTAAATGAACTAATTTATGCAAAGCACCTGTGCTGGACCCAGCAACTACTCCACAAATGATATGTATTACTAACAAGCCTCATTGTGTTGGTCTCAGTAATCCAAAGGAAGGATCCAACTGAAGAACCCAGAATGGAAACTGTAACAGCACAGACAGATGTCAGCCCTGAGAGCATGCCAGTTGTTCTAAGTCAAAGAAGGGTGGAAAAGACCTCAGTGGTGATAAAGCCTCAGTTATGGTGCTCTCAACCTAGAGACAGGCAGAGTATGACCAAGGCAACCTTGGCAGTGTGCCAAAGTACTGAGACCCTGGGCTGAGCTGTGGTAGAATGTTCAATGCCTTGGTGCTCTCGATGAAGGTCGGGCTCTACTCAGACAGACAGACAGACAGATGGGGAGGGCTGCACAAACAGATGGGGAGGACTGTGCACAGACAGAGAGAGATGGGATCTGTACAGACAGACAGGATTGCACAGACAGACAGGGAGGACTGTGCACGGGAAGGAACAGCTCCTTCCAGAATCCCTAATCTGATCTTCACAGTCTGTGTTTGCCTCTTCTCCTCAGAAGGGGACTCCTTAGAAATCTCTTCTCTGACCTGATGTCAAGAAGAGCCAAGTCCACTCCAGAATCCTCTGCCAGAGCTGGGATGTGGACCCCTCCAAGGTTTGCTTTTGAGGCTATTTGGGACATAGGCACAGGTCTGTGGGACGCAGGCACAGGTCTGGGGCTGGGCTCAGATTTATTGCAGGAACTTCTGGTATGTGTTCTCCATGGAAATAAAGTGCTTATTTCAAAGGCAGCAAATGCTAAAGGTATTTAAAAGACCAGGAACCAGTTTTTGGGGGGCAAATCTATATTAATTAATCATGCACGACCAATATTACTATTGCTATGTCTTAGGCACTTAAAATGTGGATGTGACAGAAAATTCATACTTTATGCTCATTTGAATTCATAGGCATATATTTAGGTGAAGTTTGGAGAAGCACTTCAGGGAAAGTGTGTCAGTTTTCTAGTTGGTTACTAGTGTGAGTCTTTGCAGTGTCCAGCTGGGAATGATTAATAGGTGATGTCCAGGAGCATTACTTTCCCTGAAGTATGTGACCCTGCAATTTTAGTTCACTCAACAGTGTGAGTGAGACATGAAGGGTGGCCCTTCCTGGCTTGTGTCTGAGCAGAATGAATTTGTGGTCCAGAGCTGTTTCACTGTGACAGGTCACAGAGCTGGGTCTGGGTCTGGGTTCAGCTGTGTGGGTCTGGTGAGCCACCTTGAGCATTTGTTCCTTCATTTGTAGGATGACAATAAAATACTGAGTTCACAGGGTTGTTTTTAGGGTTATGAGGTGATGGTCAGTGCTCAGCCAATTTCAGGTGTCACAAACATGACAGTAGCCTCTGCCCCAGCCCTGCCTTTCTAACCCATGACACCTCCTGTCACTCAGGTGGAGCACAGACTTGTCCTCATTTAGGGACTGAAGAGATTAGGTCGATCTGTGACTGTCTATTGAGCACCACAATGATCCAAGCTCCTACATTAATTTAAAAATACACATATGAATTATGCTAGATATCGGGAAGCTATAAGAATCATAAAACATGAAACACATGCTGTCTTTGAAAACTTGTACTCATGCCCTGGCCATATGAACATGTGAAACAATGGGTATACACTTGAGGTCACCCATTAGTCATTTCCACACAGTAACACCATCTCAGGAATGAGAGAATTTGCTAGGAAGGAAATGACTGAAAGCAGACATTTATAACCATGCTCTTCAGTTATTTGATAAACAAAAGAATAGTCTGGGAACAGTTTGCAAATTTGGAGGACTCAGAGCGGGGCTGCACAGGCAGGGGCTGAGGACATTGTGAAGCATGTGACTCAGGTGACTTGGGAAGGCAAGCCAAGAAGCAGAGACTTATCCCAAAAACACATGTGGTGGGGTGTTAGCAACTTTGCTGTAGCTCCAGGTGTAGCATGGAGTCGGGATGGTCTTTTACTCATTTCAGCCCTTGGAGAAGCAAGGGTTTTGCTTCCAAATCTGGAAACAGTAAATCATGAGCAAAACCAGTATTTTCTCTCACCAACACCAAAGTGATGGCTTCTCAGCATTTTGAAATGCAGTTCTGCTGCTAGAATTCAAAACAGCAAAGTAAACTTATGAGGTCAAGGTGAAACTCGCAAGTATTGCGAGGAAAGGAACGTTCATAAATAGAAATGAAGACGATATCCGTACCAGAGACCGACTATGAAGTATGCTGAAAGTGCTGGCAAGGTAAGCCAGCTCTGGAGGGCTAATGTGGCCTGGCGTTCATGTTCGCTTGCAGGAAGCAGGGTCGGCTTTCTGCAGGTGAGGCAGGCGTGTGCTTGGTGTGCTCCATCTGACCCCCAGGGATGGCCCCAGTCACTCTCTGGATTTTCTCTGCAGTGTGCAGTTGACCAATGGCAAGTGTGGAAGGCAAGATTCCAACACACTTGTGGCTGAGGAGAAAGGCAGTGAACTCTGATGAAAGGCCAGGCAGTGTCCAGGGTCCTATCATAACTTGAACAGCAGTCTCACAGTGGCCAGTGAGGTAGAAACTGTTGAGTCCCCATTTACAGAAAGGACAGTTGAGTCTCAGCCTATGCAAACAACTTGCCTGCATTCACATCGGTGGATGGGAATGAAGTGAGCATTCAGATCAGGGATGTTTCGTGCAAAGCCCATGGCTTTCCTTGGTACAGTGTTGCTAAGAGATCAGAAATCAAAGATACTTTTTTTCTTTGACAAGATTGTGGAAGGAACAAAAATATTGCTATAAGGTAGCTTGGAGCATGAATATTTTCTTAAATTACGTGACTAAGGGCTAGAGAAAAGATAGCTGTGAATCTGACATTTCCAGGCCAGAAATTCTTTGGGTGCTGACTCTGGAGGAACCCAGAGGGGCTGGTCAGTCTCTCAGAATTTAAAGATGGGTGGAGCCTGGGGAACCAGGACCACTTTGGGAACACATGCCAATTCCTGAGTGCTGGTCCCCTGGACTTGTAGGTTTGGCACATGGCTGCATCATCAGTTCAAGGAGCGGCTATAGCCTGTGACTGGAGCTGGATGTCAGGATGACAGAGCAGATCTCAGCACCTACCTCCCTTGAGTGTTCCTTGATGGTGACACCTGGAGCAGGAGTGCTGGGTTGTGGCCCAGGGCACTTTCACAGTGCTGAGTGGGGGTCAGGACCTGCTGTCTCATGCACAGTGTGAATGACTGTGGGTGCAATTAACTGGTGACAGTATGTTCAGTGTAGATACCTGAGTACCACTTTCAGCTTTCTTGTTCTAACTGCCTTTTGTGTTGACCTTCAGTGAGTATTCCCCAGCGCTGGACATAACCTCGCCAGGGACATCACCTTCAGCACAAGCACCAGCTCAGTCACCAAGTCCTCCCTGGTGAGCACAGAAAGATGTGTTGTGTATGCCTATAAAACTGCACATTGGTTTTTCTTTTTCTTTTTTTTTTAATTAAACAAATTGGAATTTGGAGCCATTCTGTACTCCTTGACTTCTGGGTTCCTTTGGCATTGCTGGAGGAGATGTCTTGTATGAGTGAAGGTTGGAGTTTTCTGTGTCCTTTCTCTTTCATTGCAAATGCAAGCATATCCACTCATGTACATGTGACTTGCACAGGCTCTGAGGTAACTTCACCGTCTGTCTGTCTGTCTGTCTGTCTGACAGAGAGAGACAGAGAGGTGCATAAGAGCAGTGTCATTATCTTCAGAGAGGAGGCAACCAGGGACAGAGTATGGGTGGGACTGGTGGCCTGTGGTCGCATAGAGAACATTGTCCAGTGGGTGTACAGTGTCCTCTGGTCTCAGCCATGGGAAGGTTTGGTGTTTGGGTCAGGAATGGGTGTTTGGATGGCCTCTGAGGTAATGGTTTTCTACTGTCTCTAGGGAGTTCTGAGTTTAACACTGGCTATAGCAACATGTTTGGGAGGTGGACGCTGGACTTGGGACCTGATGGGGACTGATGAGCAGAGATGTTAGCCTTAGACTAGGGAGGAAAGGAAGGCCATCTGCCATCTCATGGTGTGTGGTACCCAGAAATGAGGAAGGCAAGCTAGACAAAGAATGCTTATTACATGAACGTGGATCTTTAAAAATCCTTGCAATACACTTAATTATACTAAATAATAATTAAACCCTGAACTGATCGCAGTTACATTTCCAAGGCCCTAGGGCTGACATTCCTCTCAGGAGGGGAGGAAGAGCAGAGAGTGTGTGCAGCAGCACAAGGGATGGGAGGAGCTCTGGTGTGAACACTGACTTGAGAGTCCTGCAGAGACCTGTGCAGCTGTTGGCCAGGAGCATGGGTGGTGGTTTAGTCTGAGAGGCCACGGCTCTGTTCCTACTCCTCATTCTGAGTTCAGGGAGGGCCAGTGGGCCAGGCAGGTTGGAAGTCGGCCTGGTGCTGTCAGATAATGTGTCACCCGGATGGACTCATCGTGCTACATTCTGTCTCTGTTTCTACTTGGTGTTTGACTTTCTGTTCCAGTGGATTCCCTTAGCAGATGCCCAGTTTCTAAAATGTGGAAACCGTAACCTCTGGACCACTTCTGGAAGAGTTCCTTTTCTGAAGCAAGCGATATCCTGCACTCTATGCTACAGACCATTCTACAGCCTGGGTCATGCCCATGAGCTGCTCCTTGCTTGGTGAGATCTCAGACTCATGATTTCATGGCATGGCAGTGAGTTTCATAATTCTCTTTAGAGCCCTGGCCAGTCATGAGTCACCATCTCCAAGGGCTGTGTGTTAGGAGGCTGCAGAGCACAGCTGTTGAGTTCATCCTTTGTAAGGTCACTGGATCCTTTGGTGCAAATGTTCATTTCAAGCTTTCTGAGGACCTGTAGCATTCCCCTTGGGCAGGCACTGCTAGTCTCCTGCCTTCTCCCTGGCACTTTCCCCCTGCTCACACCTGCTGGGGAGCGAGGCTGGGACAAGTGTTCAGCTCCCTTGCTACTTCTGGAGCAGTTCCACTTCCTCAGAGAATTCAGTTGAAGCTGTCCACATGTGACTTTATTCCTTCAGCACTGTATAAGTCTCCTGTGGCTTATTCAGAGACTGGGTGGTTTAAACAACAGAAATTGTGCCACAGCTCTGAAGGCCAGACATCAAGATGTGGGCAGGGCTGGTTCCTTCTGAGGTCATGCGGGGAAGTTGTCCCCTCCTCCCCACCTTCTGGTGGAGTTCTGGCCACCTTTGCTGTTCCTGGGCTTGTAGATGAATCATCCGATCTCTCTTCTCCTTTGTATGAGGACCAGGAACATGGGAGTAAGCCTGTCCTGATCACCTCATCTTCACTTAACTTACAATATCTGCGACAGCCTGGTTTCCAAATCAGGTCACATTCTGAGGTCCCGGGCTTTTGCGGAGGTACAGTTCTACCTGTGACAGTCACCACCTTCCTCCTACTCTCGAGAGATCTGGTTTCAGTCCTCATTACTTCAGTGGACCTACTGGTAAAGCCACAGTGATGCCTCCGCTGGCCTGCCTCAGTCTTTCTCCCCTCCTCTTGCCTCTGAGATTTTCCTTCCCAGCTTCTGGATACTACATTCAGCTGCTCCTCATGCTACCCTGACCTTTCGTACTTTCTTCTTCATTTTTTTTGTTGGTCCTGGGGTTTGAACTAAGGGCCCCACCTTGCTAGGCAAGTGCTGTACCACTTGAGCCACTTCCTTTGTTCTTTTCTGTGATGTCTGTTCCACATTTCAAGACTCACATGCCCTGGCTTGCCAGTGTTCTTACCTTACTCTTCTGAGACCTGTTTTTCTCATTTTAAGATATGCAGAAAACTTCTAATTCTGAATGTCTCATCCTCTCATTTAAACCCAGAGATATCCTAGGATATGTCTGTTGGTAGGTTGGTCAGCCCCAACTCATTCAATATGAACTGTACCCTTCGTTTTCCTCTCAATGGCATGTCTGTTCTGTCTCCACATGGCAAATGGAACTATACAGAAGTGGAGAATTGACTAGTTAGAAGGAAGAACTTGTGCTGATGATCATTGTCAAAAAGAAGGTAGGGATAGATACATGGTAATAGGAGAGTCACTGAACCCCCGTGGGTGGAGTGCACCCTTTGGGTTGGCTCCATTGGACCCTGGTACTTGCTGATTTGGTGGTGGCCAGAGTGTTCTCAATATATCATTCATACCCACTTCACTCAGTTCTGTGCCCACAAACCACATGCTCACAGGAGGGGCTGGTTAAGAAAATAATTCACTGTAGACTTCCAGTGGTGCTCAGAAAACACCGTGGCACGCACACCTTCTTGGACGGTAAATTATTCTAATTCAGACTGTCCTTTCTAACCATTACTCCTCATGTTACTCTTGACAAGTTGTAAATTGATTTGGAATCACTGTTGCTGTGGTATGTGTCAATTATTAATACGGGTCCTTCTTATTGTTACGTTCAGAAGTGGAGAGGTAAAGTCATTTACACGAAGAGCTTGACTGTCTGGGAGGCAGGGGACTTGTGTCCAGCTCAACAGCCATGTGGTACTGTGTGAGTCACCCAGCCCCAGAAAGGTAGCCAGAATTTTCCCTCAGGAAGCTTTGGGCAATAATGCTTAAATTTTATTTGCCATAATATGTTTAGTTAGTAAGAGCAGGATCTTGCCTGCCTATCTGCTGCTGTGTCTCCCATGCTTGGGATTGAATAGGTGCTCCAAGAACACCTGTTATACATGAATGAGTTGATTTGTATTCCCTTCTTGAAGGAAGGAGGTGGCAAACACGAATCCATCCCTCAGGAAGGACGGTGTAGAGAGCCCAGGACTTTCTTTTAGCCTCAATATCCTCTCCACTCACCAGGTAAGCCCCTCATTATTATGGCAGGAGCACAGCTTCATCTATGGAGGAGGGGCCGCAGCTGCACTCTGGGAGGAAATCTGAACTCATGTTGCTATGTTTCACAGCCCATGGGGTCCTCACTGTCACTGGTAAGTGAGTAATGACACTGCATGGCTGAGACCCTCTAATCTGGAAGTGCTGTGCCACCAGGCTGTTTGTGCTCTGACTCGGGGCAATTATGTTAGCCTGATGATAGCATTTCTGGTGTGAAGACTCCAGGGCTGTGCTGCGGTGGGGATTCACTGATTTATGACAGGTATACCTGAATTTGGGCAGCTCAGAGACTTTTATGACTAGACATGATTTTTAAAATCACTCACCATTTAACAGGTGAGAAATCTAAAGTTCAGAAAGATCAGATCACACTTCTGCATTAGGCAGTGGTCAGGTACAAGCCAGGGTCAGAAGGTAGACTCCTAACCCCAGCTTTCCCCAGCAAGGTGAGACTCTGGAGGACACAGGGGCAGGAAATCTCTGCTTCCACAGTGCTGAGAGTCATCCATGGAGGGAAGCCACAGATAGGGCCATGGTGGGAACAGCTGGAACTCCAGCGGGGAAAATGAGGGGTTCTTGCTGAATTCTCTGTATTTTAGCTCAGTGAAATCTCTAGGCAAAAATACAGCAAGGCCACCAGAGATTGTATGGTGCCTGCAGTGTGCACAGCCTATCCACATATATCTTCATGTCGACCTGGTGAAACTAGAAAGGTAGGGATTACCTTTTTCATTTTTTGTAAACCAGGACATGCTCCGTGTTCCCTGGCCAATACAGTGACTGAGGTAGGGACTTGGATTTCCTGACAGTGCTACTTTATCATCCTTTTTATTTTTGTGTCTGTTGGTATACATTTTTTTGTTTGTGATGCTAGAGATCAAACCCAAGGTAAGTGCTGTATCACTGAGCTGTATCCCCAGTCCTGATTTTATATATATATATATATATATATATATATATATATATATAAATCCAAGAGCTAAAGTCTCTCTCTCTATTTTAAAAGTGTGTGAGTGCTACTTTAGATGGGTTGTCCAGAGTTTGAGAAGTCAGGCTTGGACCTCTGCTGCTCCTGAGAAGTCACTTCCCAGAACTCTGCTCCAGGGAGTTGTGGAAGGAATTTCTGGCTGGGAGAAGAGAACATTGCCTCAAGTACCAGGAAACATCATCTACAGTGACCTAGAGCCATCTATGAAAGAGCACAAAGCATTTTACATTGGAGCAATAATGAAAACTGAGACCCCATCTAGATTGAGGTTAAGTAATACTTTTGATGAAGGACTGAATTTTTAGACTCTATTTTAGTGCTGAAAAGGAGTTTCATGGCAGTTGGTTTGACTCTTCCTTCTCCCAGACCCTTGATCTGCTCCACCTCATTCCAAGAGGACCTAGGTGAGACACAGGCTATTGAAGAATTTTTCCTTTATGGGGTTGGAATGCTTTGTCTCCATGTTACTCTTCTCCCCTTGGAAGGGGAAGTGAAGGGGTCAATTTTATGACTGGAAAATGCTTTCTTTCCTCAGTGTTGTTGCTCTGTGGAAAGAAATGACAAAGTTGAGCTGGTGACAGTCCAGGACTTGTAACTATCATTGTGTTGCCTCAGAAAACTCATTAAACTGGAATGTTACCCTATGGCACCTGTCCTATCCAGAACTTGTGCATTTGCAGAATAGTAATTATACTGAACAGGAAAAATTGGTTTCAGTGTAATGATGAGTAAAGTTGGAAGTACTGTGAGAGCAGATGGGTTTAATTTACTGGGTGCTACTGTGCTGGCGAAGTCTGGAAGCTGGTTAATTACAAGGGAGGGAGCATTGGGTAACCCTTTCCTTCTTTCTCAGGCAAGCCACTTCGTTTACTTAGGGGAGAGTCCTTTCATCTATGGGAAACAGTGTCAGTAGCATTGGAGACTATATCAGTGGCTCCTGGGGACAGCCTGTGGACATGAGATCCTTGAAAATTCTTGAATGTCTTTAGACCTAAGCTCCAAAATTGTCCGGACCAACCTAGAGAATGCTGACCCCTTCCAAGACCCCCAGAACCACTAATGTGAAGCAAAGACTCAAACATAGCACCTTTGCAAGCCCCTGCATCTTTGAGAGCCCTCTGTACCTTTGTGAGGCCCCCACCCTGTGAACTACCAATAGATCTGGCCTGGGAAGGAGCCTGAGGTAGAACTGGCACTCTGACTCAGCCCCAGTACCTCTTTACTTATTTATAGACTAATTCTGTTCTCAGCATGGAGAAGCAATTCAACTGCCATGGGTGACTGAGTGTTCAGCTGAGACAGCCAAGGTTGCTACAGGTTCATAGAGCAAGGAGTAGATGTACTGACAGGCAGAGCAATGTAAGCGCTGAGGGACTTCTTGCAATGTTTTCTCCCTCATCCCCACTTGGAAGCTAAAATAGCCCTAAGGTTGGAATAGACTTTAAGCTCAGAAAGTTCCTGGGAACAGGGAAGGCACCTGTGCACCGCTGGCCTAGTCTCCCCAGCTGTTGTTCTCTGCAGGGGTTTGGAGACTCACAGGCCATTCGTATACAAAGGAGTTCCTTCAAAAAGCACCCCAGCACAATGAGCATCCTAGAGACCAAGTCAGTTTTAATCAGGTCTGCTTGGAGCCTGGAGAAGATGTACCCTTCTATCTTGTCCTCCTCTGGGCTTCTCTCAGGCTCCTCGTGCTGTTTTCGACCAAGTGCAGTATGTTCTTTTCTCCTTGGTTCACCCTGTTCTATTTGAGTTAATCTAAACCCACCCTCTTTCACAGGTGAAGTGAGAGCCTTATTTCATCCTCTGGGGAAAGTTTTTGCCAGTCTTGATTGTCACTTTCTTAATTTCTGCTTTACTTGGAATTCGAGCTGCAACACTGGACCTTTGCTATGGAGTGTTCTTTTGTCCCTGTCATTCTTGTCTTTTGACATGCCTTTCTGCTCCCTATATGTTACAGACACATAGTAGGTACCCAGTATGCTGTTCTCATTGAGCAGCTGCAGAATTGCGTGATCACCACATTAGCAGAGGACCTGACTATGCAGAATACAGGTCTAGGGGCTGGAGTGTGAACATTCATTCAGAAAAATGTGTGCTGATTGTAGATGTACAAGGATCTGCTGTATTGATGAATCCCAGGCCAGGAAAGCTCCTTCAGTGTAGCTTCTGGGAATGGTGAACTGATAATGTTTTGCTGTCTTTACCCTACTTCTGCCTTCTTCCTCCCAGGTAGAATTTACCTTTGAATGCAGGAATAAACAGTGGTAGCTGATTTGATGCTATCACTTGTCCAGATTCCTTCTCCTACTCTGATAAATCTCTATCATCCCATTTAACTAATTGATTTGCTTACTCAATAAGTATTTATTAAGCACTATATTACAGGCACCATAGTAATAATTAAGATAAACCACACCCTTGTATTCATGGACTCTACTTACTCATATGGGAGAAGCAAGCAGTTAAATAATTACAACACAATTATGAAATCTGGATAGGAAGGTTCAGGGAGCAAAGTATACATGTTGCTGGGGTACCTCACCTAGTAAGTATTGAGAGCCCTGCTGGAGGATGCCCTGTTTCACCTGGCACCTGAGAAATGAGTAGAATTTGGTTAGGTCAACAGGGGAGGCAAGGTATTTGTGTGGTGCTGCACTAGTGAAAGCCTGGATGTGAACAAAATATGAGTGTTTGAGGTGCTGGATGAAGGTTGACCTGGCTACAGTGGGGGATGATTCTGGAATCACCATCCACAAGGCTAGTGCTGGCTTCTATCCTAGAAGCAATGGGAGTTCACAGAAGGTGTTTAAACTTACAAGAGTAAAGTCCCTTCTGCCTTTTATAATGATCATTCTGGCTCCTAAATGGAACACATTGGGAAGGAGCAAGGTTAGGGCAGCAAGACCAGTGGAATTTAGAGAGTGACCCAGGTTAGAGAAATGGTGGAGAGACTGAGAGAATTGAGCTAGTTTAATAGTAACCAGAAGAGAGAACTGATTAGATTGGGTAGCTGTAGGTTGTTAGGTAGAAGGGTCATATTCCACGGGTTTTCATGTGTGGCCTATTCCCTTGGATCACAGTGTGGCCATGGTAGACAGCTACTTGCCCTGTTGCTGGTGCTCTACATGGAGAGCGCCACTGTCTCCTAGTAGCTGGGATGGGGAGCTGCTCAGCCTTGTGCACTTGCACCTCTGAATGTAAGTGGGGCAACGCTCAATTAATGGGGACAGGAATTGGGGGGTAGCCATCCTCCCTTTTGTCAGTTGGATCAGACTGTGTAAACCAATGTTGTATATCTTTTCTGCCACAACAGCCTTTGTAAAACAGGGATTAGACTTACTAAATTGTGATTGACTCTAAATCAGAATGTAGAGCTGTGTTGGGATCCAAAGACTCCCTAGATTTGATAACTTGGAGGACTGCATGATTTGAAACAACACAAGCTGTGTTCATGGTTTTGGTCTATTGCAGAAAAAGAATCCAAAGAAAAGTCAACAAAAGGGAAAAGTGTGTGGGACAAAATCTGGGGGAAACCAAGCAGAAGTTTCCAAGAACCATTTCCTAGTGGAGTCATTATAGGCTATGTGTAATCCCTCCAATAATAAGTGTATCAACATATGTGAAGCTTTGCCCATTAGGAAAGCTCATTAGACTCTGTGGCCAGCAATGTTTTGGGGGAGCTGGTTACATAGGCAGCCTCTGCCTGGTGCATCCAAAGCTCCAGCCTGCTCAAAGGAAAGCAGCTGTTCAGTGTAAACCACATATTTTTTACAAATATTTGTGGCATATGAGCCACTCTTATCACTTAGGGGAGTGTTTATATCCATGTTGGGAACAAGTTCCCAGATGACAGTCAAGGAGCCACCATGCAACCAAAATTTTCCAAACTGAGGTAGTTTCAGTTCTGCAGGGATAACTTTATTGAAGAGCTAACACAAACGATGACAACTTAAAACTCAGTCATTTTGATAAATTAGAATGCTAGGGGTAAAGGGATGGAGACAAAACGTAATAAGCGCTAATTGAAATATTTTTGTTTAGATTAAAAAAGATTGAACAAGTACAAGGTAACTGGAATTAAAGATTTGAGTATCTACAAGTATCAGCCCAAGCGTGAGGTGGTATGTACAGGAACGACATCACTCTTGGGCTTTCTGTGATGGCCCCCTTGTCCAGATCAGGCTGTGTGATCTCACGGTCATCAATACTGACCAGACCACAATAAGTGCATTTTACTTAATGATCATCCATGACAATACGTTAAAGGCATCGAAGGCAGCTAGGGTGTGAAAGCTGGGCCTAGGACATACGTGACAGTCCAGAGAAAGGAAGTCACACAATGAAATGCTCTGCCTTTACAACGTCAGACCCTGTCACAGGAAAGATGGGTCACTTTATCTGTGCTGTTCCTGAGAACAGTATTGGGCCAGAAAGTGATGATGACAAAAAACACAACAAAATAAGTAAGGGCAAACTTTGCAAGAATCAATCATTGATGCTGGACCAGCTGCCAACTAAGCCCCCTCAAAGGGGATGGCCACTAAGGGCCAGGCCCTGGAGAGGGAGTTTGGGAAAATATTAGTGAGGGCTTCAGGAGATCACTCATGAATGGAGATCTGACCATTCTGGGAGCTTCTCCAGGGGTCCAGCAGGAGAAAAGCCTCCAGGAGAAGCATCCATAGGCAGAGGATAGAGGTCAGAGTCAGGTGCAGGGCAGGCTCAGAGTGGAAGTGGAGAGGAGGTACAGGGTGGTGCCTCCTGGGCATGCTGGGAGTGTAAGGCATCTAGGCGAGAGGAGCATAGAGAGAGTCGGGGAGTTTGGCATTTTACAGAAGAGACTGGCTTGTTGTTTGCGGGTGTTCATCAAAGGAAGGGATGTGTTTTGGTGTAGATGAGAGGCCAGAGCTTGGGGACGAGTTGGAGGCAGCCAGGTTGAGGAGCCTGGAGATGTCTCTAGTGTGTGATATTGATTAGAAACCCATCTTCCATCTCCGGGAGGGAGAGACCATGCTGCTTCTCTGAGAAGTTGGGGCTGCTGCTTCCTTTACAGCCACCCATCCCTCCATGTCTGGAGCTGCCCCCTGCCAGCATAATTTTTTTTGTTTGCTTTTACTGATCATCTTGTTATCCTACTTTTAAATGTTCATCAAAAATAGAAGGTGACTATTTGGAAAGGAAGGGGACCAGTGGTGGGGAGGATAAACTGGGTAACACAACCAAAGTACCTTATGAACTCATATCACAATGTCACAATGAGCCCCACTATTTTGTACAGTTAATATACAGTAATATAATACAAACATTATTCAGACAAGAAACAGTGCTTGCTGTGGAGATAAAAATGATGCAGCATGATGGATTCCTTTTCTTCAGATAATTTTCTTCCATTTGGTTCATCAGAGATGATCAAGGTGATGCACTCAGTGAGAAAACAGTCCAAACAGGTCACCAAACAAACACTAGAAACTTTCTAGACAGGTAGGTGGTTATTTTTCTATAAATTAGCTATGAAAATTATATATGTATGGTATTTTTCTGGTCCTATTTTCTTTTTAATAAAATAGCTAGAGTGGATTAATCTTATAGTTTCTTTTTATAATCCTAATAATTCCATTAGCTCAAAGTGAAGAAAGAAACAAGACAGAGTGCGTAGCTGCTTTCATCTGCACATTGTTGGTTTGTTACTTTTTTTTGGTGGCACTATATTTGTATTTTTTATTTTTTGCCAATACTGGGGTTTTGAACTCAGGTATTTGATCACTTGAGCCACACCCCCAGTCCTTTTTTTTACCTTATTTTTTTTTTTAGATAGGGTCTCACACTTTTTGCCCAGGGTTGGCCTCAGACTGTGGTTGTCCTACCTACAGCTCCTGAGTAGTTGGGATTACAGGTATATGCCACCATGCCTGGTGTTCTTACTTTGTTTTTGTGATCAACCTGTGAGCTTTCAGAGGACTGAGAATGATTCTGTTTGCCAATGAGGGCCGTCATCTTTATCTGGTTGTGGAAATGCTGTATGTCACAGGGACACCCAAAGCTGGACATAGCCTAGATAGTTCTCTTGTGGACCACAGATTTAATTGCTTCACAGATACCTGAGGAACATCCCTGCCAGGCCCATACTTGGTTAGGCTCAACAACACAGATGAACTTCCTCCTGCTGTCCTGGACTCCTGTCCGTGTTGTGTCTGTCTTTCTCTGTTGCTGTGTCTGTTTTCCTCTGCTGTGCTTCCTCCTTGATGAGTAAGAAAAACATTCTGGTGTAGTTCCCAAGTGCTCTCAGCAAACAGCCGGCTCTAAGAATACCATGTACACCCGTGATGAAGTAAGACAGACCCATGGCCACTTATCTTAACAAAGGCGATGACATAGTCCTTGAAGAAAATTTAAAACACAGATAACAAAGACAGGAAGAAAAATCAAAGGCCAATATGTCCATATGTCCTTCTGCTGCCCAACATAGGTGACTACTGGCAAACTTTGTACTACCTGTATATCTTTCATATATTTATTTCTTGTTTTTTAAAATCTTATGTAACATAAACCCATCCATGTTAAGAAATATGAATCTGTAGTATTTTGATGATACATATTCCACTGTGTGCCCCTGTGGGTATGTATATATGTGTGTGTGTGTATAAAAATAACTTGTTTTAGATTTATAGAAACATTCTGAGTATGAAGGGTTTTCATATAGTTCTTAATACACAGTACACAGATTTATCACTGAATGAACCGGTATTGATATGCTACTGTCACCTAAGTTCCACAGTTTGTTCAAACTTCCTGAGTTTTTACTTAGTACCCTTTCTCTGCTCTGAGATCTCATCCAGGTTCTTACATTTAATCATGAAGTTTCATTAGGTTCTTCTTGACTAAAATTTTGATGACCTTCAAAGTTTTGAGGAATACTGATCAGGTATTTTGTAGAATGTCTCTTAGTTTAGATTTGCCTGATTTTTTTTCTCTTGATTATACTGAGGTAATGGTTCTTGGAAAGAAAGGTCATGAAGGTGAAGTGCCATTCTTTTCAAATCATACCAAGGTTAATACTGTCAACATGGCTTATCACTGTTGATGCTGACCTTGATCACCTGACTCAGGTCAGGGTTGCCATGATTCTCCACTATAAAGTTACTCTTTTTCATAGTTACTCTTCGGAAGGAAATCATTCTGTATAATCCATGTAAGGATTGGTGTGTTATGCTGTACTTCCTTGAGGGCAAAGAAGCTACATAAACTGTTTGGAGTTCTACACAGGAGATTTGTCTTCCCTCAGTTCAATCATTAATTTTATATTTTTGGGTTACAGTTCCATAGTATTTTATTTTCTTGTTTAAATTGTTCCAATTTTGGTGATTGGGAAGTCTTTCAGTTGTCTTATTTGAACTGTCTCTGATTACTTCTATCACTATGGTTCTAATTTTTATCACTATGGTTCTAATTTTTAACACTTTCTTACTTTCTGACACTCTAAGATGCTCTAGGCTCATCGTGTGTATTTCCTGCGTTGATCTTAGACTTAGCTCTTTCTCCAAGAGGTCCTAGCTCCTTTTATTGGTGAATGGTGTTAGAAACCAAGATCTGAACTCTAGGTGTGCTCACCACTATGGGGGTATGCCTGCTTCTAGGACAAACCAGCTGTCACAGCAAGGAGATATGTGTGTGGGTATATTAATCAGTGAATATGCACACACTTATAAATCCATTTACGTGTAACTGTATCTGTAATAAGCCAAACATGAATGCTTCCTGACATTGCCAACTTCAGTCATCGCCATGAGGATCCTGTAGCCTCCTTTCCTTGCAGACGTGTCACCTCGCACTCCAACACTGAGATTTCTGGCTCCCACCATCTGATGCCATCCATTTGCTTAATTGCCCATTTCCAGGATACATGTATAGCAGTGTCAGAATTGCTGGTCTCTACCCCTTCTAAAGTACTTTCCACAGAGAGTACAGGGCGTATATACAGTTTATTATGGATTCAGTTCTATAGGGTCTTCTCATTTCCAAAGTCATGCGCTCCGCACTTTTCCAATGGCTCAGTTCTTCGGTAAGTTGTTTCACACATTGGTAAAACGGTTAGACTCTTGTTAAAGTCTGCATCATATTAGGATCCTGTTACCTTGATATTTTGTTAAACTTGCATGTGCACTGCGTTTTGACAAATGCACAGTGCTGTGATTTGTGGTTACAGTCACATGTAGAGCTGTCCCACTGTGCTAAATGCTCTTGCTTCACCTACTCAACTCTCCATCCCCTTTCCTTGAACCCTTGGCCACCACTTACGTTTTTGTTGTCTCTAGACTTTTGCTTTTTCAAGAATTTTCAAACAGGCTTCTTCCACTTAGCAATGTGCATTTGAGAGTGACTTATCCCTGTTGTGGTGATGGCAGTCCCACAGCCCAGGGAACATGCTCTCTGTCCACCATGTCTTGTACTGGCTCCTTGAGGCGGGCAGACACATACTCAGTTAGGAAGGTGTAGCAGAGGTGGCCCAGTGGCCAATAAGTACAGTTATCTGACAGGCTACACTACGTAGTTAGGATGCTTATAGACATTTTCATTGTTCTTAAACAAGGCACGTGAAGTATCGATTGAGATGTGTCCAGGAGCAGACCTGTTTGGATGACTTCTTTTCATATGGCTAGAGATTCATCCCTTGACCTTTAAGGTGTATATGGTTTAGAAAAGCTAGAGGGAACAGAACATTTCTTTTATTTGTGGGTTTCCCTTAACTTCCAACTTCTGTATAAACTGATATAATATGTAAGTACATGTCTCCTGATCTATTTCAGTAAAATCACGAAGCCATGCTCTCCCTTAGGTCTTGGTACAGGATGCAGGATGGGGATAAGTACTTGAAATGAGTGCGCATTGCCAGAGCCAACCCTGACCGCACCAGCTCCTCAACTGCTTCTCTGTATTTTACAGGAAAAGGGAGAGAAAAGAGCGTCAAGGTAGAGAGAGAATAGGTTCTATCTGAGATGGTGCAGAGTCAAAAGTGGCAGAAAATTAACCCAGCCTGTCCTGCTGACCCCCGTCCTTGCCAACTGCTTTTCCTTCCTTTCTTCCCTCCCTCCTTCCCTTCCTTTCTTTTTGGTGGTATTAAGGTTTGAACTTAGGGCCTTGCACTTGCTAGGCAACCACTTTGCCGCTTAAGCCACACCTTCAGCCCTGATCAACTGTTTTCAACCCTTTAGTTTGAGAAAAATTCCAAATTGCCCATCAATTGAAACTGCGTTAACAGAGTGAACTTTGCAAACCACCTGTGATCTCACGCTGGCGGAGAAAACCTGCTTGTGGAGGACTCATGCAACAGCAGATACTTCCTTGGCTCTCACAGTAACTGCTGCCCCTCATATGGTGACAAGTTGGTGAAGGTGATTAGTCTCTAATAAGAATCTCATTTCACCCTATCAAAATATTCTTTGGTTGGTTTTCCTATTCTGACCTGACCTGCGTAGAATTATCTTTGTGTTTTTCTTTCTTCTCCTCTTCATTTTTTTAAAAAAGCACTACCGTTTCTCCTACAGAAATTAGTGTTTTCCATCAAATGTGAAAGTTTTGCATGCCCCGAGTTACTTTTTGCTGTTTTAGCATGATAAAGACAACATAGGTTAGGAAAAGAAGGAGGTGAAGTACATCCCAGAGAAGGGAAGATTCTTAGAAATGCAATCTTGGAAGACATAAAGCTGGAGAGTGAGCCAGGCTCAGCCTGGACTCCAGGTGAACAGGGTAGGGTACGCACACACGCTCAGGGCAAGTGAGGTTTTATGAGGTGACAATTTGAGAAATTATTCATTTATTCATTCACTTACTCAGCTACCATCTATTGAGCACCTGCTGTAGCTGAACAGATAGAATAAAATTTCTTCAGAGCACCTTGGACATCTACAGTATTTTATGTCCCTGGGGCTATCAGGGGACTCGAGAGGCCGAAGCTGAAAATGCTGAGTCAGTAAATTGAAAATTTACCAAGTTTTCCCTCAGAGAGGGAAACATTCCTCAGCCTGGCATAAAACAGAACAACTTTCCTGGGTGTCCTTGAAACTTTGGACATGGAGGCCCTAAATATTTCTAGTAATTCGTTATCATTAATTTAAGATATGCAAATACTCTTTCCTTAGAAGGAATGCTGAATTTTACTTGATTCTTTTCCCTACAGAGAGAATGGCTTTATAAGGCCACTGTGTCCTGTCCTTTTTCCTCTTAAAGTGCTCTCCTCTCACAGCCTGGCATGAAGTATTTATTTAAGGCCTCTAAAAGCTCTTGAATCAATGCTCGCTGGGTGGAACTACCATTTAAAGTGTGCCTCACTGCTTGCAGCATTCTGTTAGCCACAGAGTAAAGAGTCAAAGGTCTCTATCTTCTTGCTGTGTACACCTGGGCACAGCACTGCCAGTGCCTCACCTGCAGCTCTCTCTCGTGTGGCCCCAAGGCCCTGCCCCATCGGGCCACCCTGCCTGCTATAGACCAGCCAATACTCTGCCTTTTCCTATCGTGTGTTGTCAGCAGGAACTCCAGATGGACATAAATGAGGCCGTAGGAAAGAGAGTTTTGAGAATTGAGTTCCACTTTTGTGCTAATCTGGTTCTACTTTCTGCAACTATACTAAACTCTGGGTCTGTGTTTTCTTGATTTCTTCTCTCTGCTTTTTAGAAAGAAATGGGATTAGAAATCAAGTACCAGGAATGGCCCAAAATGATGCACAGAATTGGCTCTCCATAATGGCTGTGCATTCCCCCATGGGGGCTGGTAAATTTGCTGGGGAAGCTTGAGGAAATGCAGTATTGATGACTGTCCTGGAGTGGGGAGAATACAAAGAAAGGCGGTAGGAGGGTGAATATGGTGGAATATCATGTACTCATGTATGAAAATGGAAAAACGAGGTCTGTTGAAACTATTCCAGGAATGGGGAGAGGGGGATAAAGAAGAATGGTGGAGGGGGGTGAATTCAACTAGGACATATTGTAAGAACTTTTGTAAATGTCACAATGTACCCTCAGTCCACAACAAAAAGCAAAGAAACTTAAGAAAGACTGTCCTGCCCTCCTTCCTGAGGAGTGGGAGAGTTGCCCGGGTATGCAGTCTGGTCAGGAATAGTCTGTCTGGGATGCTGTGGCCAGCTGATGAGCAAGGGAGAGAGTGGACAGCTTCACTTGTGTCAGCCTTTTACCAAACATCTGCTAACTGAGCCTGCAGCCCCAGCCCGTGGCGTCCCCGTGAAGCTGCTGTGACGCTTTTCTCTTCATTCCCTTGCTCCCTTCTGCCCCCTCATCTTTGTCACATGGGCTTTTCTTCACATGGACTTTTCTTCACATGAGCTGTTCCAGGCTGGGCTTGCCTGGGGGTGTCTCTGGCCACGTGTCTCTTGTCCTCTTCTTGGCACCAGGCACATTCTTCCTGTGGTAGTGTCCAAGGTAGGACTACATGTCTTCAGCAGATTTTTTCTTTTAGCTGTCACTAACTTCAGGGAGACTGTAGACAATCCTTGTAGCAAACAGGATGACTTGGACATGACAAAGATGTCCCACTGTGCAGGATTAGATGTCACATTTATAGAGAAAGAGTAGTTGGGAACTTGCCAACTGAGATAATTTTGCATGCTCAAAGAACGTGACGCTTTTGATCCATCTTGGCGATCAGGATGTGGTATTAAATTGCATTATGTAGTCCTAAAACGTGGCCTGTCTGGAGGCTTCATTGTTCTGGAAGTGCCCTGGGCGTACACTTAATTAGATTGTATTGTTGACTAATGATGGTTTGGACTAATGCCCCAGCGATTGGTGTGGGGGAGAGGAGAGTTCCTGAGTGATGTATGCAGAACAACAGTTCCATGGCTCCAGAGTTGATAGGATGTTTTAACTTGCACTGCACCCTTAGATTCTCCCAGCAACCTTATAAGGGAGGGATATTTTATCTTTTTAGAATTTAAACTGAAGGTTCAAGGCTCACTCATATGCTCTTAGTAAGAGAGAACTTCAGTAATGTCTTTCTGAACTCTTCTACATATTCCTTTAAAGTGTGTGGAATTCCTTTTAGAGACATTCCTGACATGCATGACATGCATGTGTAGAAATAATTTTTAGGCAGTGATTAAAATTCATTTTTATCAAACCCAGGTCTGGACGTTGATACAGTGGATAAACCAATGTCTGAAAGTTGAGTGTTGGGGACAAAGAAAGGCTTTATTTGTGGCAAAAGAATGGAGAATTGAGCTGGGTGCCAGTGGCTCATGCCTGTAATCCTAGCTACTTGGGAGTATAAAATCAGGAGGATCGTGGTTTGAGGCCAGCCAGGCAAATAGTTCAAGAGACTCCATCTGCAAAATAACCAGAGCAAAATAGTCTGGAGGTGTGGCTCAAGTGGTAGAGCGCCTGCTTTGCAAGTGTGAAGCCCTGAGTTCAGACCTCAGTCCCCACCCCTCCCAAGAAAGAATGGAGAAGTTAGAGCTTTGATTACGGGTCAACTTGTCCACTCCAGGGTGTTGAGGAATAATGAAGGAGAGAGTTGGGTTGATAAAGGGAAGGAATACTTATGTGTTTGTTTCTTTCTGGGACTAGGCAGAGATATTCTAGGAACTTGGGTGCCCCTTGCTCTCCCTCCTTTCCTGGGCTGGTGTTCCTAGTCATGTCACCTGGTAGGTGTCTTTAGCCTCAAAGACAATGAGAGTCTAGGTAAATCTAGGTCAAGGTAAGCCTGTATTACAGTTCTGGACAAAACATTTCTCAAATGGTCTACATGCTCACAGGTAAAGCTGAGTAGAATCTGACCCAGGGGTTAAGGCAGCAGAAGAGACAGGCACAACATGAAGCAGAAGTGCCCAGCCCTCTCCCCTGGTCCCAGTCATGTGCGAGTCCAAGCACAGAAGCAGTGATTTCTGCAGAAGGAGACTTCAGGTCCCTGAAAACGATAACTTTTTTTTTTGAGGCAGGGTTTTGTGATGTAGCTTGACCTGGCCTCAAACTCTAGACCCTTCTGCCTCAGCCTTCTAGGATTACATGCCTGGCTCAAAATTAGTGATTTTAAAGGTAACTCAAAGAAAACAAAGCCAGGCATATAACATCATGATGGTGGGAAACAGTAAGACAGGAGATGCTTAAAATGTGTTGTAAGTAAAAAGCAGAGTTATAAAATTGCATGTACATTGTGCTCCCAGGTCTCTTAAATATTTAAAGGAAAATGACTGAGAACCAATATACTTACAGGGACGCCATCTCCAGGTGATGGGGTAATTGGTGTCATTTTATTCTTTGGGATTTTCTGTATTTTCGTAGTTTTATAGGTTTTTTTTTTACTTTTCCATTTAACAATGTATTTTGAACACCATTCTTTTTTATTGTTTTTACATTTATTCATAGGTGCACACATTGTCTGGGCCACCTTTCCGCTTTGCCCCCAGCCCTCCTTGCTCCAGGCAGAACCTGTTCTGCCCTCTTGTTCTCCAGTCTTGTTGAAGAGAAAGCATAGGAGACAATAAGAAAGAGTTTCTGCTAGTTTGGGATAAAGACAGCCATACAGAGAGATTCCTAGCATTGCTTCCATGCACATGTGTATTGCAGCCCACATTGATTCATCTCTTTTGTGGCGTGAAAAATTCCCAATAATGTTTTCAACTAACAGGCATGTAGAGAATGTGACATGTTCAAGGTCAGTGTGTTTTTCTGCAAATATTTTAGGCTTTTGAAGACAGTCTCTGCCACACTGTTGAACTGTGTTGCTGTAGGATAAAGGTGGCTGTAAATAGTATATAAGCAAATGGGTGGCCGTTCTCAACAAAGCCGGATTTACTAATGTGTGTGGCAGTGGGATTTGGCCCATGGGCCTGATGTGGCTACCACTGAGTCAGCAAACCCTCCATAGGCTGGAAACTGCAGGCTAGTTTCTCTTGCTGGCCTCCAGTGTGATGGACTCAAACTCTTATGAAAGTACAGACTTTGTTACTCCTGAGGATTTACATTCAGTTTTCACTCATATACCTTACCCTGACACAATAGGCAGTTTTCAGAGCGGAATTCGATTGTTGAAGTTGCTTAAAACTATGTTTAATGCTGGAGCAGGAGATATTTAAATTGAAGATGAGCCAAGTTCAAACATTTGCAGGGCTGTTCTGAGAAAGGGGGGAGGGAAAGGGGACAGGCATTCATTGAGAGCATAGGGTATGCTCGCTGATGTGCTAGTGGCTTAGGTTTGTCATCTAACTTTAAGAAGGAGCTTTGTTCTGTGTAGTGCCAAGTAGTATAAGATGAGAGGTTCCAGCAGATAAACTCGTCCAAAGTAAAAGCTTAAAAATGCCAGGTGGTCCCAGCATGATTCAGCCTCCTTGGTGGTGAGTGACTTCTGTCTGTGTTGGTGCAAACCCCATCCATGAGGGGCCTTGCCTCACGAGAGCAGTGAACTCTGGGAGCCTGGTGGGACCACCTCCTCTCTGTGGACTCTTCCAGCTATGAGACCCACCCTCTTTCCAGGGTTCAAGACTAGATCTCCTACTCGCAGAACCTAAATGACTGGCATTTTAGTGTTGGTTCTCTTTGTTAGATTTTTGGAGGTGGGAAACACAGCATGTTGACAAATCTGTTCTTCTGACGTCTGCCTCCCAGACTTGGGATACGGGAGATTGAAGGGACAAGGCCTCACCCTTAGATCATAGAGGGAAGGAAACAGGGATTCCCAGCACAAGGAAAGCTGTTTTTGTATTTGAAATTGGCTTATTAATCACCTCCTGGAGGAGGAATTTAAGTGTAGGGCACTGTGATTGCCCTCTGCTGAGAACAGAAAAGCAGAGGTTGTAGCCCAGCAGGGGCATCAAGTGTTGTCACATTTGGTTGGCTGTGACACAGAATGGGAAGGACTTTGTGATTAATTTCAATTAATGCATAAGAGATTGTGAGGGGAACAATTCCTTTCAGGAGGACATACGTGATTATTTCCCCCATGTGTTCTCAGCGTGCGCACGATGTCATGATTAAAAATAGAAAACCACGGGATTATATAAAACTGGTAAAATTCTCATCACAGGAAGAACTTGCTGTATTGTGAATTTGCCTTTGGACTTCAGAGGCATGGAAGATGTAGACTGTCACAGACCGATTCAGCGAGAGCCTCTTACCACACTGGCTTCTACGCAGCTCACCTTGGGAAGCCTCTGTCTGGAAATGGAGGAACAGAGCCTTAGGACATTCTAGAAATGCAGACTCTCTGACACCACCCAGGCCCGCGAAGTCAGAAATGGGTCATGGGCCCAGAAATCTGTTTTAATGACCCCTTGGGGAAGGTGTGTGGAGTCAGAGCCTTGAGGTTAGATGACTTCTCGGGTTATTATTACTGCTTTTCGTTTCATTTCGTTCTAGCATAATTCCACAGTCTACATTCAATCTCCCAGGGACGGCTGGGGGGTCATTTTCCAGGGTTGAGTAGTTTGACCAACATTGTCTTCGGGATCCCTCCATGTTGTGATGGGACCCAGAGCCTTGTGTGTGCTAGGCAAGCACTCTGTCCCGAGCAGTACCCCGGTCCTACATCCTTCTTTTGAAGGGAGAGTGGGCCTTTGGAATATTATACATGCAAAGGGGACCTGCAGAGGAGGGACCTGGGCTTTACCCCACATGGTTCAGGTGTATTTAGCCCAGACCCTTTCTGAATAATGCTCATTAACACATCACAGCACTGCAAGGCCTTATCATTAGTTGATCATTGCTAAGTAGCAAGTGGACTCTTATCACTTGATAAGTGGTTTGACTTCAGTTTGTCTTCTTTGCTCTGTGTCAACTAATTTGTATCCATAGGGGACTGTATGGAGCCTGAGCACACCAGAAATGTAACAAGTTAAAGAGCACTAAAACAAATTGCCTCTCAAATTCACCTCAGACCAACTTCCTAAAGTCTCTGATGTGATTTCTGTCTTATGTGGCTTATCCAGAAGTCTAGCACTTCCAATTCCAGCATTAAAAAAGGGGAAATGGAGTAACAGCTGATCCAACTTGCAGTTTCATCTTGACATTGAGGACACCTTTCATCCACAGTGTGTTATTTGTGGACAGGGCACACCAGGAACAGACAAACACATTCTTGCTCCATTATTAAAAACAGAACTAGAAAGCTATCAATATAAGCCAGGTGATATATTTTTTAGCCAATGTACAAAATCTAAATATCGGGCCAAGGAGCCATTTTTTGTCTCTTTAACCCTAATTAAACTGCAATCTTAAAGTGAGTCTAGCAGGGTGCAATGGCTTAAGCCTGTAATCCTAGCTACTTGGAGGCAGAGATTGGGAGAGTTGCGGTTCTAGGCCAGCCCAGGCAAAAAAAGTTCATGAGACCCCATCTCAACCAATAAAAGCTGAGCAAGGTGGCACATGTCTGTCATTCCAGCTATGCAGAAAGAGTATGTAGGAGAATCAAAGTCCAGGCCAGCCCAGGCATAAAATGAGATCTTATCTTAAAATGAACTAAAATAAAAAGAGCTGGGGGCTTGGCTCAAGTATTAGAGTGCCTGAAATTAGGGCTAGCAAGCACAACATCCTGAGTTCAAACCCCAGTACAAAACACCCATAAAACAAAACACCCAAAGTAACCCCCCAAACCAAAAAAATCTGAACCTAATATATTTGTAAAAATTAATTCTATTTCTCCTACGTAATTTAAAATAGCTTGAATAAGGTGTCATTTGTTGTTTGGGATAATAAAGAATTTAGATCCAGAAAACAAATCATGAAGTTTGTTGTTTATAATGCAATCTGTAATAATGTGCTGAGATGAGTGTTTAAATTAAGCGTCATTTCCACTTGCTATGTGTGCCCTTGCTTCTGAATGGAGGTCATGTGGACCAGCCGCCAGGGACCTCACTGGAAATGCAGGACCAGGGGCTCTGCCCAGGCCACGGGAGCAAAGCGCACACATCAACAGGATCTCCATTTGGTTCCTGTGCACATTAAAGTTTGAGAAATACGATGTTCTATCACGTTATAGACAATTCAAAATTCTAGGAGTGTGCGTCCTGAAATGGTACATTAACATCGAAGGGGTCACAGCATCACTGGTGGCTGAGAAGCCACGGAAGAGATTTCCCTCTGTTGTCTGAGACCACAGCTAAGGTATTGCAGTACTGCTGAGAACCTTGCCTGGCATTTAAGTTGATTCTGAAGTGCATACTTCTGGATATGCCATGAGTGTGCCTTGATCTGATGATCTCCATTTATTCTTGCTTTTGATACAGCTCCATACAGGGCATGCTGTATCTTAATCTAGCTCATGAATGTCACTGGTCGAAGTTCTCTGAGATTTTCTTCCCTGCTTTTATCTCCTAACAGCATGGTGTCTACACCTGCAGTGTTTTTAACACTCAAGGCTCTTCATCATGTATTTTTTGAAGCTTTTCTTTAACTCTGTATTTATGGAAGAAGCTTAGAAATGCTTTCTTAGTCCAAAAGAATCATTCATCAAATATCCTTCTGTCGAAGATACCACTCCATTTCAGGAAATCGTCTGAGGACAAAAACAGAGTCAATTAAAAAAGCATTCAGAGTAGATCCAATTGAGGTCCACACGTCACATTCTTAAACTAATGAAGTAAGAATGTCCATTTCCCAAAAAGAAATTCCTGTTCTTTAAAAACAAAAAAAAAATTCTAGTAGATAACCTGAATCCAGTACAATTTCTTAAGAGAGTTTAAATGAATTGGTGTAATTAGGAACTTAAGAAAGTTATTCAAAGTAAGAGATTTAGTTTTTCTTTAAAAATCACAGAACTTGATGGTTGTGCTGGTATCCAGTTTCTTGGTCATCTCCTGTGTGAGATTATGGTCCTCTTGGTGGTAGAAGCTGACTTTGTGTAGGGGAAGAGCCCAAAGCAGGATAATGGCCCCATTTCAAGCAGGATGGTCTTTATGGAAGCCAGAGGAGTTGTGAGGTGTACCTTGGCCTCTACGGAGCACATAAATGTCACCTTCAGAATAGCATGGGGGTAGAGGTGAATTTGAGGAGGGACAGTTCCAGTTTACTTGGTCCCAAGAGTCTGTATTTCTATCCAGTGAGGTGAGTGTTACTTGTCCATGTTGGCATGAACCTCCAGACATGGCCAGCTTACAATGACGTAACATGACTAGGGCAGAATGAGCTCAGGGAGGGCTGCCACAGAGGGGCTGGGACCTTCATGCAGAAGCAGGGTCAGCAGTATGCCCTGAGGTGGTTGCATGGGTAGGACCTTGTCAGGCTTGCAGAAGAATGTGTTTGCTCATCTTTTGGATTCTTATTACTCAGCAGCGATTGATCATCCAGAGACACAGAGCTCACGTCTGGTCTATTTTGGGACATAGGCCCAATTGCTATTCAGTCTTCAGCCTAGGGCATCCAAATTCCTGGGAATTCATGTGTTCTCTGTATTTGCACTGAACATACAGAGTCTTCAAGGTGATTCCCACTCAAGTGATAGAGCATCTGTCTAGCAAGAGTGAGGCCCTGAGTTCAAAGAACAGTACCACCAAAAAAAAAAAAAAGGTAGAATTAGGTGAAATAGAGTTGAGGATATCAAAAGAGAGTGTGTAAATATGAGTGAGAAACTGTCATGGAAGACATTCTATTTTAATTGGTTTGATGCAATGGCTGTAGAAGGGGTACACTGTAAACATAGAGATAGTACAGAGAAAAAATTATCATTAAGATAACAAATGGCCCAGTAAAAGAAGGGTTTTCCAGTCCAGGAAGGTGATGATTTGGGGAGGTAGGATTGAAATTTATCTATTTATAAGAGGTATGGGTCTTTTCACTAAATCCTGTAATAATATCTTACATATTAATAGCTATACTTTTTATAATATATTCATACAAATTATTCTGTGTGATCTACTGTAAAGCATGAAAGTGTCAGTGATTCCCATTTTGTAGATAAGGAAACAACATAAAAGTTGACCAAGATGACTCAGTTTACCGAGATGACACAGTTGCCAAGTGGTAGTGCCACGGTTTGAACTCAAACATGTCTTACTTCTCATATGATCAATGCACTTTAATGGAAAACTATACCCAGGTGAAGCTTGACAAACTAATGACCATAGAGAGTTATGTTTAACCTGCATAATAAAAGTTTCATTGGACAAAAAAAAAAAAAAACCAAAGTGATTCCCACACCTCACCTTCTTGTTGCTGGTCCATCCTGTTCATTCTGGGCACAGGCCAGACTAGAAAGTGATGCGTCAAATCCAGAGTGAAGACAGATTAGGCTCACACCATTGTTTCATTGTGTCATCTGCCTGGGAAATTTCAAGCTATATTTTGGCAGTAATAGGAACTTGCGTTATGGTCACTATCCTTTATGTACCTTGATTTTGTTTTTCTGAACCCAGCTACAACTTCAGATGGGTTTTAGCTACTTTTGATAAGAGATGGGCACAAGTGCTTTGGAAACCTAAACCTTTCAGCTGTGCTCACCTGTCCATCTGCGGTCTCACTGTAGTTTCTGCCCTCCTGAGCTGGCTGCTCTGGTAAGGAAAAGGACAGTTTTGACAGCTGACACTTCAGGATAGAAGATGACGTATCAGTGCAAGTGGCTTCATTGAACCTGCCACTTCACTGAACTTTTTTTTTTAATTTTTATTTTATTCATATGTGCATACAATGTACATATGAAGCCTACCCCTTGCATAGTCAAGTGACAGTCCCTCCACCCCACCTTTGAATCATGGTATGATTCAAAGAATGGTGCTTGCACACACATCCCCCCACCAAAAAAAAGAAACAAATACCCAATCATCCTGCCTCTGAGACTAAATACCACCCCCTGCTCAGCATGAGTCTGGTCCCCAAGCTGCTTTAAACTCAGGAGGCACTGAGAAGAATAACAGGCTGTTACTACATATTTCATTCTGAGGATATAAAATCTGTACTTAAGGCTGACCCTGAAAGAGAAGGGAGTGGTTATACATTCCAAGAGTTCAGTGAATGCTGGTGGGAATGTAAACTAGTACAACCACTCTGGAAAAAAATTTGGAGGCTACTTAAAAAGCTAGACATTGATCTACCATTTGATCCAGCAATACCACTCTTGGGGATAAACCCAAAAGACTGTGACCCAGGTTACTCCAGAGGCACCTGCACACCCATGTTTACTGCGGCACTATTCACAATAGCCAAGTTATGGAAACAGCTAAGATGCCCCACCACTGACGAATGGATTAAGAAAATGTGGTATCTATACACAATGGAATTTTATGCAGCCAAGAAGAAGAACAAAATGTTATCATTCGCTGGTAAATGGATGGAATTGGAGAACATCATTCTGAGTGAGGTTAGCCTGGTTCAAAAGACCAAAAATCGTATGTTCTCCCTCATATGTGGACATTAGATCAAGGGCAAACACAACAAGGGGATTGGACTTTGATCACATGATAAAGCGAGAGCACATAAGGGAGGGGTGAGGATAGGTAAGACACCCAAAAAACTAGATAGCATTTGTTGCCCTCAACGCAGAGAAACTAAAGCAGATACCTTAAAAGCAACTGAGGCCAATAGGAAAAGGGGACCAGGAACTAGAGAAAAGGTTAGATCAAAAAGAATTAACCTAGAAGGTAACACCCACGCACAGGAAATCAATGCGAGTCAACTCCCTGTATAGCTATCCTTATCTCAACCAGCAAAAACCCTTGTTCCTTCCTATTATTGCTTATACTCTCTCTTCAACAAAATTAGAGATAAGGGCAGAATAGTTTTTTTTTCTGCTGGGTATCAAGGGGGTGGGGGGGAGATGGAGGGGCGGGGGGGGAAGGGAGGGGGTGGGGGGAAGGGTGTGCGAGGCTGAGGGAACTTTGCAGAGATCAACATCATCTGTGGATTCAGCAGCCCTAATTAGAATTTCCTCTCACACCCCGGGAAGGGTGTGCTTCTTCTCAGCAGTTGCCTGATTCCTCCTGTAGACAGATTTGAGGCAGAGTGTGTGCTGGCCCAACAGGCCTTTCGGAGCTCTGCAGGTGACCAGCAGTGAGGGGCAGGCCAGGCCAGGAAGCCACCAGATAGATGCTAGTAGTGGACCCTGACCTTTTTTTTTGAAATTGTAATCAGAGTTTTTGTTTGAGATTTTGGGCAGAGGACGCAGACATTCTGTTCACAAGCATGGGCTGCCTGAAATGAGGTCTCTAAGCTCACTGTGGCAGAGGGCAGCCCGGCCTCTGGGTCCCTTTACTTTTCTGAGTCCCTTTCCTTTCTCACTTCCGAGGGTCTTCCTGCAAAAACTGGGGTTTCTTGACATGGATCTGTCTTCTGTCCCCACCTGGATGCTCTGCCTTGATAAAATGTGTCTCTGCTTTGTTCTGGTAAGAATGTTTGGAAAAGTCTAGTGGGGTAGAGAGTCTCAAGGACTCCGTGGTCCTCATGGCTCCAGCCTTGTATGACAACGATACTGTAATGAGGAGTGACTACACCTAGACACAAGGACCTGTGCCAGGCATGGCTAGGGCTTTGTTCTTACAGCTCCTGGCAGCAGCAGGATTGGACCCATTCATACCTGAGAAAGCACTGGGGAGAGTGAAGGTGCTTTAAGGCTGTGCAGAGGTGGCATTTGGGTTGAGGCCACTCTGTTTCCTCCCTCGGAATGTTACAAATGAAACTGATTTTAAAAAAGAACACCTCTTCAAATCTTATACCCCCCTTTTCTATCCTTGTGCAGCTCCTACAATAGAATGTCATCTAACATAATTCCCCAGAACCTTCAGAGGCCTTAGTGCTTTCTACTAGAAGGGAAAGAAAAAGTGGCCTTGATGAGCATTACTGTTTTGGAGGGCTCTAGCACTGAAAATCCACTTGCTGTGGAATTGTCTCTGGCCCATTTGAGAAGAATTCAAGGACCTGCTACGGGTGGGCTCAAGCACAGTTGTGTTTCTTTCCTTTTTTTTTAAAGCTGTAGAATGAAACAGGACAGTGAAGGGGCAGCGGTGGTACCAGCCATGTGTGGTGGGGGCTCTGGGGAGCAGAGGTGTGGTGGGGGCTGCGTGAGGCTTCCGAAGGGTATTGAGCTGAGCACAAAGGAAAGATAAGGTTTATATTATTTTACCTTACATTCTGTCTTTCACATTATGAAATCTTTGTGCATTCTTTGCTTAAAAACCAAGTAGTATTTTAGTATATGACACCATAAGGACAACGCCTCTTGTCCCCTCCATCTGCTCAGAGGCAAGAGCAGGGCATTTCCTAGCAGATATGCTTCTCTGTTTTGCAGACACAGGATATCAGTGTTCCCACTGGGCTTCTGCTGGGTCTGTTGAGGGAGGCAGCCCTTGTTTACAGTTAGTTGGGTTCCAGGGCTTCAGCCAGTACTGGTCTCAGAATGGGTCTTCAGGAAATGATGCTATACAGATGACAAGCTGGTGAGTGGAGCCAGGGACTCGCTGGTTTCAGAGGAGGCATGGTTGACACACAGGAGATGCTGCTTCTTGCATGTTGATTCAGAGTCATATGCAAGCTCACATCAGCTGGATTTTATGGACATCTGTGAAACTCATACCACATAAGTTAGAATGCATTGTGCTTCCCTGTGGCTGTTGGGGACACGAACCACCTAGGCTGTGGCCTACACCAGCATTGCTGCATTCACAGGAGCCTACCTGCTCTCCTTGGTGGTGGAATGACCCATGGCTCTGTATCTGCTCTGAGCCTCTGGGCTTTAGAGGGAGCAGCCTCTTCAACCTGGACAGCTTGCAGTCACAATGGAAGAGGCAAGACTGAGCATGGCCCCCTAGTCAGAGCTCCCCTTTGTGTCCCAGGATGTCAACCCCAGGGCTCTGGGGCCCAGTACAGGTCGATGTGCCTCCCTGACACTCAGGAGTCACACTGTCCTAGGGTGAACACATAATCACTGAGTTCTGGTTGATGCAAAGATTACAGAATAGCTGGTAGCCTTTAACTAAACCTATGCTTTCCATGCACTTTTATAGCAAAGGGCTGGTTGAGTTTCTGAGATGCTATTGCTAAGGTTACAAGAATCATCAAGGTTCAGAGCTAAGGACTAAAGCTGCCTCAAGCATCAAATCATCCAAGTCACTCAGTGCCTGCCGGTTCCTGGCCCTTCCAGGCCCTGACCATCGAGGACAAGAACATCTTCGCCCCTATAGGTACCCACTGTCCAGAAGAAGGCAGGCAGGTGTCAACTTTCCCACTGTGCATAGGACCAGGTGCCCAGGCCTAGGGAGGCCGGGAAGACCTGATGGGAGGGGACAGTAACACAGAGGTGACTACAAGCCTTGTTTATGCAGGAATTCAGTGGGGCTGGCAGAAGCATCTCTGACCTAGCTATGGTCCTGATGGGTGATTGGCAGCTGCTGTGACCATCACAGTGATGTCCATGCTGGCCTGACACACCACCATAGAGAGGAGACCTGCAGCTCAGGATCCGACTATGGAAAGTAATGGAGTAACCTGGAATACTGTCCCTGGGAAGGCTCTGTGCTGTGCTGACCAACCTCTTTGTCCTGGCTTGATTTCCTGAGGAACTCATAACTGTTCAGACCTTCCTATGTAATGTGACACACTATTTTACATCTTCTAGATTGCTGCTAGTTAGATATCCAAGAACCAAAATAGCATCTTCCCAGAAAAGGACAGTGCTCCATGTTAGCAAAGAATAAACAAAATACACACCAAATCCAGACCAAACACATGCACATTCACTCTCACTCACACACTCACCAAAAGATGTCTGCCCATCCTGGATCCGTTTGAGGCATGATAGCCAGATCTTGCTGCTAGGATGGTTTTCCATTGCTTCTCTTGGTTTCTTCAGAAACTGCTTAGAGCTGTGCCTCACATTGGCTGCACCAAGAGAGGTGTTTTGTTAAACTGTGGATGGTATGTTTAACTCACCTATCTGCAGACAGGGATCCTGTCCAGGTGAGAGGATGCTCAAGGAGGGCTGAACGTGGAGGCCCTCAGAGCTTGGACAAGAGCACCATAGTGTTGCCTCTGAGTTAGGGGAGAAGATGGGTGAAGGAAGTGCCTGCATGTCCTGGTCACAAGGCTCTCTGGATGTCTGTGAGCCCCTGCCTTCTGTATAGGGTCTGTATGTGTGATCTCCTGCTGGGTAATGGCACAGGCAATGTGTCCGTTCCTTTTCTCAGATCAATGAATGAATGAGTGTAAGGGGCAGGAGTTGAGGAACATAGGCTGAGGATTTGGGGGAAGAGCTTGACCTAGAGAACATCTTCATCATTTCACCACTCCTCTGTCTCCCCAGGAGTGCACACATGTGACAATACATGAATGCACACAAAACTCTTACCCAGGACAACTTGGAACAGTGGGAAAGGGCATGATCTGGGGAGCTGGGTCAGGCTTCAGTCTGGCTCCACTAGTGTCCAGATATGTGTGTGTGTGTGTGTGTGTGTGTATGTATATTGTGTATATGTGTAGGTATATGTGTGTAGATGAGTATGTGTGTGTGTGTGTATGTGTATATGTATGTGTATGTGTGTGTGCATGTGTGTGTGTGTGTCTGACACTGGAATAGGGATAGGTACATTTCAGAGTGTGGAAGGACACATGCAATGTCAAAGCTGGGTCTGACAGTTGACTGCTCTTGGTATAGTCACAGAGCAGAAGGGGGGAGATTCTTCCATTCTGTAGTTATTCACTGTATTGGAGATCTTGGAGGAGGAAACACTGTATCATAATAGGAAGTAGATGAGTAAGAGGATACTTTGCTATTTGTGGACAATTACCATTGTGAAAATAGTAATACTCTTGTTATTAACTTACGCCACACGAGCCATATGCCAGCTGTAGTTTGTTATAGTTTTAGTTGCTAAAATACTAAATTCTTCTTAGCTTTGAAGTATTATTAGCTCCCAGTTAGGAAAATTTAGTGAGAATACTTTTGGATTCTAAGAATCCCCTGGTTGTTCTGAAGGAGGTCCAGAATCATGATCCAGTTCATGTGGTATTCCTGAAAGAGAAATATTTTATTTTCTTGGTGAGAGAATTCATTTTTACATTGATCTTTTTCTTACGTTACTAGATAGCAAAATCTATCATATCCTTGTGTTGTGTATTTGCATCCTTCTCAGGGCCTTTGCAAGCTTAAACTTTTTTATTATATTATTGTAACATTTACAAAAGTGCTTACAATGTATTAAGGTTAAATTCACCCCTCCATCATTCTCCTTTATCCCCCCTTTTGCCAAGCTTTGTAGGCAGGTGAGGTAGGCATTTCAGTTCCCTTACTACAGAAGAGAAGATAAACCCCAGGAAGTCCCAGAGTTTGAAACCTCTTCCCTGCCACTGTCACGAAGCCTAGAAATGGAGGCAGCTGAGCAGGTGAGAGCAGGATGGGAGGGCAGGAGAGGAGGGCTGGGCAGTAAGGTTGGGTGGGAGGGTTGGGCAGGTCAGGTGAGGAAAGGATGGGAGGGCTGAGCCTCCTCCTAGAAAGGGAGACTGTGACCTTTCACACTTACAGTTTTCCCACAATGAGGTGTAAATCCTTGGTCTCTTATGAGTGAGGAGTAAGAGAGGCAAATCCCATCTGGCTCCTTGCCAAAGAACTGGATCCATTTTCATTTTGAAAACAATGAAAAAAAGGCAAAAGGATAATGAAACTGCTTTGTATTCTGAGAGAACAAAGAGAAGTAGGAGTACAACTAAAAGATGACTGTGTGTGTATGTGCAGATGTGCATTTGTGTGTGCATGCATACATGTGTGTGTGAGTGTGTGTTCAGTGTGTGCTGGGGCTGGAGGGAGACCCATGGACATAATAAGTACGAGGAATCGCCGGCGCTCCATGTCCTGCTCTGGATGATCGGCCAAAAGAGCTATTTGAGGATTTTGGAAATGGCATGTGTTTTCTTGGGAAAGAAGGGACAACACCTTAAAACTCAGGAATTCTGGTTTTCTTTTTTTCTTGCAGTGCTAGGAATGGAACCCAGGGCCTCACACATGCTAGGCAAGTACTCTACCAATGAACTGCACCCCTAGCCCAAGGAATTGTAGTTTCAAGTGCAGGGCACCATGTGGGCGAGGGCTGAATGGGCTTCCATGGGGGCACTTCATAGATGTAACTGCTTAGCCTAGATGGACATCTGAATTTAGTGTAGACAATCCAAGAGCTCCTACAGGGTGCGGTGTGCACATTGGCAGGACTGCCACTGCTACTGTGTGCTGAACAGGACTGGGATGGGAGGACACTGGTGGATGCTGTGTGAGAGGCTACAGAGCAGGGAGGAGCCAGTGTCTGCTGGCAACATGTCTTTCTCTTGATGACTTATAGTCATAATTGTTATTAGTAGGTGGTTGATATTTATAATGAAATATGTTTTTCCTTAATTTTAGAGCAAATAGCAACACACATAAATTAGCAGGCAAATTAGCATATTGACTGGTGGGGTGAAATACACATAGCATCTGTACTTCTGGTAATAAATCACTTGAACTATTGCTGCTGCTTTTGCTTTCCCCAGGGAGTGTGGAAGCCTTTCTGAGGTGTACATTCGTCAAGCTCAAGGATGGATGAAATGGGCAGATGCTGGTGACAGGCTGTTTTTGCAGTTAGGATTTGAGGGTGCATTGCAACAAGCTCAATCACTTCTGATTGTCTGCCATCATTAAGGCAGAGACAGGACACAATGGGTAGGCTTTCTTCTTGTGCCTTCTTTTTAGCAGAGTTCTGTCATCTGCCATGTCCATGTGACAAACACAGAATTTTGAATGTGAGTCCCAGCCTGAGCTGTGTGTCTGCACTTGTCCTGTGTCACTGCCTTCATCCAGGTCTTCTTGCAGGCCCTGGACATGTACTGTGATGATGCTGGGCAAATAGTCGTGTGGCCACTGCTGTGGCCAGAACATGAAGTCATGATTTAACGTTAAAACATTCAGTGGGTCATATCCAGTGTGTTTTTGGTCCTGCCCTCCACTAAGGGTGACCTTGAGCCTTTGTGTACCTGGGTTGTGGAGAGGCATCTGAGCAGCCCAGTGGACTCCCCATCAATGAGACTCCTTCTGGGCTGCAGTGAGGGGAGACTTGGAGGATGGGAGAGAGGAGCCCAGAGATTGGCTCCCCTGAACCTGATTTTACTGCTCACGATGGGCCTCATGACTTCAGGGCTCCACTTTTGCTATGACCAACGTAGCATCCAGGCCTACAACCCCATCTCTTCATCTGCTGTGCCAGGCGTCCTCAGAAAGTTGGCTGCCACAGTTATGCTTTCTCCGCACACTGCCTGGCTCAGGTGCCTGTTAGGTGAAGCAACGACTGGGTGAGATGGAAGTAAGCCAGGGTCGGCGAACAGAGATGCACGGGGATTGCCAGGCCAGCTCTTGGGAAAACCAGTCAATGCAGACATGCTGGAAATAGGATTAAGAGATGAAGTACTCTTTTTCATGAGAGTGTGTGATTATTCCAGAAAAACAGGATCTCTTAGAGTGGAGTTTGCTGTGCTGATATCCGAGCTTGCAGTCTTGTGTGCACGCTAGTGGGCAGTTTGCATGGGGCTGGGTGGGCAGGGGCAAGGAGCCAGCTCACTGGACCACTCTTTGGAGGAGTAACCCGAGCAGCACCCCCTCCCTAACATACAAGCCATAACCATAGCTTCCTCCTTTCTCCTCTGAGCATGCATAGAGCTGTCATAAGGACGGAAGAGACACACTTGTGTGAAGTTGGGGGAACGCTGCACCTCTTTGGTGTAGGATGAGACCCAGTTTTGCCTTTTGCGGACACTGGTTTTGTGCTTTGCTCCATCAGTACTGTTCAATGTAATTGGATGCTGCAGCTGTATGGATTTTAGACCAGCTCCTGCGTGAGGAAGTTAATGTTCAGAGACTTTAAAGTCACTCACTCTGGGGGGTGGAATTCTTTGTAATTAATAACTTTCTCCTAATTTGTCGGTTGTCTTTCCTTTAGTCACTTACTCTTGAGCACCTGCCATGTGCTAGACAGCTACAGGAGGAAGGGCAGAGAATGCAAAGGTAAATTTTCATGGTTCTTAGCCTCAAGGACCTCCTGGTTGAGAGGAGAATCTGCCTGTAAGTTGACAGTCACAGTACCATGGGGCAAGTCCTGCATGATGCCTAGACAGAACTCCCCTGCCTGGCCAGTCTTAGCAGATTCCGTGGTGGGTCTTGGTGGATAGGTAGGAGTTCATTAGCTAGAGAAACAGGAGTAAAGGCATTAGGCTTTGGCAGGAACACATTCCCAATGTTGTTGGAAAGTATAGCATGTTCAGAGCCATCCAGTGTTCTTAGGCTCATGGCCCTATATGGGGCAGGTGTTAGTGCCGGGCCACTGAGGATGGGAGTGGGGGAAGGGGATCCTCGTCTGAGTATTGAGTGGGCCTCCATTTCATAAGGCTCACGTGGCTCGTTCTCACCTGACCCTGCCTGCTGCTTCCAACCTGATGTTTCCTGTCTCCTCTGTGCTCAAGATGTGCTGGACACAGAGCGGAATGCCAGCCTTCACCAGCCTCTCCTGTCCCTGCCCTCTCCATGGCCCCCTCACTCCTGCTCCGTCCATGGCTGAATACATTTGTCATCAATTTACCTTCGCTTTTCAGGTCCACTTTCCAAGCGCTCTTTTCAAGGTGGGGACAGAGGCCCCAAAGAGAGCAGCCATGTCTCCTTTATGTCTTCTGCTGGGAGTCGTGGTCCCATAACAGTGTCTTTGTCCTTTTTCTGCCTTCTTCCTGTCCTGTGTTCCCTTTTTGTTTTTCCCTTTACCTGCCTGTCCTTTGCTCTTTAACTCTCTTGTCTGTGGCCATGGTGGTCACTGCTCCGGACATCGAAGTGACCTGTGGGAGGAGCACTCCCCATCCCCACCCCACTTTTTTTCTTTTATTATTCATATGTGCATACAAGGCTTGGGTCATTTCTCCCCCCTGCCCCCACCCCCTCCCTTACCACCCACTCCGCCCCCTCCCACTCCCCCCCCTCAATACCCAGCAGAAACTATTTTGCCCTTATCTCTAATTTTGTTGAAGAGAGAGTATAAGCAATAATAGGAAGGAACAAGGGTTTTTGCTGGTTGAGATAAAGGTTAGCTATACAGGGCATTGACTCACATTAATTTCCTGTGCGTGTGTGTTACCTTCTAGGTTAATTCTTTTTGATCTAACCTTTTCTGTAGTTCCTGGTCCCCTTCTCCTATTGGCCTCAGTTGCTTCCAAGGTATCTGCTTTAGTTTCTCTGCGTTAAGGGCAACAAATGCTAGCCAATTTTTTAGGTGTCTTACCTATCCTCACCCCTTCCTTGTGTGCTAAAGCTTTTATCATGTGCTCAAAGTCCAATCCCCTTGTGGTGTTTGGCCTTGATCTAATGTCCACATATGAGGGAGAACATACGATTTTTGGTCTTTTGGACCAGGCTAACCTCACTCAGAATGATGTTCTCCAATTCCATCCATTTACCAGCGAATGATAACATTTCGTTCTTCTTCATGGCTGCATAAAATTCCATTGTATATAGATACCACATTTTCTTAATCCATTCGTCAGTGGTGGGGCATCTTAGCTGTTTCCATAACTTGGCTATTGTGAATAGTGCCGCAATAAACATGGGTGTGCAGGTGCCTCTGGAGTCACCTGTGTCACAGTCTTTTGGGTTTATCCCCAAGAGTGGTATTGCTGGATCAAATGGTAGATCAATGTTTAGCTTTTTAAGTAGCCTCCAAATTTTTTTCCAGAGTGGTTGTACTAGTCTACATTCCCACCAACAGTGTAAGAGGGTTCCTTTTTCCCCTGCATCCTCGCCAACACCTGTTGTTGGCGGTGTTGCTAATGATGGCTATTCTAACAGGGGTGAGGTGGAATCTTAGTGTGGTTTTAATTTGCATTTCCTTTATTGCTAGAGAATGTGAGCATTTTTTCATGTGTTTTTTGGCCATTTAAATTTCTTCTTTTGAGAAAGTTCTGTTTAGTTCACTTGCCCATTTCTTTATTGGTTCATTAGTTTTCGGAGAATTTAGTTTTTTAAATTCCCTATATATTCTGGTTATCAGTCCTTTGTCTGATGTGTAGCTGGCAAATATTTTCTCCCACTCTGTGGGTGTTCTCTTCAGTTTAGAGACCATTTCTTTTGATGAACAGAAGCTTTTTAGTTTTATGAAGTCCCATTTATCTATGCTATCTCTTAGTTGCTGTGCTGCTGGGGTTTCGTTGAGAAAGTTCTTACCTATACCTACTAACTCCAGAGTATTTCCTACTCTTTCCTGTATCAACTTTAGAGTTTGGGGTCTGATATTAAGATCCTTGATCCATTTTGAGTTAATCTTGGTATAGGGTGATATACATGGATCTAGTTTCAGTTTTTTGCAGACTGCCAACCAGTTTTCCCAGCAGTTTTTGTTGAAGAGGCTGCTATTTCTCCATCGTATATTTTTAGCTCCTTTGTCAAAGACAAGTTGGTTATAGTTGTGTGGCTTCATATCTGGATCCTCTATTCTGTTCCACTGGTCTTCATGTCTGTTTTTGTGCCAGTACCATGCTGTTTTTATTATTATTGATTTGTAATATAGTTTGAAGTCAGGTATTGTGATACCTCCTGCACTGTTCTTTTGACTGAGTATTGCCTTGGCTATTCGTGGCCTCTTGTGTTTCCATATAAATTTAATGGTAGATTTTTCAATCTCTTTAATGAATGTCATTGGACTTTTGATGGGAATTGCATTAAACATGTAGATTACTTTTGGGAGTATCGACATTTTTACTATGTTGATTCTACCAATCCATGAGCATGGGATATCTCTCCACTTTCTAGTCTTCCTCAATCTCTTTCTTCAGAAGTGTATAGTTTTCCTTGTAGAGGTCTTTCACATCTTTCATTAGGTTTACACCTAGGTATTTGATTTTTTTTGAGGCTATTGTAAATGGAATTGTTTTCATACATTCTTTTTCAGTTTGCTCATTGTTAGTGTATAGAAATGCTAATGATTTTTCTATGTTGATTTTATATCCTGCTACCTTGCTGTAGCTATTGATGATGTCTAGGAGCTTTTGAGTAGAGTTTTTTGGGTCTTTAAGTTATAGGATCATGTTGTCTGCAAATAGGGATATTTTGACAGTTTCTTTGCCTATTTGTATTCCTTTTATTCCTTCTTCTTGCCTAATTGCTCTGGCTAGGAATTCCAGTACTATGTTGAATAGGAGTGGAGATAGTGGGCATCCTTGTCTGGTTCCTGATTTTAGAGGGAATGGTTTCAGTTTTTCTCCGTTAAGTATAATGCTGGCTGTAGGTTTGTCATATATAGCTTTTATAATGTTGAGGTACTTTCCTCTATTCCTAGTTTTCTTAGAGCTTTTATCAAGAAATGGTGTTGGATCTTCTCAAAGGCTTTTTTTGCATCTATTGAGATGATCAAGTGGTTTTTGTCTTTGCTTCTGTTAATGTGGTTTATTACGTTTATTGATTTTCGTATGTTGAACCAGCCCTGCATTCCTGGGATGAAGCCTACTTGGTCATGGTGAATAATCTTTTTGATGTGTTGTTGAATTCGGTTTGCCATTATTTTGTTGAGAATTTTGCATCAATGTTCATTAAGGAGATTGGCCTATAGTTCTCCTTTTTGGAGGTGTCTTTGCCTGGTTTTGGGATAAGTGCAATACTGGCTTCATAAAATGTGTTCAGCAGTTTTCCTTCCCTTTCTATTTCGTGGAACAGTTTAAGGAGGGTTGGTATCAGTTCTTCTTTAAAGGTCTGATAGAATTCAGCAGAGAATCCATCAGGTCCTGGACTTTTCTTTTTGGGGAGACTCTTGATTGCTGCTTCAATTTCATTTTGTGTTATAGATCTATTCAGGTGATTAATATCCTCTTGGTTCAGTGTTGGATGATCATATGTATCTAGAAATCTGTCCATTTCTTTTAGATTTTCAAATTTATTTGAATATAGGTTCTCAAAGTAATCTCTGATGATTTCGTGGACTTCCATGGTGTTTGTTGTTATCTCCCTTTTTGCATTCCTGATTCTACTAATTTGGGTTTTTTCTCTCCTCATTTTAGTCAGGTTTGCCAGGGGTCTGTTGATCTTGTTTATTTTTTCAAAGAACCAACTTCTTGTTTCATTAATTCTTTGTATGTTTTTTTTGGTTTCTATTTCATTGATTTCAGCTCTTATTTTTATTATTTCTGTCCTATTTGTTTTGGGATTTGCTTGTTCTTGTTTTTCTAGGAATTTGAGATGTATCATTAGGTCATTGATTTGGGATCTTTCAATCTTTTTAATATATGCACTCATGGCTATAAACTTTCCTCTGAGGAGTGCCTTAGCTGTGTCCCATAGGTTCTGGTAGGTTTTGTTTTCATTTTCATTGACTTCCAGGAACTTTTTAATTTCCTCTTTTATTTCATTGATTGATCCATTGTTCATTAAGTAATGAGTTATCCAGTTTCCAGCTGTTTGCATGTTTTTTGTCTTTACTTTTGTTGTTGAGTTCTACTTTTACTGCATTGTGATCAGATAGTACGCACAGTATAATTTCTGTTTTCTTATATTTGCTGAGACTTGCTTTGTGCCCTAGGATGTGATCTATTTTGGAGAAGGTTCCATGGGCTGCTGAGAAGAATGTATATTGTGTAAAAGTTGGATGAAATGTTCTGGAGACATCAACTAGGTCCATTTGATCTATTGTAAATTTTAGATCTTGGATTTCTTTATTGATTTTTTGTTTGGATGACCTATCTATTAATGATAATGGGGTGTTAAAGTCTCCCACAACCACTGTGTTGGCGTTTATATATGCTTTTAGGTCTTTCAGGGTATGTTTGATGAAATTGGGTGCGTTGACATTGGGTGCATACAGGTTGATGATTATTATTTCCTTTTGGTCTATTTCCCCTTTTATTAGTATGGAATGTCCTTCTTTATCTCATTTGATCAATGTAGGTTTGAAGTCTACTTTGTCAGAGATAAGTGTTGCTACTCCTGCCTGTTTTGGGGGGCCATTGGCTTGGTAAATCTTCTTCTAGCATTTCATCCTTAGCCTATGCTTATTTCTGTTGGTGAGATGGGTCTCCTGTAAGCAACAAATTGTTGGATCTTCCTTTTTAATCCATTTCATCAAGCGGTGCCTTTTGACGGGTGAATTAAGTCTGTTAACATTAAGCGTTAGTACTGATAGATAAGTGGTGATTCCTGTCAGTTGTCTTAGTTGTTTGAAGGTTTGATTGTGTGTACCTAAGTTGAGGTTACTCTCTACTTTCTTGCTTTTTCTTTTCCTGTGGTTTGGTGCTGCCTGTCTTTTCATGGTTAAGTTGGGTTTCACTTTCTGTGTGCAGAATCCCTTGCAGAATCTTTTGTAATGGTGGCTTTGTGGTCACATATTGTTTTAGTTTCTGCTTATCATGGAGGACTTTTATTGCTCCATCTATTTTGAATGATAGTTTTGCTGGGTAGAGTATCCTGGGGTTGAAGTTATTTTCATTCAGTGCCCAGAAGATCTCACCCCATGCTCTTCTTGCTTTTAATGTTTCTGTTGAGAAGTCTGCTGTGATTTTGATGGGTTTACCTTTGTATGTTACTTGTTTTTTCTCTCTTACAGCCTTCAATATTCTTTCCTAGTTTCTGAACTTGTTGTTTTAATGATGATATGTCATGGGGTAGTTCTATTTTGATTTGGTCTGTTTGGTGTCCTGGAGGCCTTTTGCATCTGTATGGGAATATCTTTCTCTAGATTTGGGAAATTTCCCGTTATTATTTTGTTGAATAGATTACTCATTCCCTTCACTTGCACCTCTTCTCCTTCTCCGATGCCCATGATCCTCAGGTTTGGTCTTTTGATGGAGTAGGTGAGTTCTTGCATTTTCTTTTCACAGGTCTTGAGTTGTTTAATTAATAGTTCTTCGGTTTTTTTCTTTAATTACCATTTCATCTTCAAGTTCTGAGATTCTGTCTTCTGTTTGTTCTATTCTGCTGGATTGGCCTTCTGTTTTGTTTTGCAGTTCTGTTTCATTCTTTTTTCTGAGGTTTTCCATATCCTGGGTGGTTTCTTCTTTAATGTTGTCTATTTTTGTCCTGAGTTCATTTATCTCTTTATTAATCATGTTCTTTGTTTCACTTTGGTGTTTATACAGTGCTTCTATGGTTTCCTTTATTTCTTCTTTTGCTTTTTCAAATTCTCTATTTTTGTTGTCTTGGAATTTCTTGATTTTCTCCTGTACATTTTGGTTGACCCTATCCAGTATCATCTCTATAAAATTCTCATTGAGTACCTGTAGTATTTCTTCTTTTAAATTATTCTTGTGGGCTTCATTGGGTCCTTTGGCATAGTTTATCTTCATTTTGTTGGAGTCTGGATCTGAGTATCTGTTTTCTTCATTCCCCTCTGGTTCATGTACTAATTTTTTGCCATGGGGAAACTGGTTTCCCTGTTTTTTCTGTCTTCTCGTCATTGTCTTTGGTGTTGTTATTGTCTCTGTACTGTGTGCAATTAAGTATTTTCTAGCTTGTAATAATTACAACGGTAATATTTAGAATGGAAGGGTGAGCAGAGATGGAAAGCAAGAAGTTAAAGAAAAGGGAAAAACAAATACACAGACAAGAGGGAGAAAACAGAACAAGGTATCAGACAACAAAGTTTCAATGGTATAAACAAGGAGCATTAGTGTACTTATCGACAGTAAGTCGAACAGGCATTAGAGAGACAGAGAGAGGATTGAAAATAAAAATTAAAAAAATAAAGATAAGAATAAAAATAAAAAGTAAGTAAATGAAATAAATATATATAAATAAAATAAAATGAAAAATAGAAAATTAAAAAAAACCCAAAAAACCAAAAAAACTCCAAGTTCAAATGCAACAAAGTTTCAGTCTTAATTATTTGGGTGTCCGTCTCAGTCTGCAATCCTGGAGATGGTGCCTCAGATGATGTTCTGTAGTTGTCTCATCAAAGGGGACACATAAAGTAGAACAAAACTACACAGACACACACACACACACACACACACACACAAACCCCACCAAGTGTCCCAAGTTCAAATGCAATGCAGTTTCAGTAAGTTTTTCAGCATGCAGGTGTAATTCGGTTGTTCTCTCATCAAAGGTAGGGCGAGAGAAAAAAAAGAGTCTGGAGACAGGTCTGTGAATGGCTATCTGCGGCTGTGGCTTGCCTGCCTGCTGCTGTCAGCCTGCTATTGCTGGAGGTGTTATTTATGCAGATCTCAGGGGTGAGCTTAGCACTCACCTGGCCCCGCAGGCTTTGTGTGTTCAGAGTTCTCCTGTGCGGGAGCCTCTGCTACAAGCTTTCCCCTTTCCAAGCATTGGGAAAGTTGACACTGCACCTGCTTTCTCAGGCCTGCGTGTTTACTTACAGCTCATGTGGGAAGTGGGTCTTCCCCCCTCTCCTGTGCAGTTTCCCTCCCACCACCACTTTCACAAGCTTTCCTGCTCCTGATTACTGGGCAGTGCTGCTGCTCCTGCCAGCTGCCATGTTTGTTTATAGCTCACGTGGGAAGTGGGTCTTTCCCCCTCTCCTGTGGAGTTTTCCTCCCTCCATCGCTCTCACAAGCTTTCCCGCTCCTGGTTGCTGGGTGCGTGCCCCCGCTCCCGCCAGAGCCTCTCCTGCCTGCCTGGCTTGTTTATTTACAGTCCCGGGAAGGATTCCCTTCCCCCAATCTTTGTTGCTCAGTGTGCCCCACCTTCTTTCCCATGTGTCTTATTTGTTCTTATTGCTTATTACTCAGTTTCTCTTTTTTCCCCGGGTGGAGGTCAGTCTGTCCAGGGGGCTATGCTGCTCTGGCCCAGGGTTGTCTGTGGGAGAACCGCGGTACTGCGAAGCTCATCTTGTCAGCGTCTTCCCAAGCTGTCTGGGCGCGGGTGACTGGCGGCCTGGGGGCCCTCCTAGTTTCTCCGTTTAACGTGAAGTGGAGATTCTCTGCACCGGCTGGAGATGTGGAGGGGTCAAAGTTTTGCCTCTTCTGGGTGATTTTGCCTGCAAAGTGTGTCTCCAGTGTCTCTCCAAGATTTCACTATAGGAGGCTCGCTTTCTGCTTCCTCCCTCTAGCCACCATCTTGGAATCCCCTCCCTACTTCTCTTAGAGTCGTTGGTGGCAGATGCTAGCTGTCCATCCCTCCATGTATGGTAGTATTGGACATGTAATGTTTATGGGAAGGACCCAGAGGTCCCAGCCGACTTCTAACACCACATGTGTGCTTCTTTCTTGTGATGGTGCTGACTTTAAGCTCAGCCAAAAGCCCTGGGAGCCCGGTCCAGTTGGACAACTTGGCTGTGCTGTAAGGCCAGGGGCAACTGTGTAGATGGCCAGGCTCATGACTTGTCCTGTCTCCACTGCTGCTTGGAAGGGGTGGACACACGGAGCATCCTCCTGATGGAGAGACGTTGCCAGTGTACACAGGGGTGTAATGTTCTGACTTTAGACTCAGCCAGCAACAACTCCAGCCCACCTGAGGAGTCTGCCTTGGGGTCTGCATCTGCCTCCTGAGCCTCAACGGCTGGCAGGTGCACAGCCAAGAGCTACCAGTCTTCTCCCTGTCTCTGACTCTTTCTCTTCTCTGTCTTTCCTGTCCAGGCTGCCTGTTTGAGGATGGTCTTTGTGGATCTTCAGAAGCTTGTGTAAATGGTAAGTGAGACCCTGGTAAAGCTGCTGTGGTCTGGGTCTGCCTCTCCTGCAAGGCACCACTCCACATCCACCCAGTGGGGCAGCAGAAGGGCGTCTTTCAGGCCTGGGGAGGGGTATTGGGTTTGGTGCTCTGAAGAGCACTGCAGGACTGGAATGTCTCTGGATGTTGTGTGAATGGCAGAAAGTGGAAAACTAGTGGAAGTGGACCACAGATGTATATTGTGTGTCATAATCTGCTCAGTATTTGAGGCTTTTCTCGAGAAGCTTTGCAGTGAGAAATGAAAGTGTTTTGGGGTTGTGGTAGTGGTGAGAGAGTTCTGTACAGGACACACTAGAAGGGGTGTGTGCACTGTGTTCCTTGGTACCAGTTCTGACTGCCCTTTCCCCACCTTCCCCAGTGGGAAGTTTTCACCTTTCTTTGTGTCCCATGTTTACAGGCAGGGCTCATTGCCCACAGGCACAGACAGGCCTTTGCCCATTGGTATCTGTTTTAGGTAACAGCGAGGGAATTTTATCCCTGCCCAGATTTTGCCTGCTGCTGATTACAGCCTGGCATAAGTGCCCTTCATACTCACCCAAGTTCCTACATAGCCACAAGTGACTGTGGGCTTCCTTCTTTACAGAGGAGGTGCTGGCCTTGGGACCAGCCCTGGGGCTCTTTGCTGGGCAAGGCCCATTTCATCAGGTCTACGCAAGCTCTTCCCTGGGCACAAATGCAGAGCTACATGTGTGTGCCACTTGGGAGTTGAAAGGAGAAACCAAGGTGCTCCTGCATCGCAAGGTGGGACCAGCCCTGGGGCCTAGACTGGAAATTTTAGGGCTGGAAGAACTGCCTGTCTGTCTGTCCCGGCAGCTCATGAACTCGCTGGGATAGAGCAGGAATTGATGCTGGGAACATAGAGAACATGCAGTTAACAGTCTGGAGTGCTCTGATTTTGGGGGGAGATTTCATGTAGAATGCAACAAACTTCCAGATTAGAGGACGTGTACAAGTGAAGCTGCATGAGACCCCAGGGCTGGGGACCAGAGCAGCTGCTTCTCATCATGCAGCCCAGCTCTGCAGTCCTTGGAAGGTACCTTGGGCTGCTGTTACTTGAAGGCAGCATTATAAAGATTTAGACTGAAGATACCCACCTGTACTCAACAAGTTCCGATGATAAAGAGGCAACTGTATGTGTGTTTAATCGAATTAGAGGTGTACTGAGTAAAAGCCATAACTGTTTCCATCCCCTCAACAGAAAACAGGTCTGGATAGTGCACCATAGGCATTAGATTTTTTTCTTCTGTATCTCAACTTGTCTCCCTAGCATGGAATTATACTAACATTATGTTAAAACAATAGCTTAGAATTCTTTGGGAAAAAGGAATTCAAATGTAAATATAATATTCAGGCCTTGATTTATAGAAACAAAAAATAATGGAAACATTTTCTAGTTCACTTAAGGTGTACAAAGTAGCAAACAGACCACACAATCCTATAAACCTCTGTGTTTCTGGTAACTGTGGAGAATAATCAGAAATATTGCATCCTGCTGCTACTGGCCTGGATTTATGGTTGTCATGGTGATTGTAAATTCAGCCTGACAGCTGGTGAGGCAGAAAGGTGTTGCCAGGCAGCCACAGTGAGGACATTCACAGCAGCCATGGGGAAGGCCATGGAGTGGAGTCCAGAATGTTCTGCAATCAGATATGGGGTCTCTTTTATTCCCCCTCTCCCTTTTCTTGGGATACAAGCAGAAATATGTAATTTTATTAGCTTTTATATGTTCTCAAAAGCTCAACATTCTTTGTTATTAACAAAATAAAAGTGCTTGGATGGAGTGAGATATTTTATAAAGTCAAAAGGTAAATGTACTTACCAATTCACACCTTTTAGGATGGTTATTATTTAAAAAAGCAGAAAACCAGTGTTGGCAAGGGTCTGGGGAAATTAGTGGGAATATAAAGTGGTGCAGAACTGTGGAAATATAGCTCCTTCTCAAAAAGCTAAACATACTACATACAATTCTGCAGTCTCACTTGGTAGATGCTCCAAAGGATTGAAAGCAAGGACTCAAAGGGATACTTGCACACCTATGACCATTGCAGCGTTGCTCACAATATCAAAATGTGGTCCACCCATACAATGGAATGTCACCCTTAGAAGGAAGGAAATTCTGACTTGTGCAACATGGATGAATCTTGAGTATATTATGCTAAGTGAAATATGCCAGTCACAGAAAGACAAATGTACTATGTGATTTACTTTTGTAGGTTCCCATAGTGGTTATATTTATAGAGGCAGAAGGTGGGATAGTGGGAGGCAGGGGCAGAGAGGGTGAGCAGCTGTTAACTAGAAAGTTCAGGAGATGGGTGGATGGTGGTGGTGACTGTACAGTATGAATATCTTAAAGCCACTAAACTTTACACTTAAAATGGCCAGGATGGTAGGTTTCATTGCTGTGACAGAATTACTTCAGGAGGAAAGATTTATTTTGACTCATAGTTGCAGGGGCTTTAGTTCAGCTGGCTCCTTTGCTTTTGGCCTGAGGTGTGGCAGAGCATCATGGAGGAGAGGGTGTGGCAGAGTAAAGCCACTCATTTCATGGCAGCCAGGAAGCATGGGAGAAGTCGGGACAAGATGTGCTCTTCAAAGGCATGCACCAGAGACCTCCTTCCTCCCCCCTCCTAGTTTCTGCCACCTCCCATCTTAGAGCCTTGAGCACGCAGGCATGCATGCCATGCCCCCAGCCCTCCAGTCACCTGTCAATGATTGGATCCACCAGCTGGGGACTAAGCCTTCAACACATGAACCTTTTGGGACACTTCATACACAAGCCAAAACATACCACAGATCAAAGAAAGGAAAAAAGTAGACTCTGAAATAATTTGGCCATTAGAAAAAAGCTGTAAGTATTCCAAATGTATATCTTAAGATAATGTGAACACATCATCCTGGAACAGGTTGTAAAAAGAGAGCTTAGATATAGTCACAGAGGAAGCCTAAGTGTGGAAAAGCAATTTTTAAAAAAAGTGTTTAAGTGGATTTGCTGCAATATATCTCTAAATGGTACACATCCAGAAATGGATAGTTTGTCCTAAAAAGAAACTCCATGGTATAATAATCAGCTGCTCCACGTACAAGGGAAAAAGGAAAGCAAATTTGCAAAGATTTAAAAAGATCATGCTTGTGCCATGCACAAGAGTCTAGTTTACAAACACTGCTGGTGGGAGGTGTCATAAAGTGACTATGGAATTCAGTTTGCCAAGGGGTCAGGGTCCTCCTAAGCTGCACAGGTCCTGCCCCTGTGACCCAATTTGTAGGAATACATTTTAAGAAAATAATCCTTGAGCCACAGTGCCAAGGGAACTCCAAGCACAGACCTATCCTTTGTAGTGATATTTATATTAACTTAAAAAACAGTGAACCTAATATTAAAAACACAAAGATGCTCTTTTTTGCTTATAGTAGTGATTCAAATACTAGGCAGACAAGGAAGTGTACAAAAAGTTGTGAATAACATCAGAGAGTGCAGGTAGTAGAATGTAAGAGGAAAAACTGTATGTTTGATACGATGCCAGCTATGCAGAGACATGAACAGGAAAAGGCCCAAAGACATACATCAAACTGTGCATCATTGTCTCTGGGTAGTGGCTGTTATTTTTCTCATATTTCTCTGTTTTTCAAAGTCTCCAATAGCATGTCTCCATTAAGAGAAGAGGAGTAGGGAGGAGGCATCTAAATGAACCCAAAAGTTTGAGCTTTGATTCCTAAAGACAAACATTCAAGAACAGAAAAGGACCTGGGGTGCATGAGGGTCACACAGGGGTGGCCTGGGCTTTTTGTCCACTAGAACAACCATATCCCATGCAGAATGTGGACCTGTGGACACCAACTGAGCAAGAACAACAGGTCAGGTTCCTTCTGGAGGGAGACAGTGGTGGAGAATGATGACATAGCTCTCAACCTGCTGGCTCTGGCACAGTGGTCAAGGCTGAGCCCAAAGTCAGCACCCACGGTAACTGGATCTGCAGGCTGTTGTATGGGACCTGGCCTTTGCTCTGGGGTGACAGCAGGGGAACCCCTCCCAAGACATCACTAGTGGTACCAAAAGCAACAGCTTATTGGGCAGATTCTTTTCTTACCGTGAGCATGATGTTTTCTACAAAGCTGTCCTCCTCCCATGGGGGCAGAGGGTGGGCAGCATGCACTGAGTTTCCGACAGTGACACTGTCTTCCTAATTCCTTCTCCACTGAGTAGGTTCGGAAAGTCACCAAGAACTGGGATTCTCTTACCGTGAAACATATCAGGCCTCGGAAAGGAAGGAAGCACTGACCATGCTACAACACAGTGGAACCACAAGCCATGCTGAGTGAAAGAGCTATGCATAAAAGTCTCCTGTTGCAGAGCTCCGTGTATATGAAGTGTCTGGAAGAGGCTCCTAGTGACAGAAATCACGCTGATGGCTTCCAGAGGCCACCAGGGGAGAGAGTGTGGGACACTGAGGGTGCGGGCTTCTTTCTATGGTGATGAGATGTGCTAAGATGGACCCTGGTGATGGCTGTAGAACTCTGGGTACACCTAATACCAATGAATCCTATACTTAAAGGGGAAGGAGCAAATTGTGTGGTATGTGAATTACATTTCAGTGAGAGGAAAGAGAAAACTAAGAAATAACTAAAGAGACTTGAGTACCAAGAGTGTCACAGGAGAATTGTATTTCTTTAAAGGAGTTTCTGCTCAGACCCCACACAATGTGTTCCTTCCCAGGATGTTCAAAACAAAACAAAATGGTTAAAAATGCTTAGTTCCACCATCTGGGCACAAAACCAGACCAGTGGGCACTCTGCTTTCAAGAATGACTTTTTAAAGAAAGCAGCTGTTCCTGGGCCCATGCCATGCAGGCACTGAAAGTCCTGTGTCTTCCCGAGAGTAAAGGGCTTGAAATCCACATGTCACATTTGTGTTTGATGCCATGTGGTTGACCTTGCAGCACTCAGTGGGGACCTTGGGAAATTCTCTACTGAGCAAAGTGATGGAAGAATGAATGAATCATCATTTTACACCACCAGAGACAGCCAGGACCATGGCTTTGCATGGCCTAGGGGAGAAGGATTTCTCTCATTACCCAGTTCATGGCTGAGACCCTATACCAAACCAGATGAACAAGAGAAAAGCATGCGTGTTTGTTTAGTAAGAATTTTATGTGACTCCAGTGCCTTCAGAAATGAAGATCCAATGAGACAAATGTGACTGCAGGACAGAGAGTCTGAGCTATTGGTTGTGAGCTGAGGTGAGGGCTCCATAGGTCTGTGTGCTCAGAGAAAAGGGTACAGGGAGGCCACTGCTGGAAGAGGGTCCTATGACTGCTTCGGGGAGAACTCAGGGAATTCACATTTCTACGGCCTGCTTTTGCTCAAATGCCATGGTGTCAGGTTTTGGGGGAGTGTGCCCTGAACCATGTCAGCATGACTTTTGCATGTTTCTTCCCAAGAGTTTGTTTCGAAATTGCCCAAGAAAAGCTTATGAGTGAGTCATTTGTGAATATCAAAGGCATCCACATCTGACAACGTGCCTCTCAGAAGGTTGCTGTCTTTCCCCCTTCACCCAGTCTCCTAAAGCAGTGAGTTCAATTCCTGAAGACGAATGCTTACCACACCCCACCTCCTTGGACTCTAGACCCCTGACAAGAGCTAGTAATTCAGTAAGGCCACAGTGCTGCTTTTACAACCTCCTCAGCTGTGCCAAAGCAGCAATGGAGGGGTCCTTACACTTTAAAGAGCTCCTTAAAGGGAGCCTACTTTAAGGGCTACACTCTGGATTGGGGCCCAGTCCTGTCTGCTAGGCACCCCAATTGCATAGACCAGTAGGAACCAGGCCTGGGTGTGGCCACCACACCAACTCTCAGCCCCATGGTCTCAGAATTTCCAGGTTTCTCGCCTTTTCCAAGCTCCCCAGAGTTCGTGATTCATATAGTGTGGATTTTATTGCTGCTACCTAATCTCTTTTTCAGGCCAACTGTGCTTTCTCACAGTTTTCCAGTTGTCAAATTAAAATTTCTTATTGTTCTATTTTTTCCAGTGCAATAAAACAGAATAGCTGTGTTTATCAAATTTGCCACAGCGTGCTGGGTAACCCACTGAATCACACAAGCAGTCGACAGGCCCAGCTTGTGGTTGATAAACATGAAAATGATAAGAAAATAGTGTTTTGAAGACTTCCGGCAAAAGTATTTATTTGATCTGCATCCTTCAGACCTCAAGAAAGCTTTAGAAAGAAAAGAAGACAGGAGGGAGGGGTGAGGCTGGCTCCATCTGCTGATAGGTGTATGTTTGGAACGTGGTTAGGTTTGCACCAGCAATGACAGCTGCTATTTGTTGGGGGCTCGTAGCCACATCCACTGCCCTCTGGGGACTCACATGTGCCACACTGGTTTTGTCTGTGTGGTGAAGTTTTTCAAAAACGCTTTTTTACCTTTGTGGAATATACAGTACATATCATCATCCATAGTCATCCTCCTGGGCAAAAGCACACCAGAACCTCATGCTCCCTATAGCACCTGTTCATCAACCTTCCCTGCCCCCCAGCTCCTGCCGCCCCCTCTCCCCAGCCTCTGGTAAGCACTATTCTATTTTCAACCTTCATGGATTCATGTTTTCTTTTAACTCCACACATGAGTGAGATCATGTGGCATTTGTCTTCCTGCACCTGGCTTACTTCACTAAACAAATCATGATTTCCATTTCCATCCATGTTGTCACAAGTAGGAGGATTTCATTCTTTGTATGACTGTATAGTATTCCACTATGCATATGCCACTTTTAAAAAAATGTGTTGGGCACCTAGGCTGATTCCATTTCTTGGTTATGTGAACGGTGCTGCAGTAAACATGGGGATGCAGGTTTCTCTTGACGCACTGATGTCATTTCTTTGGGTCTTACTCAGGAGTGGGATTTGCTGAATTATGTGGCAGTTCTTTTTTCTCTCTTTTTATTGGCATATATTAATTGCACAAAGGAGTTTCGTTGTGATATTTCCACACATGCATGTAATGTACGTTGATCAAATTCACCCCCATTTACTCTTTCTTATCCCCTTATCAACCCTTCAAAAACAGCTTTCATGGGTTTCATTACTCTTGTTTTCACACATGCGTATGAAGTTGATCGATCATATTCAACCCCCTTCACCCTCTCCTCTCACTTTCACTACTCCCACTTGTCCCTCTCCTTCCCCCCAGAAAACAGTGACATTCAGCACCACAGTGCTGGACTTAAGCTTATTAAATAAGTATTTTGCTCACAATCTCAAGGTAAGGAAGCTGTGATCTAGAAAAGTTAAGTGCCACTGTTCACATCTGGCCTGCCTGGTGTTGGACTGGGACTGTGTACCTCCATTCTGCCACCCCCAGCATCTCACATCTGCAGCCCTGCTTAGTGGCACAGGCAGAGGTGAGTGAGATAGGAGCAGGCTTCTCTCACACCCACACTCCTCCTCTCCCTGCATCCCCATCCTACCTGTGTTCCCATCCAATCTATGCCCCTCCCCTACCTGTGCCCCACTCACTCCTCTCTGCTCCTCCTCTTCTACCTGTACCCCTCCCTACCTCTTCCTCACACTTTTTTGTGCCCCCTTCTCTACCTGTGTTCCCCCGCTACCTGTGCTACTCCCCTGCCTGTGCCCCTCCCCTGAGGATGCTCAGGGCGGCCCACTGCTCTCCCTTTGTGGGTAGTGAGTGAGCCAGTGTGGGCAGGAGCAGGCTTGTAAGAACATTAGGCTCTCAAGACAGTTAGGATCTCTGGTCCTATGAGGTCCTTAAGCAACTGGACACTAGTTAATGGTGCAGCTAATAGTGAGTGGCCTGGGATACTGCTTGAATCAGAGAAAGATCAGTCAGTACTGACCTCTACTCAGTCAGGACTAGTCAGCATGCTTGGTACTTGTAGCAGCAGACACCTAGAGAGGGAGGGCAGCACTGTGGCACAGGGCAGGGTGACACCAGGTCGGGGGCTCTCTCTGGGCCCAGTGTACCTCACAGCACTTACAGGCATCTCCTCAACCAGGCAGCATATATAGCTCCAGGACCTCAGCACAGGAGCTAGCTCATGTTGTAGAGCAAAGCACGGGAATAAATGAGTCCAAAAGACAGATGTGAAGAGGAACTGATGACACTGATTAATGGCAACATTTAACACCTCCTTTATGTTAGTCAACAAGCTGTGACATTGTTTCAAGAGTGTAACCAGTGAATTAATAATGACGATAGTAGTGGTAGTGACAGTGCTTGTGTGCCGGCATTGTGCCAAGCACTTTGTGTATTCTAACACAGTCTCAGAACACTGTGCAATGTGCGTGCTGTTGCCAATTAACCCCACACACAGATGAGGCACCTGAGACAGGACACCAGGTGTGTGCTGAGTGGGCAGCTGGGGGCCAATGGCCTTCCTCTCCTTATGTTACTCCTGGGAATCAGCCTGCAGGCTAGAAGGCAGGCCTGGGTCCTGGCCGCACTCTCACAGCCTTGGATGAGCCATGCTTGCACATGGTCACTGTGTTCCATAGTGACCACAGTCTCTGCCCCCCACCTACTGAGAGGGCTGGAGGTGAGACAGCCTGGAGAACTCTGCAGCTCCTGTGTGGTGAACAAGTGGGAGGTGGGTCAGGAAGTCCTGGTTTCTTTCCTTCCTTGCTGTTTGCTTTCAGCTGCAGACAAATATTCAGGACAGTCTGACAGTCATGGTCACCTCTGGGCTGTCAGCAAGCCGCCAGGAAAGCATCTGGGACTGTCCACCTTCCAGGTTAACTACCCACAGTTGGGCTGAGACCCAGCAGTTCAGACATCCTGAGGCTTGGTCCAGCTTTTCATGCCTGAGGCAGAGTTCTCGCTGATTCGAGTGAAGTCCTAGCGCAGGTTTGGAAATCCAGAGGCAGCACCAGGCAGGCTCTTGAGGGAGCTGATGTCTGTGAACATCTCAGGCAGAGACAGGTTGCTTCCACCTGAGCCCCAGGCCAGAGTCCTAGCCTGGGTGCTGGTGCCCTTTTGGCCCTGCATCCCACCTACTTGCCTGTGTCCTATTGGCTGCCTGCACCCCTTCTCCATTTTCAGGGGCTTCCCTTGCCCCTGGCCACAGATGGGCAAAGTTGTGTGCATGGTGGGTTGGGAACTGAACAGAGCAACCTGGGAATGTCTCTGCTGTGCTCTCAGTTCCTTGCCTTGGCTCTCCTACAGCCTGTGCAGGGACCTACCCAACTGCAAGACTGGTGTGAATGGTAGGCTCTGCCCCTCCTGAAATATGCGGAGGGTATAGCTTAATGCAAAAGGTAAATTACTGGGATTTCAAAGATTTTTGTTTGGTTATTGCCTTAATAGAGAATTCAGCACTTTCTTTTGCGTCAGCTTCTTGGGCACCTGTTCTGCATTCTATCACTGATAGGAAATGGCGGCAAAGTCTGATTTTGTAAAGGACGGTGTCAGTCATTGTTGTGTTTATCTGCTGTTCTCATAGGTTTATCATGTATTGCTTAAAGTATATGTTTATATTATCATTCAAAGTTAGTGATTTGGAAATAACCTAGAACTCTCACTCCACACCGGAGGTAGTGTGGCCTTTCCTGTCTGCTGGGTGCCCTGGCAGACTGATTTCTGTGCAATGAGCAGACTGTGTCAGGCATTTATATATGCTGTAATGAAGCTTAATGAAGATCTAGCAGCTGATATGCAAAGTGGTCTAACAGCCTTGGTCATGTTTGCTTCATTGTCCACAGCTGCCCTGTGGGCAGGGCCCTGCCTCTATGTCCTGTTCCAGGGCAGTGGTAGCAGGTGCCCAAGGACCTCAGCTGTGAGATGTAAGATTCCATCCCTTGCATCCCTGGGAATCTCCTCACTCTCAAATTTCAATTAATCAAACCTAAAAAGGGATGCAAATTAATTACTGAGTTAAACCATGTGAAGCTAACAGGTATAACAGGAAGGTGCTACAGTTCTGAGTCTTCACATTAATGACTGAGGTGAGTTACATGGCTTCAGCTCAGTTTGAACCACACACACACATTCCAGAAGGAAGCCCGGCTCTGGAGATTCTGAGTCCACCTCATTTGTCAAGGCTTTTCTCCTGTTGGGGTGGAGGAGAAGCAGGAGAATGTAGCCAGATTGCCATCCCCCTTCTGCTCTTCCTTGGCTAGTTGACAGCACCCAGCTGAGGAGGCTGTCATTTCAGAGTGGCATGTTTTATGCTTCTTTCTAGCTTCACTGTATTATCAGGATCACGCTCACCAGCACCCACCAGGCTGCACAGCCCAGTGACAGCGCCCGGCATGGCTCTCTCTGTGTGGCACTTTCCTCTACCATCTGTCCTGTGAATCTTCATGGAGATGCCAGTCAATCCTTCAGGAGTTCTGGGCTGGCAGTTGGTTGTGTTTTAAAAAATGGATTGTGTGCTGGAGGCAGAGAAATATGCATTTTTTTGTGTCAGCACTGCTGTGTCAGTGATAATTTGGTACTGTCTGGTATGGCTTTGTAGCTAAAATGATGAATGCTGGAGAAATAGTGTTTGCTGTTCTAAATGAATGGTGAGAGAAATACTCGTACGAGAGGTGATATGGGTAGGTTTCAGAGCCTCCGTGTGCTGCCCTGGAACTTGTGTTCTCCCCTAAGTGGGGTGTTGTCTGCACAGTGTAGACAAGCTTTCCATTAGACTACGTAACCACACTCTCTTAGACTATACTGAAATTCTCACTGTGGAATCAGTGCATGGTGGTAATCAGTGCATTTACTCCATGTAAATGTGTACTTAGCTTGGATTTTCGGATTGATCTTGACCCCAAGTCCCTGAGAAAGGAGGAGGTTTTAGGGAGGGGTGAGAATAAACAGAGCAACAAGAAGTCCTGGGAATCCTGAGAAAGTGCATGAAGTCCGGAATGGTGAAACCAGACCTGGGCGAGGTGTGTCCCAGAAATCAGGTGACCAGTCCTGGGGGTGGTGTGTCCAGGAGTATAGAAGGGGCAGAAGGGGGTGACAAGAACCTAGAAGAAGTCCCTTCTTTTTCCTGTAGTCCAGTTGCCATAGAGACTGTCTTCTGGAAGTAGAAGGCAGGGTGTACATTCCCTAGAGCTTTTTGCAGAAAGTTGCTTTGTTTAGTGAGGCTGGGTGGTAGTAATTTTCCTGGGTCTCTGTTGGATTGCTAATCTGGGGCCAAACTGAATCAGAGGTTTTCTGTCTCATCTATGGTCACAAATAGAAGAGTGGGCTGTTTCTGTGAAGTGGACTGGAACACATACAGGAGCCATCCTAGTACAGGGAGAACAGAGCACCATGTGGCCTAAGACCAAGCAAACCCAGGCCTCCTCATGGCCCTTTGCAGAGCTGTGCTCTGAAGGGATATCCATGGCTGCACCTCGGGGAACTTGTCTGGAAACTGTATGGCCTGAGCCCTGCCTGCCTGCCACATGGGACCATGTAAGAAGTGTGTCTTACAGCCTGTCTGACCTTCAGCATGACAAGTTTGAGAAACTGTCCATGTGAGTCCCCACCTGCCTCATCAACTCTGCCCTGGGGATCTCAAAAGGGCCCATTCCAAGGGCAGGTGGGGGCCGGCTGAAATTCCACCATGCATCACTGTTGCCGTCCTCATTACTATTATTGTTTCAACAGCTAGCTGGAAGCTCTGGGCTTGCCCAGCCTCTCCCTGCCGTGTTCTGCTGAAATGCTTTCTCCAGTCAAGGGACTTGAGCTTCCCCTAAAACTATACACAGTCCTGCTTTCCTGACTTCTCTGGGATAGTTGTCACCTGCTGAGGGAGACTGTCACCAACTCCACCTTGGAAGGACCAATGCTCCTGTAGCTCCTCTTCCTGCGGGGCCGTTGGTGCTGCAGAGGTGTTCCCTGTTCCAGGTTCATGCTGGGTGTGACCTGTCAGCAGGTGTCTACTACAACAAACCCTTGAAGTAGCACTTGTCCCTTTATCTCTGGTCTCTACACCAGTTTACCGTATATTAATTTAATGCTGTCCAATCTTCAGCTTCGAACACGAGAAGATGAGGAAATCCAGTTGCATATTTCCCATGGCGTACCTCAAACCAGGGAGGTTTGGTGTTTCCCTGGGGACAGGTTTTCTCCAAGTACCAGCTGTGGACAACACTTTCTAAAGGGCCTGGGGTCTAAAGCCTGCCATCTACTGAGTCTGGGAGTTGAATTAGCTTTTCTGTGAAGGTGCAAATTCTAAACTTGACAATGGCAGAGCTCTCTGTGCCTCTTCCATCTCTGTTTTGGTTTGCTGTGATGAATGACCAGTGGTAGTGGGTAGTCTCTGGGGTCCTGCACAACAGGTGAGCAGGGCTGGTGCCCTGTGAGGTCTTGCACAGGCAATCAGGGCTGGTGCCCACATCCTAGGGGTATTGTTGGCTTCATCCCTGCCCTGGCCTCCCTCTGCCTGAGTCTGATCTGATTTATTCACATCTATTTCTGTTTGATCTTCTAAACATTGGATCTGGATGTATACCTGGATATCACTGAGGTAGATGAGAAGGGACATTCTGTTTCAAGGGGTGTCAGGGGACTGGGTATAAGAAATAAAGCAAATTGGATGGTATCAGAGCCACGAAATGGCAATAGCTAAGGTTTATACAGGACAATTTTTGCTTCGCAAATGTTTTATGTTTTTCAGATGCCTAAAACATTTAATTTTTAAGATGTTTATAGCCAATCTATAAATGATAAATTACATGTATCATTGTCAACTGTTAGGCACTTGGATGGTCTCCACTGCCTTTCAAATTCATGGTTGGAGCTTTCTTTTTTCTCTTTTTTGTGGTATTTAGGTTTGAACTCAGGGTCTACTCCTTGAGCCACTCCATCCATTCTGATGGGGTTTTTTGAGGTAGGAGCTCGTGGATGATTTGCTGGGGTTGGCTTCAAACTGCGATCCTCCTGATCTTTGCCTCCTGAGCAGCTAGGATTACAGGAGTGAGCTTTTGATTCCTGCCTGTTTGGAGCTTTAATGGAGCTTTAAGTCTAAGACTGCTTAGACTTCCTGAGCCTGTGAGGATATCCTTCTTGGGACCCATGTCTGGGGGCTGAATTCTTGCAGTTATGAAGCAGCCACTGCCAGGGAGTCAGTAAACTTCCTCCTTCTTTCCTGGAGTCTAGTTACCATGGAGATTGTAATCAATTATGGAGGAGGGAGAGGCCAGCAGTGTACACGTGGTCTCTCCTCTGCAGTCTTCTCAGTCTGTGGGGTGGGAAGATGTGATGCTGGTGTGTTTGTGGGTGCCTGGCTCAGCCATGGCCTCACCACCACGGACCCACCCCCAGCTGAAACAGCTCCTCAGGGGATGGGCTGTTCAGGGAACTCAGTGGACTTACTGCAGGAAGGACGCCAGGTTTTAAATATTTTTACAGCTGCTTCTTCTCAGTTGGATTCTGAGTCTAAGCTCACTACAATATTAGACAAATCCTCTAGTCCTGATGTAATTTTGGTTCATTTTGCTAACAGGATTGGAGGAAATGGGTTCTGGGATCATGGAGCTGTGGATATTTTCAGCCATGACCACGAGATTGGATGAATATCGTGTACCATTGGCATACCATTTGAGACGCACACAAAATCTGTACTATTAAAGCAGAATATTAAATTAAACTCACACACTAAGGACTATTTTTAACATTTTCCTTTGGGTATGTGGGTGCCTGAAGCCGAGTCCATCCAGACTTAGGGGTCTCACTGGTGGAGTATGGGTCAGTGTGTGACAGCTGGCTCTCTGCAGGGAATCATAGCCATTCTGGAGGTGACAGTGCTCTCCCGTGGCTGATTTCCACTGCAGCTGGGGCTAAGAGGAGGTGTGGACAGTTAGCTCTCGGGCTCAGCACATGCTGTGACTAGCCTTGGTGTCTCAGATGTATGGTTCCCATCTGTGGGACATCTGTGCGAAGCCAGTTTTGAAGCACCATTCCCAAAGGTGTGGGGTCTGCTGTTGGGAGTCCACTGAAGGATGGGTGGTTCAGGTGGCGCGACATTCTTGCTGCACCCACTCTGGATTCACAGCCTGAGGTTGCGTGATGAGAGTTTAGTTAGGTTTAAGCTGGAACCCACCACCATGTGGCCTGGGCCTCAGAACTCCTGTGCTGTTATTGAGCTGAATCAAAACCCAACATGTGCTGTGGTGACCAGAGGATGTGAACTGTACATTTGCATAGGGTTATCCTGTTTATTATCTGCTTAGATTCTGCAGTACCCTGAGCCATCCTGGCAGGCATTCTCATCCTTATTTAGCTCTTGGGCTCAGATGGCGAACTTGATCTCTTAACTGTGACACCCAGGCACAATCCCACCTAGACCCACAGCTGGTCCAGGGTCGTCCTGCTCTTCCTTCAATTGGACTTACTACTGCTGTTTCTCAAAGGCTATGGAATTCTCGGTGGCTCTCCATTTTCTATATTTAAGATACATTTGATGTAGGACCTTTACTTGTCTCTTGTGAATTTGTTGTGATGCTAGCAAAGAGAGGAAATGGTTATTTATGGGCTACATGAGTGTTTACCTGAAGAATAATTGCATATGTGCCATGTTTGCAAGAACCAACACTGGGGCTGGAAATGTGAGCTGAGCAAGCTGGGTTACCTTGTGACTGCCAGGTGTCATCTTTTTGCTCTGAAAGTGATTTTTCAACAGAGAGAATAAATCAAGTCACTGCACACTTAAAGCTGAGAGAAACCCTGTGGCTAAAGTATCCACCCATTTGCAGAGTGCTCTTGGTTGCTTATACATTCAGAAATTAGAGAAAAGGCACTTATGGAGGATTTCTCCCACACCCCTTGCCCATTCGTTTGTCTTGAAATCACTTGTGTTAACAGGGTTTGCAACTTGCTCTCAGAATTGGAAGAAATCCCAGAGACTGGAAACCCAGTCATGCTACATGAGGTAAGGCCCTATTGGAGATCAGACAGCCAGCATGCCTGGTGGGTGTTGCTATTAGGAGAGAGGAGAGAGGAGGGAGGAGAAAGAAGAGAGAGCTGCCTTGAGACTAGAGACCTGCTTGTCTGTGGAGAAAAGACCTGGCCCCTGCGTGTGGACCTTGTCCTGTCTTGGACAAGCCCTTCCTCAGCTTCCCACTGACTCCAGGTGCTGGGGGCTGGGTAGGACTTTCCTCCACTTAGGAAGGAAAAGAAAAGCTTGATTTTTATTAAATAAAACCGATCCTCTGAAAGGGGATTCTTTGGAGAGAAAGGGAGAAAAACACAACTGCCTTGAACATAAAGTGCTTTCAAACTTCTGCAGTAGCTCCTAGCTCCCCAGGCTTTCTCTGGCCCTTCCCCTGGGTGGAGGCTGGTCACATAGAAGTCAGGACAGCTAAGGTAGTTAATTTTCTGAACAGTGTAACGTGGCAATTGGATTGAAATTGCCCAAGATCAATGGATGCATTCACATAGGAGTGTCCCCAGGCCACAGTCCAAACGAGGACTCATTGAGACCAATAAGGACCTGAGATTTTTTAGTCTTTTGGGCTCCATTCTAACAGAGTCTGGGTACTATAGTCCTTTCCACAAAGGTGCACAGTGTCCTCGGTACGTTTGTAGTGCTGGGAGCCCCACGGGGACTGAAGTGACCCACCTCATCCACCAAGATACCTTCTACCCCATTCCTTGGAATTGTATGTGATCTGTTAGGATCTGTGGAGACAGAGGCGTGAGCATGTGTATTTCAGTGTTTGCATTCTGTGGGGTGTGTTGAGTTTGTTTTCACCCCGTAAGTGACATTGTCCTTCTGCCAGACCCTCTCTCACCCTTACCTCTCCTTGGCACACTTGTCCCTTTTGGTTGCTAAGTAGTGTTCCATTGATGAGTGTACTGCATTTGTTTGGTGCCACTGGGGTTTGAACACAGGGCCTCATGCTTGCTAGGCAGGTGCTCTACCTCTTGAGTCATGGTCTCAGCCCTTTTTGCTTTGGTTATTTTTCAGATAGGGTCTCATGTTTTTTGCGTAGGGCCAGCCTCTGACAGCAGTCCTCCTACCTGTGTCTCTCACATAGCTGGGATTATAGGTGTGTGCCACTACAGCTGGCCCTGAATGTATTGCACTTTGCATTCTGTTTATATGCTGGTTGTTTCTACTGTTTGGCTGCTGTAAGCAAGGCGGCTGTGAACATCCTTGTGTGAGTTTGGGATGGAGAGTGGGGAGGGTGGCTGCTGAATTTTGAGAAGAGGAGAAGGGCAGAGCTTGTGTTAGGCACCTACCAGATTACCTAACACTTTGGACAGATGAAGAAATTAAAAAAAAAAGAAACTGAACAAATGAAAAGTAGCATATCCATGAGCTACTAGGCTCATGGAGTCACTAGAAAAATATGTACCGATCAGTTCCTAGTGGTTCATCCTGATGACCAGTCTTCATTCTTCAGCAAGACAAAACAGATTTTATGTTATGCTTCTGGATGTTGAAATAAAATGATATAACCATATTTTATTATAGCCTATGTTCAAATGAAATTCTTATACTTTCTTTTCTCAGACACCATTGTGATGACGGCAGTAAAAATCCCGGTTCCCAATTCCTTTTCTTTGGCTAAATTTTCCCTTTGCTCTTTGGCCTTTTTGGGGACCTAGGTGACTTTTCGATTGTCCGTATTTGTTTTGGGAGGGTTGGGGAAGTTTCTCTATGCAGAATGTGCTTAGCAATTCACATTGTTCATTCTTTCAAAAGAAACACACAGTGACTAGACCCAAATGTTAGACACTTTTGGGGCTGTTCATTGTGGGATAATGTGCTCATTTTATTAATCTGCAAATCCAGTGCCACTGACCCACCTGGTGTGTGTGTGAGTGGGTGTGCCTGGATAGATGCTACATGGTCATGATCTTTGGGGTCCCAGCACGGTGGAGTGGAAGTCAGGAAACCTGCGGTCTTCTGGGGACTGCTTCCAGCTGTTTGCCTGACCTCTATTGAAGTCACTTTTTCATCAAAGTGAAAGGTCATATTTCTCACCTGTAAAACAAGGTGGGGGGGGGTTGGCTTACCATTAGAAACACCTGGAAGCTTTTAAAAACAAGATGCCCTGGCCCCACTGCTGTGGGTGGATTGGAATCGCCAGAGTGTGGGTCCCAGGCATTCCTTTTTCTTTTCCTTCTTTTCTTCTTTTTGTAAGCTCCCTGAGGTCAGCAGAACCAAGAACCATGGATCCAGACGATCTATACAAAACCTCCTAATCCTAAAAGTTCCATGATATGTGCACTGAAATGCCAGCTGTGCTTTGTGCAACAATGCCAAAGGTATGGGGAGGAAATTCAGGCTCCTCATTATTACTTCTACGGTTTGTTAGCAAGAACATCATTAGTATGGAAGACATTTCTCTGTGGGCATGCAAATCAATGCAAATGAGTACTTTACCATTTAAGAATTTGCAAATTGCAATGCAAAATTTTCGTAGGTAAATAACCCTCGCCTAATTGACAGTAGTCTATGTTGTATTATTAAGGATATTACCTAAAGACATAGAAAGACTAAAAATGTTACAAATTATTGCTAACCCTATGTAGTATCTCACCATCGAGAAGACATTTCATATGCATTATTTTATTTGCACCACAGAACTCCTGTTGCATCCTAGATAGGCTACTTGAGAATCAAGACAGGCTCAAGAAAGAGGAGGAAATGGTGATGCATCGGTACAGGCCTCAGTGGGGAGGTAGTGCCACGAAACTCTACATCATGGGCACTCTTGGTGTCTTCATATAATGGGAGAGGAGGCCTGGGTTGTTTTAGGAGCTGCTCACAGTCACATCTAGTTAGTGAGGTAATTGGGATTTGTACCTGGGCATCTTGGCTCCAAGTTTATAATCTGAGCTACTGTCTCTATAACCAGCTGTGCTATTCTAAGCAAGTTACTTAAAATTTCTGACCCTCAACTTCCTTTTTTCTAAAATGGGGGTAACACCATTTATTTGAAAGTCTGTGATAATGAGAATAAAGTGTTTAGCACAGAAGCCAGGACACTGGTAAAATTTACTAAATGATGTAGCAACTGGGCTGATGGTGTGCTGATAGTGTAATGATGGTGGTGATGATGGTGTGATGATGGTGGTGATGATGGTGTGATGATGGTGGTGGTGGTGATGGTGTGGTGTGATGATGGTGTGATGATGGTGTGGTGGTGTGATGATGGTGGTGTGATGATGGTGTGATGATGGTGGTGATGGTGATGGTGTGATGATGGTGGTGGTGGTGATGGTGTGATGATGGTGGTGGTGGTGATGGTGTGATGATGGTGGTGGTGATGATGGTGTGATGATGGTGGTGGTGGTGATGGTGTGATGATGGTGGTGATGGTGTGATGATGGTGTGGTGGTGATGATGGTGTGATGATGGTGGTGATGATGGTGTGATGATGGTGGTGATGATGGTGTGATGATGGTGGTGGTGGTGATGGTGTGATGATGGTGGTGATGGTGTGATGATGATGGTGGTGGTGATGATGGTGTGATGATGGTGGTGATGATGGTGTGATGATGGTGGTGATGATGGTGTGATGATGGTGGTGGTGGTGATGGTGTGATGATGGTGGTGGTGGTGATGGTGTGATGATGGTGGTGGTGGTGATGGTGTGATGATGGTGTGGTGTGATGATGGTGTGATGATGGTGTGGTGGTGTGATGATGGTGTGGTGGTGTGATGATGGTGTGATGATGGTGGTGGTGATGATGGTGGTGATGATGGTGTGCTGATGGTGTTGATGATGATGTGATGGTGGTAGTGGTGGTAGTTATGCTATGACAACAGTCATGTTGGTGATGATGACATGATGGTTATAATGATGGTGATGATGACAATGGTACTGATCAGGACAGCGGGACAGAAAGGAGAAAATGGGGAAAGATGGAATTAGGGGATTATGGGCCCATTTGACCTCTTGAATCTCTGGTTCTGTACTTGTGTGTTGAAGTACACGGTCTAGTCAGTGTTGTCCAGATGGCTGGAGCCACTGAGGGACCTTTGAAAACTGTAGAGATCCATACCCTATTCTAGACTGACCATGTCAGCATCTCCATTTGGACTGGGCTTTACAGTTCTCAAACAGAACATGTGGTTCAAATGGTTGGAAAAACATGAAACTACTGACCTCTAGGACCTTTTATGTAATTCTAAGTTCAAACACTGCCAAAATGAACATGATGGCAGTCACTAGTGTGGTATAAAATAAAGAACACTCTCCAGATGGTACACTCATTCTCAGTAATTCTGATCATTGATATTTTTTCAGACAAGCTAAGCTGTGTGTGGATTTGCCTCAAGGGACCCAGAACCCAACCTTAAGCTCATCCTTTGATTTCCTGGGTCTCACATGTAGTTATGGGCAGCTCAGAGTTGTCCATCTGTAAGTTGGTACTTGAGAACACACCTGGGGTCATTGGTCCAGATTTTGCATAAGGAATACAAGCCCAAGCAGAGCTGTTTTAGAATCTGTTCTCAGAACTACTCCTGGAGTGACTTTCTGTCCTTGTGTGTATTTAGCCATCTTTACTGGCTAGAAGTGGATGAAGCCTTTCTTTTTATCAGAGTATGCTTGGCTAAGTGTAATTGGGGAAGGAAACTGGTCCATACCTGGACTTCCCCCATGGGCAGAACCAGATGTTCTCAGCAAACTTCATCACTATTCTTGTTGACTCACAGAGCCTCCATCTCCAGACAGCTGGATGCCTAGTGACCCTCTGTGCTCAGGAGAAGGAAGCCCCTAGGAGGGTGGCATGGACCAGTAGGCTGGGATGAGAGTCCTGTCCTGGTTGTTAGGGGAAGTCATCTGCCTCTGGAGCTCACATCTCTCCTAGAACACAGCATTTCATGGAAGTTTTATTTACTTTTCTCCATTCTAAAAGTAAGGCTCTTTGTTAGAGGAAGTTTGGAAGGTGCAGAGAAGCAGAAGAAAAGTGATCCATGGTTTTATCATCTGACACAATTGCTGTCATTTATGACCTTTTTCTAGATTTTTTCCTATACTTGGATGAGTTTTATGCATTTATAAATGTGTTTTCATTATAATTCTCTCCTTAAATTATGGAATAAATATTTCCCCATGAATTTCATGCTCTTCCACAATGTAAAAGAGGATAAAGAGTTTGGGACGCAATAATTAGTATGGAAATCACAATCCCCCGTTACTGCCTGGAACAATCCCCTTACTCATTCATGACCAATTTTTGAGGAGACCTTTGTTGAACTTGTTGGTGTCAGTACCAGGCACTGGTTGGCACTGGGATTCGAGAACATTTCCCCAAGGATGCCGGGTGGGTGTACACAGCTCAATACCAGATGAAAACACTCTCCTTCCCACTGGGACTGAGGAGGAGGGTACAGGCCCAGGATTCCGGGATAGGTGGGGGAGTAGAAAGAGGAAGCAGGTCGTAGGCAAGAGTTGCCAAGTTTTTATCACTTTGTATGGATGTGACTGTCCTGTGACTCTTCCCTGGCTCCTCCCCAGGAAAATGTGCCTTGTGGATGGACCCTCATTTCTATGGCTCTCCTGTGAAGACATTTCCAGTGTGTTGGTGTATGGTGGTGGGAGTTGTTTGTGTTTGTTTCCTTTTGTAGGGCAGTGAAGTCTCATGTTCATCCTTGACATGGGCCGATGTATTGGAGGTGATCAGTGCATTTAATGCATTCAACTGCATCCATCAACCACCTGCATCTGAGCAGTGAGGAGCACTGCTGATGCACACAGACTCAACCACCACTTCCAGACTGGCCTTTGTGGCTACTGTTAAGTGCACTGAACAGCCAGCCATATATATGTACATGGGCTTTCTGAACTTAGAAAAACCCATTTTGAGAAATGAGTTCAGAGCTCCAGGAAGAACAGTGCCTGAGGAACTCAGATCTTGAAGGCGCAGAGGACAGAGCAGGGAGCTGTGTTTCCTTTTATGGCTCTCACCAGTGTGTGAGCAAAGCATCAGCCATGGCTGAGTGGTGGGGATATACAAATACCATCCAGGGACCCCTTGAACACCATTGGATACCCTTGGCTTCTTAATGGGATCCTGAAAGGCCATGAGTATACAATGGGAGGTGAGAAGGGACAAGCCCATCTCAGATCAGCTCAGTCCATGACTAGACATAGAGGATCTGCTCCCATGCCTCTGGCTTCCAGAGGCTGAGGACAGGTCCTTTACGGGTTAAGATGTTAGCTGGAACTTCTTCCATCTTTCATGGATACCATTCAACAATTGAAATATTACTGCATCTGTTGAGTGGTAGTATTGAGAGAAAGAGGGCAGAGGAATATGATATCAGATATAGACATAAGACATTAGAACAATGTCATCAGAATAATAACAATAGAATAATGGTGATCAGTACATTCCAACAGGAGCTATGTAAGGAAGAATTTCAGAGACCTTCTATGAAAAGGTCTCTGAAAAGACAATCTATGAAAAGAACCATAGGAAAATTCTAGTACTGAAAGTACTCTACCTGAATTTGGGGCTGCAATTGGTGGTTCTGACAGCAGGTTAGATGTACACTGGGGAAGATTAGTGAACAGGAAGTGACTCAAAGAACAGATCCACAGAAGCATAGAGAGAAGGAAGGATGGGAAAAAGAGACACCTGGGACATAAGAGGGCCTGAATGTGTGAAGAAGTTCACAAAGGAAAGGGGAAATGGAACGGACAGGAGCAACACTGGAAAGGATGAAGATGGGCAGGTATCCAAAATATATGAAAGTCACCAAATATTCAGGAAGTACTGTGAATCCTGAGAACCAGGAAATAAACCTGGAATACTACAGTGAAATTACTGGGGAAAAAAGCCAAAAACCCAGAAAAGACACATAGCCTAAAGGAACAAAAGTAAGACAGTATGGAAGACTCACAGTTGGCCCCACTTTTCCATGCCTGTGTGTGTCTGTGTCCTTGCTGTAGTGGATGAAGCTCCTTCCCTGTCTGTTGTGAGTCTGTGTGCTTCTCACCTTGCCCACTAGGATGAGGACGAAGTAGCAGGTATGAGGGGTGCCTGCCCAACTCTAGCTCCTCTAACATTTTCTGTCCACAGGAGGAGGGGTCCTGGGGGTCCCATGTCCATGGACCTTAGCTTTCTTACAGACTCGCATGACTGTGGTTCAATCCACTGAGTTTTGGGGATGGTTTTGTATGCAAGTTGACAGCTGACCTCAAGAGAGATGGCAGCAGCCAGAAAACAATGGAGTGCTGAAGCAAAATTCTATACCCAGAAAAAGCTGTCTTTCTGAAACTGAAGTGAAATAATGACATTTACAAGCCATCAAGAAAATTGAGAGGATGGATTGTTAGCTGGCCAGACTGAACACGTGCTAAAAGAAGTTGTTTGGATAGATGGTTTGATCTTGATGGACAAGGGTGGACAGCACGTGAGGAGCCATCTTTAGCACCATGTCTGCCACCCTCAGGGCAGGTATGAAAGAACTGGAGTGGCTGGAAGGACATGAATTCCACATAGAAAGGCACAATTTTTGGAAGATGTCTGCTTTTCTCTGATGGGCCTGCATGTCAAGTGATCACAATCCAGTATTAACATTTCTTTTGAAATTAAACAAACTGAAGTCCATGTTGAAAAATAAGCCTAAGACTCAAGAGAAAAGTTAAGAGAAGTTGTGTGCAGGAGCAGGCTGCATGCATTGAGTGCCTCACAGTGGGGGCACAGTCAAACCAGCGTGGGGAGAGACAGACAGATTGATGGAAAGAATAGAAAGCCCAGAAATAGACCCTAATGCATATGGGGATTTGGTGTATGGTAATGATGGCATTTTAAATCAGTGGGGAAAAGATATGTTATTCTGTAGAGATTTGGGGACAAGTGGCCAGACATTTGGAAAATATATAGCTGGATCCCTCCCAGGCTTCTTCCCCCAAAATAAAGTCCATATGGCTCAAAGACTTGAAAATGTAATGGAATTTTACAAGTACTAGAAGAAAACTCGGGGGGAATTTTTAATAATTTTGATAGGGAATTAATTTTTTAAGCAAGAACGAAACCCAATATCTAGGAAAATTTAAATTCACACACTTTTAACTCAGCTGTCCCAGTCCTCAGAAGTTACATGGTGACTACATTAAAGCATATGTTGGAGAATCAAATGTGAAACGATTCTTTGAAACATTGTCAGAGAAAACACAGAAACCTCCTAAGTGTCCCTCCAGTGTCACCCATCCTGAGGATGTACACAGGTGTGTGTGCCGACAGTGGAAGACCCAAGATCGGTGAGCAAGGAAAGGGAGGTGCAGAACAGCTGGAGCCCACATCAGAAAAACCTGATTTCTTTCAGAATGATCAGCTCCTCTCCTCATAAACTTTAGGTGAGAACACAGCAATTTTCATGCCCTCCAGGTAGAGGAAGATTTGGGAACAGGGCACAGAAAGCTCTAATCAAAAGAAAATGATAATTTTGAGTACACTAATATCAAGAATACTTCTAAATGAGAAAGACACTATAGAGAATTGAAAGACAGACAACAGGATGGGAGAAACCATTCTTAACACTTAACAAACTAAAATGTACAGAACCACAGAAAATCATTAAGAAGAAGACCCCCAAGAGAACATTTGCCATACGTTTGTATAGAAACTTCTAAGGAGAAAATTCAAATGACTGAGAAAGATGCTAAGTGGTGCTCAACCTAATTATGAAGTCAAAGGAATGCGAATCAAAGCCGCATGAACTCAATGAGTTGCCTACCGTATGGGTGAACACAGGACTACTAGTTGCAGGTGTTGCTGATGAGGAGGTGCCAAGAACTCTCGCACCTATAGGGACAGTGTTCATGTGCCAACAAGTATGTGATGTGTGGATCCTGTCCCTGACATTTCAGGCCTCAGTGCCCACCAGACAGAAATGCAGGCATGCGTTAGGAGATGCCACAGGGAAATTTGTGAGTAGCACTGTTCACAACCTTCCAGTCTGGAAGAGGCCCCAGCACCTCCGTGGAGAAGAGATGAAGTAACTATTTGAATTTCATACAATGGGAATGTAGAACAAACCACAGTGTGGTGCCCTGGGTCAGTCTTACTAACACAGAGCAGAGTGAAGTGAGTGAGGCACGGAGCATCACGTCATGTGGATCCAGTCAGAGGTAGGGCAGATGGCAGAAGAGGAGGGTCTCTGTCATGTCAGCATGGTGGCTCCCTGTGTTGCTGTGATGGTGGGTGTCAGGTGAGCAGTCTCTTCCTGACTCAGACACCTCCCTGGTGGTATCAGAGACACTGAGACAGACATACAGAAGTGGAAAGACATCCTTCTTCTCTCCCCACTGCCTTCAGAGTGCCAGGCTCTGGAAGGTGCTCCATCAACCTGCCCTGTCAGTGAGTGGGGCAAAGTCACCTGCGGCTGTTAGGTGTACAGGGGTCCCAGAGAGAGAGAACCCCACTTTCATTAGTAGCAGCTTTCATGTGAACTGGTTTTGGAGGAAGGAGATATGTGGACATATGCCCAAGCCAGAGACCCGCCCCCTTGATCTGACTGTTTACAACTTGCCTGTGTGCCCTACCTCTGCCACCCTCTGCCACTCCCTCAATTCTGCAGCCCTGAGTTTTTGGTTTTTCTCTAGAATTGTAGAGCCAGAAACCAGTCTTTGTGGCGGCGCTGTGATGTGATTACAACTGTGTCCAGCCCATGTCTTTTTTCATCCAGGTAGTAAACCCAAGCAGGCAATTTGAGGGCCAGGTTCTAGAGAAGACAGACTTAGTGCACATTTCTTAACAAGGTCAACTGAGTGAGCCCTCAGAAGTTCAGCTTGAATCCCCACTATGCCAGGATGCAGACTCTGCCAGTAGAACCTGCAGTCTCTCTAGACCGAATGAGAATGAAGGAAAGCTATGGAAAGGTGGCAGGAGGCTGGCCACAGTTGCTGTGCAAGCCCCAGCAGGGCCTGCCTGCTCTGCCTTGTGGAGAGAGTCAGGGACCTTGGTGACCCTGAACACACACATAGGACCAGAATTCTTGTCTGACTTATCTGTGCTGCAGGCACCTCTGACTTGTCTCCACTACATCAGTGTCAGCTTCTAGCTCTGCCATCTTCCCTTTAGCACTGACTCTGATGTGATCTGAAAGCCAGCTGCGTTAGCAATAAAAGGAGGCTTAGCATTACTGTTGGCCAGGAAAATCACGTCCATCGTTCTAACAATGAAGTAAGGGCCAGGCACTTGGGAGACTGAGGCAAGAGAATCACAAGTTTGAGGCCAGCCTGACCTGCATGTGTGGCAAAACCCTGTCAATGAAAATCACAAAAGTGCAGATGTCTGCAGGAAAACTGATTTGTTACTTTCCTGAAGATGCTCAGGCTGCTGCATTTGGGAAAGATGACTGTCCTTTTCACAGTGAAGGGGAAGTGAATGGGCTTGGAAAGAGTCCAGATAAGAAGGCAAAGTCTGACCCCAAAGCTTTTTTTTACTGTGGATTAAACCGCATCCACTCACTCCCACTTAGAGGGTGCTTAGACTTGCCTGGGCCCATATCTCACTGTCCATGGGCAGTGACCCTTTGTTCCGAGGCTTTCTGAGTCAGTGTGGGGTGAAAGGGGAGGTAAGGAGGATGGACATATTGTGGCCATTTTCTTCTCATGGGTCCAGCGACTCCAGATGCATGTTTTCTTCCTGGCTCTCAACAGCTTTCTATTGGGGAGCTCACACTAGCCAAACATGGCCCAAAGCTGTGTTTTTCCTCTGGTGTGAAATTCCCTGGATCCCAAACCTAACCCTTTTCTCAGAGGTGGAGGTGGATCCCAAAGAAGAAGCTGGAGCTCTAGCTCTAGGGACATATTACTGTCCCTCAGTGTCCTGGAGTGGACACTTGCTGGATGGAGCTGCAGAGAAGGCAGGGCAGTGTTTTCTGAGCTCCATTCCCAGCACTACAGAGTTTGGCAAGGTGTCTGTGTCCCCTTCCATGCCTTATACAGACTCGAGTTCCATAGTCTCTTAGCAATAAACCCTCCTTAATGGCCTTTTGAAATGCAGGGACGATAGAGCACCTTGTTTTTTAGCAGTTGGAATCCCAGCTCTAGGTGGGCTTGCTTAGCTGTCTTGAGGCTGGAAATGGCGCCAGTGAAGGCCCCAGGGAGTCCAGGAAACACATCCTGCCCTCCACTCAGATTACAGATGTGGATGTTCTGAGCCCGTTCATTGGCAGGATGGAGCCAACTGAAGCCAGATGCCTGCAAGCAGAGCAGGGAAAAACTGGGCTGTTGATTCAGGGAGGGACCCCTCCATCCACGGCTGGGTGAGGCCCAGGTCTGTTTGGAGCCCTGTTTGTATGCAGAGAGGCCCTTACTGTGTAGTACATTCAGGCTAGGCTGAATAATTCCACCTACAAACAGACAGGAGCTTCCAGGGCAGCTGATGGGTAAGTGATGGGTGTTGTGGTCCTTGAGGGAGGGAGTAAGGGGCTGGGGGTGAACCACATCCCCTTCCCCTCCTCCCGGTGTTTTAGTAGCCACTTCATCTTCCTCTGGGTGAGGCTCCTGCTCCTCATCTGTTCTCTCAGGGCCACTGTGGTCATTATAGCACACTCAGGACACAGAGGGACACCTGCTCAACACCACTTGACCCTCTCCATCCTTCACAGTGCAGCTGGCTCCTGTGGAGTTGGGTGTCACCTTGCTCCAGATAATTGCCAATGGGGACACTTAGGGTGGCCATCCTCTGTCCTGGTCTCTGCACCCACTCGAATCCTCTGTCCTTCTCAGGAGACAACTGCTCCCTTGTGCCAGAGGGAGCTGAGTTGGCACGGCTGCAGGCAGAGTTCAGAGACTTCAGTCGGCCTGTGGTCTCAACAGATGCCAGGGCTCAGACTCACTCTGCAGAGCAGTTTGGTGAAAACAAGGCAGAAAAAAAGAAAAAAATAACACTTCTCTTTTTCTCTTTTTTTGGAGTTTTCATCATGCTAAATTATTGTATTTTCTACTTAAATCTTGTTCATGGTTATTATAAAGTATCAGAAAGCATGTGAAAGAAATTGTAAATAATTTGTAGGGTTTCTATAGATGTTCTTCCGAGTAGCTTTCTCTGTCTTAAAAGCAATTCTCAATGTGCAGCTTGCCTCTGCTCCCGAGTCACCCCACCCAGTGATGTTTGTTGTTGACAGCCCCATCTGTGGCATGTAAGATGCATCTCTGAAACAGTCCCCAGAAAGTGGCTCTGGCATAGAGAAGCTTTGGGCAGGGTACCAGCTTGCTGGGCTTGACTTCTTCCTCTGCAAAGGGAAGTGGCTGGTCTGACGTGGCTGTGTGAAATTGCTCAGCTGTCCCTCTGGAAGCAGTGCTCAGCCCAGGGCAGGACCTTGAGGACACACGATGGCATTGGGCTGGGAGCCTAGTGGCCCCTCCTGTGTGAGCCTGCCTCTCCACTTCTCCACTACCAGCTGTCCCATCCCACCGTTTCCCTGTGCCCACAGCCCCCGGAAAGAGGTCATCCCAGCTGCTGCACAGCCTTAGTTTTCATTTCTGCCTCTGCAGAAGCAGAACCAGCCATGGAGGCCAAGGCCTCTTGGGTGCTTGCCACCCAGGACCCTGACAGGGCGCCGGCTGGTCATCTGCATGCATCTTGTTTCCTGCCAATAATAGGAGTAAGCTGGTGTCCTGCGCCATTAGGCTGTAGCTCACAAGCCCTGAACTGTCCTGGTCCAGCTGGGCAGTGGTTGGCACCCTGGCCTAGTCTGTCAGGGCAAAATTTCTGAGACAGATCTTGTGCTCTGCATACTTATTAGCTTGCATTCATCATTTTTTGATGCCAAAGAACTCCATTTGGGGAATTTATACAGCCAATTAACTGTGTAGCTGGAGGCGGTAAATGACTGGAATGCAAACATTAGCTAAACATAGTTGGAATTCCAACACCAGTGCTTTTGCTTAGCTGTGGAGAAGAGATGTGCTAAGGGTTGTCTGGGGAGCGGACCTGGCAGTGCTCCACAAAGGACCCCAAGTTGTCATGGATTCTGGATGCTATCCTTGCCTGGGAATGAATGTTTCTGTATTTCAGGGAAATGGTTTTAAAAACTATCTGACATTCTAAGGCCACGGTCCCAGTTGCTGCATGCTGTTGGCATACCCCCTGGTGGTCCTGGATGTATTCCTTATTGGGTGTGTATGTGCCAGCCTGTTTCTCTTCCAAAGTTACTCATGGCTCCTGGTCTCACGTGGTCATGTCTCATGAGTGGCCAGGGCAGTGTGACCTGAGTCGTCCTCTCTCCTTGTGAGCCTTCAGTTCTGCCTCTACACAAGGCACCAGGCCCCATTTGTGCAAGTGGGCAGACCATGGTACAACAAAGGCCTGGTGGTGGATGGGGGCCTGGAGCTTCCTAGGTCCAGGTGAGGCCAGGATTTTCTCTAGGTGGGAGCACCTGAGAATTAGTGCCAAAAATCCAGAGAAGCAAAACAATACAAGAAAAATAATGCTTTTTACATGACCAACTAAGTAGCTTCTGTGAAAATTAGAACCAAAGGCCATTTGAGTTTTCAAATCCCCTGATAAGTCCCTGTCAGGCCAAGAACAAAAGCTTTGAAAGCCCAGCTGAGGTTTATAGCCCTAAGGTGGCAGGGCTTCTGGGGCTATGACGGCAGATCCTCTGAGGGTGAAGACCAGCAATGTTAGGCCATGGCTCCATCTCATATCTGCCTGGGAACTTTCACTGTAAAATATTCAATTTAAAAGTGAAATATATCTTCCTCCTGCCTCCAGCTTGTGGACCAGGGACAATCTTCCCCATCTGTCTCATACTAGTTGTTCTAGCAGACCTCGCCTCAGGAGAACCTGAAGTGACAGTAGCTGCACATTTTTAAGAGGTTGCAGGGATGGTGATCAGATAAGAGGGATGGGGCATGAGTGGTCACACAGTAGAGAGGAGTGGGGAAGTTTTCTTGTGCCCCAGAATGACAGCAGTAGTGGAGGAACCATCTTTTCTGTAGGTCATTTGACACTGGCCAAAACCCAAAAGCAAGAGTTTTCAGAAACATTCTGTTGCAAGCACCTTGATCATTGTCTGAAATTATTATTTATTTTTTCCTTTTGGGTTCAGCCTGGATCAGAGCAGAACTTAGCGTTCCTGTCCAAGCTGTTCTGATGAGGTCTTCGCCTGGGACCCAGAAACCCACCCTCTCCTCAGGTGCTCACAAGCACTCCATGGGTGAGAGGGATTTCTGCTCACCAGCCAGGGAAGGCAGAGGTCAGATTTACTGAGCTGTTTGTAATGGGTGTGGAGACTTCAAATGAAATGTCAAATCGATTTCAAAGGACAAACCAAGGTCAATGTTGGATGGGAAACTGTCTTGGTGGTTGAAGCTCGAGTTGGGATGGGGAGCAGATGGTTCCATGCTAGGGCTTGGTCCTAGCCAGGGTCTGGCATATGCAGCTTCGTGGCACTCCCTGAGGGCAGCAGCCTTGCTGGCCTTGGTAGGGCTGGACTGGCCAGTTAGGACTCACAGAAGGGTCAAATTTCCAAGTGCTTTGGTCTCGCTGAAGTCGAGCTCTGCTGGGTTGTGCTGGGGCTGCAGCATGTGCCAGGGGCCAGTGCTAGATGGGTTGGGACTGGGGGCCACAGCTCCCTCCAGGCCTCATCTTCTCATGCACCTGCCAGTGCAGCTGGGAAAAGTGCAGTGGGTCCCAACTGAGGCACTTCTGAGAGCCTGAGAATGCAATGCTGGGATTATGGTGGGAGACAAATGTGAACTGGACTCCCTGGGGCTTGGCTGTGTGTCCCCATCTGGGAGCAGTTTCATGCCCACAGCTGTGCCAGGTGCCCTTCCCTGACTGCTTTTAGGGCTGCTCTCTGCCCTCACACACTGCAACAAGGACTTCCACAGTAAATACCTCTGTGATCCACATGGTGGCCTAAGTCACTGCAACCATCTAATGAGTTACTGCTGGGGGAAAGGTGACTTGCCCAGACATCAAGAGGGTGTGGATGCCCAGCAAGACCCTCCAGGCACTGCATTGCATTGCTCTTCTAAACAGCTCCTCCCCATCCTCCCTTCCTGAGGCCTGTGCAGCTGGAAGGAGCCCAGGTGCACAGCTATGTAATTAAATTTAACAAGCTCCGTGATGCGACTGACCAGGTGGGTGCCCAAGGCTCCTAAAGATTTAGTGGGGGAAGTCTCATTAGTTCTCCATTGATCCATTTTCTTTTTTACCAAGAAATTAAGGTTGTTCATGGATTTATACAAACTAACCCTTGGGTATGGGTGCTCACGGGAGAGGCGTCAACTCTCAGCCTTGGATGTCCTTTGGTGGGAGCACTGGAAGACGTGGTGGGTGGAGAGATGCATGCTTTGTCCCATGGATAGCTCCTGCTTCTGGGTCTCACAGGTCCATTTGTCCAGAAGTCTGGCATCCTCCTAGTGGGAAAAGCAGTTTGTGACATCTTTGTGGACCAAGGAGAAAGCATTAGTCAGAACAAAAGATTTTTTTTTTTTGAGATATGGTCTTAATATGTAGCACAGGCTGGACTTGAACTCAAGATCCTCATGCCTCAGTGTTCAGAATGCTGACATTACAAGTGTGCACCACTACACCTGGCCAAATGATGTTTCTTTAAAAAGAGACACTTATGTCCCTGAAAAGGTTCTGTGTGCATTAATACTTCTCTTTCTAGACCAAAGGCTTATTTTATATTTTCAAAAATTCCTTTTCAGTAATTAACTGATGCAGTTTTTTTGAGGGGCCCTCCCCTTCTCATCTCTTATAAGGCAGAAGGATGGAAGTAGATGAAATGTGTTTTTAACACCTTTTGTTTTAAAAATTTGTTGACAGTACTGGGGTTTGAACTCCAGGCCTTCTGCTTGCTTGGCAGGTACTCTACCACTTAAGCCATGCTCCCAGCCCTTGTGAAATGTGTTTTAATTTTTCTAAGATAGAAATGTATTATTTTATTTTCTGATGATAGCATAGTTAAGTTTCTTTCCATGCCCTAAAAGATTCCCATTCACGTTTCCCATAATTATAAATTAAGGCATATATATTTACAAGGGGACATGCTGAACAGTGAATGGTTGGATGGTGCAGAAAGGCAGAAGGAACAGAATCAAAATCACCCTGAGGCTGGGCATGTAGTTCAGCCTAGCAAGTGCAAGGCCTTGAGTTTAAAGCTCAGTACCACCAAAACAGTCACCCCTGATTATCCTCAAACCTTAAAACAATCATTGTGAAGAAGTTTCTTCTGACGCTTTTCTGGGGGGAGACACACACGCACGCACACACACGGAGTCCTATAACTTGGAAGACTTTTCTTGTCCCTTACTAAAATGTGGTATTCTCACCCTTGAATGCTGAGAAATATTCCACTGATGAAACTGATGGAGGGTGTGCATTGTATGCCTGCACAATTGCTTACTTAACCGACCTTCAGTGAAAAAAAGGTTTCTTCAAGTGATAAAACCCTTGCAGGTGGAAGGGTGGGCAGAAACCACCCTGGGCATCCTGCTTGTGTGCTCATTTTCAGGACTGCATTCTCAGTTGATTAACCATATTGTGTAGCCAGAGGACAGACCGAGCTCTGCACCATCGCCATCCCTTCCTGTTGTTGAGTCTGGCTGTGCTAGTTAAACCCTGAATGTAACACTGTGAGGTCCAGGATGTGTGACGGCACCAAGGACTCTGGTTGGGCCGTCATGGACAGCCTCTGCCTGGTTCAGACTCTCAGGCCTAAAGCTCACTACATGGCTTCTAATGAGCTCTGACTGTCAAACAACTAGAGTGTGTGTGAGAGAAGGTGAACAGTCTCCACCAGGTTTGATGGGAGGTGTCTGGAATGTCTGTGTTGGAGGTTGATGACTTCTACTATGTCTGCAGCATTTGTGAGGAGGTGGATGACACTACTCAGGTCAGACTGTCAGGTGTCTAGAGTATATGTGGCACATAGATGGCCCCCACTCAGCTCTTATTGTCAGGTGTCCAGAGTATGTGTGAGTAGGTGAACAGCTTCCACCCAATTCTGATCATCAGGAGCCTGGAGTGTGTGGGAGTAGGATGGCCTCCACAAGTTCTGACTATCTGCCATCTGGACTGTGTGTGTGAGGAGGCACATGGCCTCTACCTGGGCAGCTGGAGGCTGTAAGAGAGATTTATGGTCTTTGCCCAGTTCTGACTGTCATGTGTCTGGAGTGTGTGTGGGTGGTAGATGGTTTCCACCCAGCGAATGGCCTTCACCCAGCTCTGACCATCAGGTGTCTACCCTGTGTGTGAGATACGATGAATGGCCAGCTCTTGACTGTCAGGCATCTAAAATGTCTGGGAGGAGGAACGTCTGCCATGTTGACTCGGATGTCTGGATTATGGGTGTAAGAGGTGGAAGGCCTTCACTGGCTCTGTCAGGTGAGGAGGTTGGGGTCCTCCACACAGCTCTCACTGTCAGGTGTCTGGAATGTCTGGAATGACCTCCACCCAGGCTGACTGTCAGAAGGAAGTGTGTGTTCGAGGAGGTGGATGGCTACACCCAAATCTGTCAGGCATCCAAATTGTGTGTGTGTGTGTGTGTGTGTGTGTGTGTGTCTGTCTGTCTATAACTGGCCTCTACCCAGCTATTACTGTCAGGTGTCTTGACTGTGTGAGAAGGTGGACAGCCTCCAGGCAGCTCTGAGTGCCAGGTGAAGTATGTGTGAGATAGTGAACAGCCTCCACTCTGTTCTGACTGTCTGGTGTCTTGAGTGTGTGGGGGAGGTACAGGCCTCCAACCATTTTTGACTGTCAGGGATGTAGAGTATATGTGAGGAGTGAGTGTGTGACATGTGGTTCACGGCCTCTATGGGTTCTGAATTTCAGGTGTCTGGAGTGTTCATGAGAGGTGAATGGCACCACCCAACTGTAATTATCAGACATCTGTAGTGTGTGTGAGTTGGGGGAGGTGGATGGCCTCAACCCAGTTCTTATTTTAAAGCATCGCGTATATGTGGAGGGTGGAGGGAAGTGAATGGCTTCTGCCAGGGATTAAATGGGATCCACCCAGCTCTACAGGTGCCTGGAGTGTATGAGAGGAAGCACCTCCAATCAATTTGGACTGTCAGGTGTCAGCCTCCACCAGTTCTGACTGTGAAGCATTTGGAACGTGTATGAGAAGAAGTATATGGTCTGTATGTAGTTCTAACTGTGAGGTGTGAGGTGTGTGGAGTGTGTGTGGGGGGGAGATTTAAAGCTTTCACTTAGCTCTGACAGTCATGTGTCTGGACTGTGTATGAGGATATTGGTGACTTTTACCCAGCTCTTGTTGTCAGCTGTCTGGAGTGTGTGTAAATAGGTGGGCAGTCTACACCCAGGTCTGTTAGGCATGTGGGGTGTGTGTGTGTGTGTGTGTTAGACTGCCTCCAGCCAGCTGTGACTGTAGGTGTCTAGAGTACACATGAAGAGGTGGACGGCCGTCACCCAGGTTCGACTGTCGGGTGTCTGGAATGTGTATGAAAAAGTAGATGACCTCTACCCAGGCCAATTATCAGGGATCTGAATGTGTGTAAGAGGTGCATGGGCTCCACCCAGTCTGTCAGTGTATGTGGCCGGTACCAGGAGATAGACAGTCCCACCCAGCTCTGGCTATCAGTCACTTGGAGAGTGTGTGAGAGAAGGTGGATGGCCTCTAGCCAGCTCTGACTGTCAGGCATATGTAGTGTGTTTGAGAGGAAGTAGATGGTCTGTACCCAGCCCTGAGTGTCAGCTTCTGGAGCTTGTTTGAAAGGAGGTGTCTTAGCTCACAAAAGGTATCTCCCAGTCCTCATCTTGTGGTGAGAGTTCATGACATGGTCTGGACACAATGGGGCTCTGGTGTACACAAAAGCGAAGCTGCTTTCTAAGTGATTTAATGGGGTATGTCCAGAAGCTATGGTTAGTGATGCCTCTGATCCTGAAACCAGGAACTCCTGGGCTTCCCCTTGAGAGATCTGCCCTGTCCCCATCACTCAGCATGTCTAATTTGCCCATTAGTTCCAGGAGATGTGGCTCCCTGTGAGCACCATGAGATGCACCATTGCACAGCGCTGGCTCTGCAGGCCCAGCCGAATTGTGCCTTTAAAGATATGACTTGCAATTAAAACAACTATTTGTGTGTCCTGTATTTTCCATTTCCATTTAATGTGTGTTTAATTTGTGGCCTTACATTTATGCACATTAGGGCCCGATGTTTAGAAGATGAGAGATAACCAAGAATGGGGTGGAAAACACCTTCTGCAAAGGGCCAGGTGATTAGTGTCTTTGGCTGCCACCTCCTTCCTTCCCTCTTCTCTTCCTCTTCCTCCCTCCTTCAGTAACCCTCTAAAATTATAAAAATCATCCTTACCTCAAAGGCCCTATGAAAAGGTGCCAAGCACCCCATTCCCCCCGCCTTCTTTGGCTGGTGCCCAGCTCAGTTGTGCTCCAGTGTGCATTCCCACAGCTCATACTCACATTTGGCCATCTGAAAGAGACTCTGCAGTGATCAGGACTGAACTTCAAGCTCCTGTTAGCTATGGTGATCAGTCTTGTAGCAGATCAGATTCCCTGCAAAGAGAAAGAGTGACTGGGAAATACAGAGTGCCTGTTTGAGCCAGCTTCACCTGGAAAGCCCCTAGGGTTGGACCAGCCAGGAGCCCATGAGGTCTGGTGAGGCCTGTGAGCTGCTCTTCACTCGGGTGCTTGGATTCTTGGCAACGGGTGAGGGTCTGGGGGCGAGGGGAAGATGATGGAGCCTCAGAGCACTGTGACGTCTCTTGGGTCAGAGGCACAGGTGGAAGTTTGATGCAAAGGCTACCAGGACATGAGGAGACAGATAGGAGAAAGGAGGACAGAGAAGAGAGTCCCTGCCCTGCATCCCCTCAGCTTTTCCCTGGGGCATTTGCCTGATTCTTGAGTTGCATGGCTGACAGCTTGTCTGAAAACATGGGGAATCAGACCAGAATTTGTGGTTTTCTTATGATACTCATGAGACAAACTGGAATCCAAAACTTATGGGAAAGAGTGGGGCCACAGGTCACACCCCAGGTCTCCATGTCCAGTGAGTTACACCTGGGTGTAGAAAAAGTAGGCCTACTGACCCTTACAAATGACAGTTCATCTAGTTGGCTCAGATCTGAATTAGGTAACTCAACCAGTGTGTTACTTCCATAGGAAAGCTCTTAGTTTAAATCAGCATTCCCTGTTTTCTACTATCACAGAACCATATCCCTTTCCTTCACAACACACATCTCAGTTAGTAATTGTGTGTTCATGAATGTAATATGCAGATTATCTGCATAGCTTTCTTCTCCCCTACACTCCAAGCAATATGAGATAGGAGCTATGCTTGTTTTCGTATATTTATTTCTTCAGGTCACACACAGTAGTTGGGACAAAGAAAAACCATTTACTTTTAACAGAATAAGGTTATATGTATTTGACAAAGGTATGCGCTCACATTTAACTAAGTTTCCAAGCAAAATTGAAAGAAAGAAAGAAAGGGGAAATGAAAGGGGGGAGGAAAAAGGGAAGGAAAGGGGCGGGGAAAGAAAGGAGCCAACAAGAGAGGGAAGGAGAGAGGGAGGAGGAAAGGAAGGAATGGTTACGGAATTCACAGTCTGTACTGTCTTCAATTGCAAGGAAATTAATTGTTCAGAATGTTTTTCTCCTTGATTTTAAATTTTTGTTTTGCTTTGGTTTTTTGAGACAGAGTCTTGCTGTGTAGCTCAGGTTAGTCTAGAACTTTCGATCCTCCCACCTCCTGGGATTATAGGAATGTATCATGATACCTGATTCCAAGTGTTCAAAATTATTACAGTCATCTCTGATCTTAAGCTAAGATGACAGTTCATATTACTCAAACATCCTGGTCAGGTAGAAGTCACAAAACATGCACCGATGTCATCCCAACTGCAAACTTAGTAATCAGGCTCTCGGTGTGACTTCTGCTCCCCACTCAGTTCCCAGTGCAGGCTAGAAGACTTCCAGAGCTCAATGTGAAGATAACGAGTGGACAGAATGTGACACTCTGCATGTACAACACAGATGGCTGGTGATCTGTCATAATCCAGGGCTGATGTGGAGTCATCAGAGGAACAGACTCAGTGCACTCCAGGCATGTTCCAAGAATCTTGGCCAAATCTCTGAGAGATATCGGACGCTATCAATGGGTTAAAGATTCTACTACCTGACAAAACCAGGGGGCAATTTGTGTGAGTTCCATTAGGAGTGAGACCATATGCTTTACCAAAGCATATGAGCTACCCTGGGTTAGCCAGTGTTCATTATATCTATGATCATTTTATTTATTTACATTTATGTATTTGGGAATTGAACCCAGGGAATAGAAGAGGGTGATGTCTCCCAGTCTGGCTGCATACAGAGAAGGAAAGAAAAACATGTCTGGTATCCAGTTGTTAAAAAACTGAACAAGACACAGCAACAGGTAACAGAAGTGCCCACAGATCATTGTTGTACCTGTCACACTCAAATTTTAAAGTAACTGATTGATATACAGAAATATACAAGAAAATACATGGCAAAATGAAGATTTCACCTGAGAAATGGGTTCTATAAACAAAATAAATGGAAATACTAGAACTGAACTTAAGAACTAAGTGGATTTGTATAATAAAAGATTGACTGGGCACTGAAAGTGGGAACCCACCAGGCAGAGTAACAGAGCAAAAACTGATGAAAGTTATAGCACAGAGCACCTGTGGCACATGGGGTCTGCTGACAGGCTGGAAATGTGTGACCAAAGTCCCAGAACAGGACAGGGCAGGAGCAATTGCTGAGGAAATTATGGCTGATATTTCTTTTCAAAAAGGAAAGAAGAAAGATATTGCATTAGTTACTTTTCTCATTGCTATGATGAAATACCTGACATACACAACTTACAGGAGGAAGGATTTATTTTGGCTCATGGTTTCAGGGGCTTCAGTTCACAGTCCTGGGCCCATGCTAAGATGTAACATCATGGCAGTAGGAACATCTGGACGGCATCTGCTCACCTCATAGTAGACAGGAGGCTGTGAAAAGAAACAGAGGAAGGAGCCAGGGTCAGATACAATGTTCACGGACATGCCCCCGTGACGTTCTTCCTCCAACCAGGCTCCACCTCCTACCTCCACCTCCACCACCTTCCAGTAGTGCTAGCAGATCATGACTCCATCAGGGCATTCACCCACTCATTAGCTCAGCGTCCTGACTGTCTAATTGTCCTGGGAACACCCTCACGGCCAGTGTTCATCCACTGACTTACGTCTTCACTTCACTCCCTGCCTGCCTGCATTTCTGTTTTCACATGGGATTATTGTCCTTCTGTCAGATGACCTCCCTGTAGTCTTTCAATGAGCAGTGTCTGGTGACGTGGTCTCTTAGGATTTGCTCCTCTGGACATGTATTTATTTCACTTTTGCATTTGAAGGACTTGTCCAGTGAGTGCAGGCCTCTGGTTTACAGGTGATTTTTCCTGCCACATCACCCTGCCCATTGATTTCTGTGATTTTTGTTAGGATAAATTCTTAACATGAAATCTATCTTTTAACATATTTTAAGTGTGGGATCAGCACTGTTGACTACAAGCAGAATGTTGTACAGATTTCTAGAACTTGTTCATCTTACACAACTAAAATTTCATCTCATACCCACTGATTAGCAACTCCTCATTCCACCAGTCCCCCTTCCCCTGCCACTGGTAGTCACCATTCTCTTGGCTTCTATGAGTTTGACTATTTTAGACACTTCCTATAAGTGATATCATGCAGTGTTTGTCCATCTGTTTGTTTACTGGCTTATTTCAGTTGGCATAATATCCTCTAGGGTCATCCAGGTGAACATATATTGCAGGACTTGCTTCTTTTAAAAGCTGGTAATATTCCATTGTATGCACGTATCACATTACATCACATTTGTCTGTTGATGGACACTTAGGTTGCTTCTGTTTCATGAGTGCTGTGAGTAGTGCTGTGATGAGTAGGGAGTGCAGGCATGGCTTTGAGATCTGGAGACTTGTCTCAGTCTCCTGACTACAGAATTACCGGAGTGCCCAGGGGAAATTATAACTTGATACCTTTACTGGAAAAGCACAGAAGTTGAACATTCTATGTTGTTAGCTTTTTGTCTGCTGTGACAAATACCTGAGAGAAACAATTTGAAAGGAGGAAAGATTGATTTCGGCTCCTGGTTTCAGAGGTTTTATTCTGTGATTGGCTGGCTCTGTTAGTTCTGGAGTTTGGTAAGGAAGAGCATCATGGCAGAGGGAATAGAGGAACGAAGTGCTCACCCTGGCATGTAACATGCAGAGAGGGGCAGAAGGAGGGGCCTGGGATAGAATGGAGCCCCAAGAACCTGTTTGCCTCCAGAAACCCACTTCTTCCGATAGGCCCCACCTCTGGAAGTTTCCACTACCATCAATAATGCCATGGATTAGCCACTGGCGAAGGCAGAGCTCTCATGGTCCAGTCACACCTCAGTGATGAATCTGCAAGCTGGGGACCAAGCTTCATCACATGAGACTGTGGGTGACATTTCCTATCCAAACCATACCAGTACTCATCTCAAGAATTTGAAGAAGACCAGGAAATAGTATTAAAAGAGAGGAAGGATATGATAAAAAATTAGCGTAACAAAACCAAATGTGTACTAGAGAGAATGAATGAAGCCACACATTAAGAAGATTTTAATGTAAATTTCTGGCAGGACTGATTAAGAAAAAAAAGGGAAGCACCAAATAAATCCTACAGACATGAATGAGATAATGAAGGAATGTCATGAACAACTTTTGTCATAAATTTTAAAATTCAGATAAAGTAGCAAACCTCCCATACAAATTTGTCCTGTGACCTATCAGTTTCACTTGTAGGTATATATTCTGAACACAATGCAGGCTTACACACAAATATTGTGTACAAGAATGTGCCTAGTAGCTTGATTTACACAGCCTCAAACTGGAAATAAATTATATGTCTATCCACTGTGGAATGTCAAAATAGTTGTGGCATGTTTATATATGCCTTAAAAATAAAGACAAAGAAAACCACCAGCTACTGTTTCATAAAACAGCATTGGTGAATCTCAGAAACAAAGAGTTGACCAAAAGGCAGATTTGCTACAACACACATAGTACAATTCACTGCTGTAAACTTCAAAACAGGCAAAGCAATCTTCAGCCTGGAATTTAGAATGATGGTGCCTGTGGGATAGGGGGTGTTTCTGGGTTTTGAATCTGTGTCTAGGTAGATGTGTTCACTTTGTTAAAATTCATCAAGCTAGAGCCAGGTGTGGTGCCATCCACCTATAGCCCCAGCTCCTTGGGAGGCTGAAGCAGAAGGATCACTTGAGCCCAAGTGAAAATAATCGTTAAGCTGAATGCTTCACACTTGTGTGATTTTTCAATCAAAGTTTATAAAGGCAGGATTTCTAATAGGTGTGGTTTCTCTGTGTAACTCTTGAACATATTCCAGAGGGCTTCAAACATGTTGTCTTAGCTGATATTCTCAGAAAGCTTTTGAGGAGGAAACTCCAAGCATTTAAGAGACTTACACCTTCAGCAGGTAGAACTGGGGCGAGGGGTAAGGATAGCTTGGATCTGGAATGCCTCCAAAGACCCATGTGTTAGTCCCCAGCCCATGGTGCTTTGGGGAGGAAGTGGGGCCCAGCGGGAGGTCCTCTGATCATTGGAAGCATGCCATTGAAGGGGATTGTGGGGCCCCACCCTCTCTTCTCTTTTCTCCTGACCATGAGGTTAGTATTGTTACCTCATTACACACCCTACCACGATATGCTGCCTCACTACAAAATCAAAGCAACGGGGTCAACCAGTCATAGCATGGAACCCCTCAAAACTGTGAGCCAAAACAACGCTTTTTTTGTTGTGAGTTGATTATCTCAAGTATTTGTTACAGTGATGGAAAGCTGACCGATATAGGCACTGCAGTTCAGCCCACAGCCTCCCATGCAGCACTTTGAGAGACAGGCAGAGAGATTAGATCTCCATAAACTAAATAGTTTGAAATCTACTTGAGTTCTGTTTACGAAGAAATTTATTGCTTCGTAGGTGATTCTAGCTTGATAAATTTGAGGTTTCTTTTAGGGAACAGTTATATGATTATCGAGCACCTAATGTGTTAGCCACTGTCTACATGTCACTTCGTTGAGTCCTCACAGTATTGAGGTCTTGTTGACGATCCTACAGAGGTCATGTGACTGCCTCTCCTGGGCTTTGGTTTCCCTTCTTACAGCTATTAAAGGCCACATGTGGACTCAGCCTGCTCACAGTCTGGAGCCAACACACCATTTCATGGTCATGACTGCAATGATTGGTTTTAGGAAGAGTCACGTGATTGAAGCTGATCCAGTCAGGATTAGGGTGTATCATAGTACTGTGAGAATGTGGGAGAAGAAGCCTCTATTCCTGCTTGAGTAGACGGCAGTAGGTACACCTTTTGCTACTGGCCCTCAGGTGGTGGTGGCAGCATCAAGGGGCAGATCAGAGGAGGACAGAGCAGATCACAACTCCACGATGGAGCTCTTGGATGTAGCTTCCATGAAATAAGTCCTATCCCCTGGATCCTTGTCTTTTGTGAAAAGCGTGCTCTCTGTATTGAAGCCAGTGACTTGTATTTTCTCTTAACTATTGGTCAATAAATGTTGTAATTAGATGAAAGTTTGATTTGATTGGATTTGTTCAATCAGTTAATAAATAGCCACGAATTCCAGCTGTTCCTTCAGGCTAAACTCTTTCCACTTGTCATGTTCAGGGGCCTTGGGTGATCCTTGTGACCACCTTCCCAGAGGGAAACTTCGGTTCAGTTTGCATCAAAGATGAGTGCTAGACACCAATGTTTGAGCAACTTATTCTGGTATCTTTCAATTCAGAACAGGAGTAGGCTGAGGTCATAGGCTAGATTCAGTTGGGTCAGGAACCTTCTGAGCAGTAGGGTCTCCATCCAGACACCATTCTTAGAGCTTGGGGAATTCTTCCCTGTTCTGTCGCTGCGTTCAGTCTGGGTTAGTCACCAGGTGTTTCTTTCATAAAAGCTGTTGAAGTTATTCTTGAAGCTTTAAGTTAATATTTGAGGCTGTGTAAGCTGCATCATTGCTGAGCTGATCTTGCCTCCTAGAAATCCTCGGCTAGGTTAGATGTCTCTGGGAGCTGACGGCTCATGCCTGTGATTCCAGTTACTTGGGAGGATCACGGTTCAAGGCCAGCCCAGGTTATAAGAACCTATCTCTAAAATAACCAAGCAAAATGAACTGGAGGTGAGGCTCAAGAGGTAGAGTGCCTGTTTGCAAGTGCATAGCCCTGAGTTCAAATCCCAGTATCACCAAAAAAAAAAATCTCTGGGAAAAGTTGTATCACACTGTGGAATGACAAATAGTGTTGATCCTGCATGATGCTCTGTGAGCTCATAACCATGGTATGTCCCGTCTAGTACACTGTAACTCTAAGCCCTTCTCTGCCAATTAATTAAAAGGAGTACTCCAACAGCAATTTTAGCTCTCAGAATGTGAATCCACTCCAAGTGAGCAGAGCCCATGTTGAGCTGTAGGAGGTTCCACTACCATTGAGCTTTCCTGTGGATTTTCCCAGGGTCATTCTCACCTTTACCAGTTATAGCTAAAACATGGGCCTGGATTTGCATCACCTTTTCTGGATCTAGGAGACTACTGTACCTATTGACATCGGATAGGTATGGTCTCATCTGGTATGTTGTGTTTGCTCAATACAGCTCAGCTGGATCACTTGCCTGTTGGATTCTTCACAAAGTATTGTTTAAGAAAGGTCCACATTACAGTGAGTATTTTTAGCTTGTATAGTCTCAAGTGTGTGAGTTGGTTAGGTCTGGGGGAAATCCTTGGCCTTTGGGCCTCATATTTCATCTCCTCATTCATCTTACTTTTAAATGATCACTTTTGGGGGGAGATTTGGGCTTGACATTTCAAACCCTACTAGCTCACAATCCATGGCTTATTATGGATACAGATTCTGTATTATTTGGATTTAAATTGCACTTATTCTAAAAAGATGTGAATTTAATGAAAAATTAGAACATGACTTTAGGCGCAAGGTTTGCAAGTTGGCAGTCTGGGCTGGGGTATTTTTCCGGGTCAGGTCTCTGTCAGAGGCCAGAGTTGCTGATGGTGAGGAGCTGAGGCATGAAAACACAAGGAGCAGGTGGTGCTGGCTCCTAGTCAGTGTTGCATTGGGCGGGTGGCTTTCCATAGCCTCTGAGAGGAGAAACAGACACCAGCAGTGGTTCACAACAGCCTGGCTTTCCAGACTTTTCTTTTCTTTATGGTTTTGCTAGAATGCGCTTTGGTTCTGATTTGAACGTGTTCTTCTCTAGAGATATCGAGCAGCTCATTCTGTTGAGAGAAGTTTCAAATACAACATTCCAGTGCTTTTGGCTCCAACAACACCCTTTACCTGGTCAGGGAGCAGGGGTCATGAAGACTGCCCTGACCCTGCCCTCACTGCTTGGCTGTTTTTCTTGGCAGTAATTCTGTCCTGGTATCAGGTGGGTGCTCACTGGACAATTTGTGTCACATAGCTCCTTTTATATTTGCATAAAAGTAACAGTCTTTATAGGGAAGACTCTGAAAGGAGTGATTAAGTAGTAGGTAAGACAGTGAATTTTCCCTAAAAAATTAGAAGCTAGAATTGTAATTGGACCATGCCTCTCTCCCATCTGATTTTGTTCTGTGCCCAGTCTTGTGCACAGCCCATTTACTCTGAGGACTGACTAACTGCAAGTGGCCCAACTGTGCAAAACAGAGGCAGGGTAGAGTAACTGTGCTTCTGTTGTTGGAAACTGTGAGGCTATTAAATGACATTTGTGAAGCGTTTTCTAGGGATGCAAGAGGATGTTGGTAGAATGTTAAATGAAAAAGGAAGCTATGAAGCTGCTACGATCTGAAGACTGCCTCCCCACTCCACCTTCAGCAAGCTCCTCAACCTCACCTGTGAAGTGAAACTAAGTACTCCATAGGCGGGGAGTTGTGAAGACTGAGAAAATAGTATCTGCAAATGGCCGAGCAGAGTAGAGCCCAGTATATAATATGATCTTAGCTAGGTAAGGAAATACACCAAGTGCGACCAGCACTTCACACAGATTGATGGGACTATGAATAATTTTAGTTTTCTGCGTGTGACCAGAAATTCTTCAAAAGGACAACCCAGATGACTTACGGAAAGGTTTCTTGAGGGTCTCAGCCACACTGTCTGTCTGAGCCGTCAGAATAGTTCCATCTCTTCAATATCCTTACTCACCACCTCATGCTTCCCTACTTTTAAAATTACATTTTCTTTTCTTTCTTTCTTTTTTTTTTTTTTTTTGCATTGAATGAAAGTGTTGTAGCTCTCATTCTTCTTGCAGGAGTGAGTTTCCTAGGCAGCCTCAGTTTAAAGACTCTCAGAGTATTTGTTGGGTTCTACACACTCTTTTATCACATGGTTATAGGTAAAGAGAACCACTTTTATTCAGAAACCAGGAAGCATGAGGCCTAGGCAGTATTGATATTGACACATTGACCATGTTGGTTGAGAATTTCAGCCTGTTTTCTACAGGCCAGTCAGGCAGGCCTTCTCAGTGTGTTGTTTGGGTACCTGGCTGCAACCAACCCTCAATAGCTTATTCTTTGGGCCTTGACCAATTTGCCAGCTCTCAGAGGGATGTCTTCTGCACTTAAAGCCACTGATGAGAGCTCATCATCATGTCCAGAAGAGAACTTTGTAGTGACTCCTGGATCAGAATTTGACCAAACAACTAAGCACCAAAGCCTGGATAGGTTGGATATGAGCTCCATCATCACAGCAGCAGGAGGGCTCCACCACCCAAGTCTTCTTACTGGTGGTGCCACTCCTGGCAACCAGGAATGGGCTAGGCCACATGAACTTGGCCATAGAGGGACATTTTGCTAACTCACTGCTCCATGACCACCCTCTGCAGGCATGTCAACCTTCCTGTTAAACTATTTCCTGACAATTGGCATCATTCTTGCTAATGTGTGCACATGCAACCATTCTGCACCCACACAGTTTATTTAAACCTAGCTATAGACACTTAAGAAAGGAAGCAAGAGAGGCAGCTATTCAATTAAATAGCAGTCACGGACATTGCCTTTGAAGGGAGTGTTGTTCACTTGGTCACGCAGTGCTAAGACTTCAGTACAATGCAGCAGGAAGAGGTGGAGTTTCTAAAGATGAAGTCTGCCACCCCCCCTTTGCTTCTTGACTGAATCTTACACAGCTGAGAGGGAGCAATGTGACTTCTTGTCTTATCACTGCTTTTCTGCATCTGGGCAGCTGTTTAATAAGGCCAATAGAAGAATGGATACCACTGTGAGCAGAATGAATGATGACCTTTGCCTCAGACCTCTCTGTCCACATGGAAATGTGTTGACTGCACATCACAGAGCCACCTGGGCCACCTGTAAGCATATGTCTTGCCTAATCAGGAAACCACTTGTTGTGTAATGGGGTGGGAACCACTGAGCTGTGCTCTAGGGTGCTACGATCTGAAGACTGCCTCCCCACTCCACCTTCAGCAAGCTCCTCAACCTCACCTGTGAAGTGAAACTAAGTACTCCATAGGCGGGGAGTTGTGAAGACTGAGAAAATAGTATCTGCAAATGGCCGAGCAGAGTACAGCCCAGTATATATTAGGTATTTTATGATTAAACTACAGTTTGCATACAAAGTCTCTGGCCCGAAGAGTGTTGTTACCTGTCTCTGTTCTTCATCTAGAAAGTGTGGAGGCAGAGGGTTGAGTTTCTAAGATACTTTGCACTTGAGAATGTCCTTGTTGGATGGAGTGCTCAGTGAGAAATGCAGTTTGGGATGTGTTGGATGATGGATGGACCAAAGATCATTGGAGACGAATCTGGTGCAGGACTGGAGGATCTTCTGTGTTCCCAAGGTTACGTGGGTACCCCTCATCAATGGTGAGGCCTGCATCCTTTGCAGTGGGAAGGCTTGGAGGGCAGAGGGAGGGTTCCTGAGAGCCATGTCCCCACTCAGGTGCTGGTCAGATCCCGACAGCTCTACGGGGGACAGAGGGATGTGAGTCACAATTCCACCTCATTAGTCAGGGTTGAGTCTCTCACCTGTTTTCCAAAAGATTCTGTTGTTACACTTTACTCTCGGATTGAATGTATTTACATTGACCTTAAAAAGTGACAATGTTGGAGATAAGTTTTGAGGGTTTCTTGTCACAGGCTTTCTGTTTCTTATTGCTTTGGGCAGGCTGGTGGAGAAAGAACACCCTGGTGTCTTAGGTGTGATTAAGTGACTCCTATCTAGGAGACTGGTGCATCCCACAGGGGCCCCACTGTACCCCTTTTCTTGCTTTGTCTTTGGGGAGCAGTAAAGCATGGTTCTGGGCCTTTGAAGACTTTCTTCATCTTTACCTGCCACTGAGTGTAAGGTGTACATAGTGCTGAGGTTGTTTAAGCTGGCTGAATTCTCAGACATTGCTGTGACTGAGCCTGAGTAGATGGTCACTTGTAGTCCTCCAGTGCTGCTGCCACAGCCCTTCAAACTACATTTGTGTTTCACATGGATCAAAGCGTGTCTGTTCTTTCTCCTTATTTCTGACTTTCTTTGAGATATGCAAGTGTGTGTGTGTGTGTGTAGGATATGAGAATCTGGAAGCATTCAGAGTTTTCCAGCTCACTTCCTTGTCCAGATTTGTCATTCAGACAATCAGATGGTGTTTTGGAGCTGCCCCTGATGGAACTTATTGATACATCTCAGTGTGCCTCCTCTAATTCTCCAAACCCAGCTGGCCAATGAGCCTAGGGTCTTGCTCTCCTTTTCAGTAATGTGGATGCCATCCTCTGCACGCAGGAACTTCCTCAGATGCACTCTTGTCTGCATTTGTCGGTTTTTTTGGCGGGGGTGGGGGGGAGCTGGTTGCAGTTGCAATCATTAGAGGCTCTGCTGAGGAAGTTCAGTAAGCTTGAAAAATTAATGAATTCTAGCAAAATTGCATCTTAATGACACTTTTCTCTAGATAGTCTTAGAACAGTGAATTTTACTGAAGCATTTTTGTGAGGAATCTCAGTTACTAGCATGGAACCCAGACTGCTAATGCCCAGACTTCCTCCCTCACCAGCATCTCAGTCTCCAGCCTCTGCATTTGGCTTGAGAGCATGCCCCAAGTCCAACATGAAGGGAGCCCAAAGTGCTTGGGATTAGGCTAGTGATAATTACCTATATCCCCACAGGTATTGATGAATACGTGGTATGAATGATTGGTCACTGCTTTAAATGGAAACTTTTCAAACTTCAGTTCTGTCCCACTTCCCTCAAGTGGAGCATAAGGCTCTCGGCAGCAGTGCAGAGCATGCTGGGAGAAGCCCAGCATCTACTCCACCACTCGGCTTCATTTCACTTCATTTTCATGGAAACCATAAGATTGTTTTTGTGTTTCAGATCAAACATGTTTTTGAGCAGAGTACATTACCCAGCTGTCCTAAAAGCCATTACTTACCACCGTTCAAATTTAATCCAAGCCATCTGTTACATTTCTTTCTTTCTATTTATTTTTGAGGCACACATCGCAGGAAAGCTGCTTCTTGACGTGTCTCACTTAGAGAAACTACAAAAAGGAAAAAATGTCAGAAACTGTAGATGTCGTTTTGTCAATGCATTTTGCATAAATAATTCAATGTCATACTCCATTTATAGTTAAAAAATGCAATGTTTCTTACCCCAACTTAAAAATAAGATGAAAAACTCCAAGAAACAAGACCAATCTTATATTTCTTAATGAATGGTATGGCCCTCACTAATATGCAGTGTGTTAAATTATACCTTAAATGTGTGATTGAATTTTTAATCTGGATAGCTGAGAGTAAGTAATGTTATAAAATGTATATACTACCAACAAAGACACGGAAGAAAGTCTGGCTCAAAACAACCACATCTTCCCACAGCCAGGCTGGACTCCCGGCACTGGCTTACACATTCACAGTGGTGACACAGAGGGGACATGGGGACCCCTTCATCAGTGCACTTGTTTTATGTGAGCCCTGTCTGGATTACAGGGAGGACCAGATTTTCATGAGGCAGGTCTGTGACAGCTCGGGTCTGTGGGAAGGGAACTCAGAAAGATGCACTTCGTAAATTGCTTTTGCATGGTATTTATCAAGCCTCGTTTTCAGAATACATCTTAGTTAAAGGTTTAAGCAATCTGGAAATACGCTGAGCTCCTTGGCTCTGATGAAGAGGCGGGATTGTGTGCGTCTCCTGCTTGTCTCCCCAGGGGAGAAGACGGAAGGCAATGCTGGTCAGCTTGATGGAACGAGTGATGGTTTTGCTCTCGTGAACTGAGTAAAGGGTGAGGATGCCTTCCTGACTTCACTGTGGCTGCAGAGGGCAGGTGTTCTGCATCCCAGGGAAAGGCATTGCCATTTGCCCATGCTGGGATAGAACATGAGGAAGTAGGGCTAGGGAGAGAGGGTGCTTCCCCAGTTCCATGCTCACTTACCTAGTGTTGGATGGACAAACGTGATAGAGACCTGTCAGCACAGCCTTGTCCAGGGTTAGAGGCGCTGGAGGTCACACCACGACGGTTTTTCACAGATGTCTGTTGATTAAACAAGGAGGTGGTAAGATGGACGATGCATGAGCTGGGTTTTCTGTCTCTCTGCACAGTACCTAATGGCCTTCTCTTTCAGGCATGGCCTTTGTGTAGAGACTGCTCCCTGCCTCCAGCTGGAGGTGATGCAGTGATGATGTGCAAACCCCTGCATGAAGACCTTGAGACAGTGTCTGTGAGCTCAAAGATTTCTGGGGACTTGGCAGGCACAGGAGCAGTGCACTTGTTAACTGGACTGTTTACTCCAGGCAACCAAGTTTTAGCCACAGTTCCATGTGGACTGGCCTCTTGGCATGAGTGAGAGATGGAGGCCTCTGTGAGCCAGTGGTGGTTCCTCCAGGAAAACACTTGGAACTGAAAGTGCTCATGATCTACCTCAACAAAGGTTTTTTTGTTGTTGTTGTTTCTTTTTTTTTTTGAGTGTGTTTTTGGCAGTACTGGGGTTTGAACTCAGGGCCTTGTGCTTGCTAGGCAGGTGCTCAAGTGGTAACTTGAGTTACTCCACCAACCCTTTTTTGTGATGGTTTCTTTTTGAGACAGGGTCTCACAAACTATTTGCCCAGGGCTGGCTTTGAATGGTGATCCCCTTGATCTCTGCCTCCTGAGTAGCTAGGATCACAGGCGCGAGCCCTGGCACCCAGCAGTTTTTTGTTTTGTTTGTTTTTTGCTACAGGAGTTTGAGTTCAGGGCCTTGCACTGCACTTGCTAGGCAGGCACTCTACCACTTGAGCCACTCCTCCGGTATTTTTTGTGTTAATTGTTTTTAAGATAGGGTCTCACTTTACACCCAGGCCAGCCTGGACCTCAATCTTCCAAGGAGCTAGAATGATAGGCATGCACTGCCATGCCCAGCCATTGGTTGAGATGGGGTCTCATGAATTTTTGCCCAGGCTGGCCTTGAATCTGATCCTCCCAATCTCAGCTTCCTGAGTAGTTGGGATTATAGGCATGAGCCATTGCACTCAGCAGCATTAACTGAGTTTCTACGAAGCTGTGCATCTCTGAGAGGCCTGTGGGCTCTAAACGCACGTATAGAGACTTTCTAAGTCTATGATCAGTAATCAAGGCTGTGAAGGGGTCTTGCTTAGGATGATATCAATAATGCTTGCAAAACTGCCATTTCCTGAAACAGCTTTCTTGGCTCAGTGTTCTATGCTTAAAAAAATAACTTCAGGTTGTGCTGCTTCTTATGTAATTTCAGAAGGTGCATGTGCACATGGAGGGTCACTGCCCACAGTGACCATAACCAGGTTGCCAGGACATGTCCTAAGGCTGAAGAGGCCCTCCTTTGCATTTGGCCATGCAGGGAGTGAGCTTAAGTGCAATGTTTAAACACAGAATGATACAAAAGTCAGCAAGAGAGTGAGAGTCAGGCACAAACCTCAACATCAGGTGGTCTGGTGTTGCACTGTAGGTGGAGAAAGTTAACAAGAACCACTAGCTGAAACCATACAGCCACTTAATAATGCACAGGAATAATTATGATTGTTCTGCAACCTTTAACATTTTTTGAAAATGTTATAAAAACCCTCTTATCATTCATAAAAGTATGGGGAAGTGAAAAACAGTAGCACAATATTAACTACACTGTAGCTCCAAGAACTAGAAATACAGGAGTTGCAGTGTCTCGGGGATGACAGGTGCTTCTTCTTGCCTACTAAGTCATGGCAGGGTCATCTTTTCTATGACTGGGAATTGCTCTTCAAACTCTTTCCAGGTCCGGACCAGCTTCCAGCTTCGTATCCTGTGTGCTTTCAACGTGGCAAAGTGTCTTCTGTGTATGTCAGGTCTCTCACATTGGCATTCTGGCCACTTGCCAGAGGGTCAGTGGTCCTTTTTATAACCCAGGCCCTTCCATTAGAATTTCACTTCCAGCTGCTCACTTTTTGTTTCTTGCTGTACTTCCGTCTTTCTATGATCCATTTCTGTGTAACGTTTGGGGCTCAAAATTGGCAGACGAGGAGGCCACACATCATACTCTTGCTGCCTGTGTGCCAGCTGCCCAATGACCTATATGGTCACCCATCCTAAGCACAGCTCTTAATATGGAGTGGTTTGAAGAGCTAAGAGCTAGCAGCACATTGTGCTCAGTTAGTACTCTGTGGTAATTGAACTTGCACTGTGCTGTTGGGGGCTGGTGGTATGCAACTAAACTTTGGTAAATTATCTGTGTGTGTTGGACCCAGCAAAATGAGGACTGCCTGATGTAATTGCATTGACAGTAGCCATCCCAAACCTGGCTGATAATCAAGTGAAACAAAATTTAGATTTCTGGGCCCCAAAGTAGACCTTCAAAATACGACTTTTTCTGATACATGGGGCTCAGGAATGTGTGTGCAAAACATACCAGGTTGATTCTGATCTGGGGAACCTTGATATGTAGGATTTACGCTCTCGAAACTACTGCCAAAGTTGGATGTGGAGGAAAGGAAAGCCAGAAGGAGACAGGCAGGACAGTGCTGCCCCAGCACTGTCCTCCAGGGTACAAGCATCAGAGGGTGGCTTGGGACGTAGACCCCAAGTCAGGGCAGGTAAGAATGATCCGAATCCTACAGACGCAGGGTGGCGAGGTGACTGTTTAGTTTCTCTGGTTCATGCTCTCACCAAGGATCCAATGGAGCCAGTCCTTTTCAGGGACCAAGCCAGGTGACAGCTCCCTGATTTGTTTAGCTTTCCCTCAAGAAACTGACTTCCTCCTTTATCAGCTGAGAAGCAAGAGTGGGTGACAAATGAGTGTTTGTTGAGGGTCTTCAGTGAGGGGTCTCCTCCCCATGTGTAGGGTATTATATATAAATTATGTACCATGGTTCTGACCTCTGAGTGCCCCACAGGGTGTGTTTGCTTGTTTGATTCATCACAGATTCCCAGCTATTTCCCAAGTCTGGTACATCATTAGGGAAGGTTGAGGGATGGGCCTCTTCCCTGTGTCAGCTCCAGATCCAGAGTGGACAGTGACTGCTTCCCAGCTGGGAGGAAGGGTCCTCTAATTAGACCATGTCGGGTTCATGTCTGTTTTACTCAAAGATAGTGCTTTACTTTTTGCCTGTATTTGGGTTCAGATGCCAAATGGACTGTATAGGAAAGGGAATTTATCTTTTCTATCTTCCTTACTGTAAGGAATAAAAACAAATTTAGAAACACGAGGCTAAGGTATATTTATGGCCTTGGCTAGGTCAGGAAATAGACTGGTTTTGTCATCACTGCACTGCTCAGCCCCTGTTAAACAGAATTATGACAGGAACAGCCCCATTAATTTCAGGGTGTGCGTTCAGTTCAGTGGCGAGATCCCCTTCTCCTGAGGATGACTAATAACATTTTCCTTCCAACAAGTTGGCTCATTCAATTAGTGTGACGGATTTGGGGATGACGGAAACTGCATGGAGAACCTGTGGTGGTGGCTGCCCCCTCTGTTCTCGACAAAGCTTGACTGCTAGGTGGGAGCCTCAAAGAATGAATGGCATTGATGTGGACTTGGTGAGAGGGCAGCACAATGCAGACAATTACACTGGATGTAGGACCTTGGTGGCAGGCTTTGTGACCATAAAAGTGGGGCTGTCCATGACCTGCGCTCACAGACAGTGAGCCAGTTTTCTCTTAATGGGGGTGCTCAGTGGGTGTTCTGATGTATTACTTACAGCTGAGCCCAGAGAAAGCCTCATTTCTTTTGCAGTTCTCTTTCTCACAAATGCAATTACTGTAGTGAAATTTGGTCTGGAGGATGTGATGACATTCTATTTTAAGGCTAGTTCTTCCCCTTCTTGGAGGAGTGGGCAGTCACTGTTAACCACCCTGGCCACCCCAGAGCCTAGTCTCAGGGCTCAGTGCTCCAGCCGCTGACTTGGCTCTTCACTCCTTACCCCATCAGCTCCTTTGTCTTAACCTCATGGTTTGGTGTGCCAGTCCTTTCTCATGTGCTGTCAGTGCAGTGCGTAGCTGGGGAGTGAGTGACGTTGGTGACGAGAAGTGACTCAGTCATGACGATGCTTTGTGCTGCAGTTCCCCATAGGTTAAATGCATTTGGTATTCTGCTTTGCACAGGCTCTGCTGGAGCTGGGTCACCTGGATGGGTCTAACTCCGGCATTAAAATGAAGCTGAGGTCAAGAGGTGCTGGACTGGGCTGGGGCCGCTGTGTCCAGATGGGCTATGTGGTAATGTGGCAGTCCCAGGAATCCACAGGAGTGCAGTCTTTTGATTGTAGATAACCAAAGCTCAGAGACCTCAGTTAGTCACGTTTGCTCTGGGATCTTCTCATTGTGCCTCCTTTAGGAAAACTAAGCTTGGTTTTGAGGTTACCATGGCAACCTACAGGGTTTCCTGGGAGAGCTCCAGAGCTGTGCCCTGGCAGGGTGTCAGGAAAGGTCAAGGGATGGGCCTCCTCCCTTTGTCAGCTCCAGGTCCCGAGTAGACAGTGGCCACTTCCCAGCTGGGAGGTCCTCCCACCGAGACACGGTGTCAGGGCCGTGGGTGCTTTTCTCACTTTATTTTTTGCCTGTATTTGGGTTCAGGTGCCTAAGACATTGCACAGGAAATTTAATCGTCCCCTAGAAGTGGAGTAATCTTTCTTTTTCTCAAAACCTATTACAAAAAAGAGACAAAGGATTATTTTGATTGAGATAAATATTTTATTTTTTTTATTTTACTTCGCTTTGTCACCCTCATTGCCCTCTCTTATCCCCTTTCCCCCGCCCCGGTCTCCCTTATCCTTCCAAATAGTTCCTCTTCTACTTTCACGTCTTCTTTTCCCTTAAAATGTGGATTCCACATATGAGAGAAAACATGTGGTATTTGTCTGTCTGAGTCTGGCTTAGTTTTTCTTAACATGATGATTTCCAGTTCCATCCATTTTTCCTGACAACAATATGATTTCATTCTTCTTTGTGGGATAATACTCCATTGTGTATATGGAACACATTTTCTTTATTCATCTGTTGATGGCACCGAGGCTGAGTCTATAACTTGGCTGTTGTGAACAGTGCAGTGAATAAACATGGGTGTGCAGCTATCTCTTGATGCTGACTCACACGGCTTCCACTACATACCCAGGAGTGATGCAGCTGCATAATATGGGCCGTCCTACTTTCACTGCTTTGAGAACTCTCCGTACTGATTTCCATAATGGCTGTACTAATTTACATCCCTACCAATAGTGTATAAGGGTGAAAGGATTATTTTTGATCCTGAACAAAACTTTGGTTCAAAATTGCCTTTTTTGCTGTAGGCTTTCTCATAGGTCTTTGAACAGCTTGCATCTGTCAGGCTGAAATTAGATAAGAAGGTCTTGTCTATTAAAAGGAACCACCCGTGGTGAGGAAGGCAGTAGGCGGGCCAAGAGGGAGCGGAGTACTGAATTCTGACGCACTTGTCTTTGTCTCCACCAAGTCTGCATATGTGTGACCTCACTGTGCTTTCGCAGGACTCTGAGGAAATGCGTCTGCTGTGTTTGAGTTACAGGGGAGGACCTGAGGGGGAAGGCCTTGTGACTTTCTCAGGGCCTCACAGTGAGTCTTGAGCAGCCCGTCTCTTGGGAGTTACCTGGACTGTGAGGTGGGTTCCCACCTGACAGGGGCAGTTCAGGTCTCACCAGGCTGTGTTTCTACCCCATACTTTGTGGTGCACCTATTAGTACCCGAGACCCCCAATTTCCAGTACAGAATGCTTTGAATAGGAGGAGAGTAAGTTCTGAGATCGTCCTCTGACCTGTAGCTATAGTTAGCCTGGAGAAACACACGATGTGTTTTCTGTGCACATTAGACTTTCGCTTGGGCTTGTAGCAGCCATGGTTCCTGGTGGTGGGTAGTAAGTGCTTTGGCTGAGGTTGGCCGGGCACCTCGGGAGACCAGGAGCTTAGTGCCTCTGTCCCACCCGTTGCAGATGTGGGGAAGTAACTGTGTTATGGTGACAGACTGCAAATGTGTTTCCATCTCAGGTGTGGAGCCAGTGCTGGCCCTCACTGCGATCCCTGGACTCTGTGATCCTTTATGGGGGCCATCCTTTTGTTGCAAGAAATAAATTGTATTTTTAAAATTAATGAGCTGTCCATCACTGAATATAGGAAACTTTTATTAACAGTAAGACACGAATGAGGGCTGATCTCCAGGCCCTAAAATACCGGTTATTTTCAGATGGATTTCATAGATAATTAGAACTTTAAGGTTCCTACCATTCCTGGCAGCTTTAACCTGTGACATTGCCTAGTCCCTGGGTCAAGGTGGGACACAAGCTACTATTACACATGTATACTTGCAGACCCTAACTTCAGTCTGCCATTGCTATTGCCTCCCCTTCAGCTCAGGCATGCTTGTAGACACCCTTTGGGTAAAGGTGACTCCTAATCTCAGTTAATACAAATTAAAAAGAGAAAAATTGAGAACCTTGTTTCACTTGCTCCTAAGAGAAGAGAGCATGTGTTCTGTCTGGGGAATGCATTTTCTTTAATGACTTAAGAAATCCTTTCCAAGGTGTGGAGAATACAGGGCCCAGAGTTGGCCGGGGGGTGCTGGCTGTGCTTTGGAGAGGGGCCAAGCGCATTGATGGGACATGGCCTTGGTTAAAAGTCTGTAGGTGGAAGGAACGGTGACCCATGTGAGGACCTGTGTTCTGTCACAACACCTGTGTGGAAATCCCTTCACTATGGGGAGCTCCCTATCCCCAAAAGCCCTAGGGAGCTGTGGGAAGCAGAAATAGAGTTGAGTTTTGGTTATGATGCACATGTTGGCGCGTTCACTGGGCTTTAGTGTCTGCTGTGTAAAATGATCACAGTACGTGTTGAAAAGCAAAGGTGAGAACATGGTCCTCCTCCCACAGTGGGGATCATGTGGACATGACCTTCCAGAGTGAGGAAAGACTGCCCAAAGAGAGGGGCGTGGATGGCCCCATTGTCCAAATGTCCAAAATCTCTGTGGACAACACCACCAAGTACATTTCCTGCTCAAATTCCACGTGCAATGGGGTCCTCTGTGTGCTCTAACCATATCGTCCTCTTGCTGACCTCGTGATGCCGCTACTGTCATATGGCCTCTTCTCTGTCTCTGTCCTCTTGGACAAGGCGCCAGTCATTAGTTCAGGGAGATCTCTCCTGGAGAACTTTACCTACCCACATCTACAAAAACCCTTTCTCCAAGGAAGGCTATGAGATGAGTTTTGGCTGGACACCAGTGGAGCACTGTCCAGCTCACTATAGGACCTTATTCCCAAGGAACTTAAGGGCTACTGGCTGTTTTGTCCTTCTCATCTCCTCATTGAAAAAACAAGCTAAGAATCACTGGCCTTTTTCCAGCTTCAACAAGACTGACCAAAGTCTGTGCCCAGTGACCCCACATGCCTTGGAGGCAAGGAGAAGTCTCAGTGGTTGCTGTGAGTCCACTCATAGGATGTCAGCTTCTAGTGATGACAGGATGAAGCTAGAGCTTGGTATTGTGATTGGGCCCCCAACCTGCCACATGTGCCCCTTAGGGTGATAGTTGTCCCCGCATCTTATTGGGAAAAGTGTTATAGAACGAAGGTGGTAATCATGGGCTGCAAGTGTACTGCCCAAGGGTTGGAGGTGACTGACTCAGAAACTGGCCATTTTTTTTCTTTTTTAAAAATAGTAGTAGACAAAGAGGGTATCCAGAGACCTTAGAGGTCACTAGCATGTAAACTCAAGTTTTTCTTGCAGTCCCTGGAAGAAGTTGAAGGAGAAGATGAGGCAGGACTCCTCAGGGCAGCTGAGCTGCATGGTGATTAAGTGAGCTGGAGTGGCTTCCTAAAACTTTAAGCAAGTTCATAGCATCTGCTCAGAAAGGCACTGGCTTTCTTTTGTTAAAATCAGATTATTTGACAGGTGATGCCAACACCTTTTCCTTGGCTCTCCAAGAACCTCTCACCAGAACCTCCAGAGTCTATCTGAGTGTCTGTCTGTATGCTCTGCAAGGGCAGCTCTTCTCCCCAGTGCGAGGGCTTGGGCCCATCCTGAATGGTCATTGGGCCTGGCTCTGCCATGGCAGGGGAGGCTGAGAGCCAGCCAGGAGGTTTCCTACTCTAAGAGACCCCTGGGAGGCCCTCACCTTTCCTGGCTCCCTTTGGAGGATGAGCTCTTGGATGCTTCATAAACTCTTTGTCGCACTCAACCTAATTTCAACAGCTTTAACCACCATCCTCTCTGGGTGCTTCCATAAAATGGAAAACAGCATCAGGGGATGACCTCAGGAAAACCTGTCTCTGTCTCTCTTTTTCTTTTATATCAGCAGACTAATATTTCCTTTCTCAGGTGGATAATCTAATGGACTCTCTGCACATGTTTGTGTGGTCCTTGCTTTAGTAATCACCTGTCTCCCCTGGGGCACAAGTCTGGGTGTCCCTGAGCACAGGCAGGAGGGGCTTCCAGCTGTCGGTGTTAGGTGGCAGGACCTGCAGGACCTCTTTTTCAGAAACCCCTGTGATATCATTCAAGGTGTCTGGGTGAGCTCCACCATAGCTGCACCATCACTTGGCTCCAGCTGCATAAACTTAAACTTAGCATTGCCTGCAGGGATGGGGAGAACCCAGGACTCTGGACCACAACCATGTCTTGCAGGATCCCTGGCCTCCCTGCCCAGGGCCCAACTTCCTGCAATCTAGGGCTCTGTCTTTCCTTACAGCCTCTGTGTTTCTTGCCATTTCTATTCTCCTCAAAGTTGCACAACCAGAAAAATAGTGGGTGGGTAAAACTGAATTTTAAAAGACAGTATGCACTTTGATCACGTTGCACAAAAATGCAAATGTCAGTGCTCAAAGGATGTGTTAGAGGCGAGATCAGAGCCCTTGTTCTGGAATTTGTAGTGCTTGCTCTCTCCTAAATGTCTGTGGGCATCAGGAGCTACCTGGGTCTCTGTGGTGATTTGTCCATTTCGGTCCAGCGGTAGCTGTGGGGAGCACCAGGCTAAGCTGTGCTGATCGTGAATAGAGGGGCATCCAGGCCTCAGGGCCTAGAGCTGGCAGTTAGGAAGGTTCTTGACTAGCAGCACCATTCCGCTTGTTGAAGAGGGGACGTTAACTCAGAGATGGAAGTGAGGGCAGGAACTGGAGCTTCTTAGGGAGAGAACACATCTGGGGCTGTGACAGCTGGTCCCAGGAACTGAGACTGCTCCAGGACTGCAAACCCACCCACCTACCCTGGATGCCCACCCACCTCCTGGACACCTCTTGTTCATCTGCAAAGTGGGAATCAGGAGTAAAAATACGAAACTTCTTGAGGACAATGAAAATGAGGTTGTGTGTGAAGCATTTAACTTAGGATCTGATCTGGGATGATTGCCTTTTGAGGCTTTCAAAAATATTAAGGGGAGTGCTGGTAGACTATGGAGATTAATTTGGTGTCTTAAAAAGTGTTCACAGTAACAGTGTTTCAAGTTGCATTTGGGATGGAGAGGAAGGGACAAATAAAAGTCTTACTCGGGCAGGTCCAGTGTTCATGGCAGCAGCACTTATATTGAACATATTTGACTGTTGACAAAATATAGAATTCGGACCCAACTCCCCTTGCCTCACAGCTTGGTTTTCCTGTAGTCAAACTACACAGGGGGTCATGTTTAATTATATTTATGCAAACAGAGCAGATTCCTTATTTATGTAATGCAATTTACCTTTTCTTGCCGTTTGGACTTTTTCTGACCACATTGAATCACCCATTTTATTAGTTTAGTTTTGTGGCACACTTGGTAGTAAGCATCAGTTTTCCGAAACTCGTGGTGAATATCTCCTCCTGGAGAAGATGTGTGTGATGGCGTCAGCACTGCCTTTGAATCCGCAGTGACGTCAGGTAGGGAGCGCAATGGGCCGAGATGCAGCCACAGCTGTCCTCCTCCTTCTCCTCCTCTCAGTGAATGTGAACTTGAGATCCTCTGTGGAGGAAGCTGCTGTAGTGTGCCCTTAAAAGGTTTGGCCTAGAAAGAGGAAATCATGCTTTGTTCTTTTAAGATTAGAACATGCATAATGATACTTTTACTGCTTTTTTCATTGTTTTATTGACATTTTATGCTGCTTCTGGTGGTGTTTGCTTTCACTCCCAGTGCTACTTTGTGGACGTGATAGTATTTCTTTCCAACACCAAAGACCACCAGATGTCAGTGTACCTTAACAAACAAAGTCTTACCTGCTGCACTGGGGACTTTATCACTTGTCTAATTCTTTCATCCTTTGGCTTCTAAAAACAGGGGAAGTTGGCGAGGACAGATACATGTGTCCATAAACTTCCCAGAGGCTCGAGTTGTTAAATGTGATGGGAGAAGCCTTTCCTTCCTCCCTTCATTCCTTTTTGTAGTGCCGATGTTTGAATTCAGGGCTTCACACTTGCTAGGCAGGTGCTCTACTGCTTGAGCCATGTCTCCAGCCGTTTTTGCTCTGGTTATTTTTGATATGGGGTCTGTCTTTCTGCAAGGGCAGAAAGACCCTCCTATTTTAGGCTTCCCATCATGGGGATGACAGGCATGCATCATCACACCCAGCTATTTTGCTTTCATTTTGAGTGGCTTCTAACTACTTACACAGTAGAAATTCATTCTCTCTCCCACTCAGTGCTGTGATGGTTCAGACATTGTACTTTGTTGCATCACAGGACAGATTCCAGGTCAGGCTGTGGTGGCATCTATCAGGGTGGCTCATGGATCTTTGGAGTTAATCTCGGGCCCAGGATCCTGAGATTTAAACTTGTCTGCAGCCTGCTTCCAAACAGAGGGCGGCCTGTTCTCTTGCCAGTTCTCATTGCAGTGCCTTGCTTATGGCCTGAGGATGTCCAGCCTTGTTTCATTTGCACAACCAGAGACTAAGCATTCTCTGTAGCAAGGCCCTGTGCAGCACAGGCTTTGTCCTACATGGGTGACATTTTCCCCCCATCCCATAGCAGATGGAAGTCAAATCACTTGCTTGAAGTCTCTGATAATAACAGCAGAAACAAAACTAGCCAAAACATAAACCTAGAACAAAAGCCCAAACCAGACATATTTTCCTGAGTCCAGACAGGCATTCAGGAAGTAGTAATGCTTAGTGAGCATGACAGTGGTTGAAAAGTGACACTTATTTATTTATTTACTTATTTTTTTTATTTGGGATTGAATTTAGGGCCTCATTCTTGCCAGGCAGGTGTCTGGCAGGTGTCTGCTGGATTTTCCTTCAGCCCAGGCATCCTCTGTGGCCACTTAGACCTTAGCAATGGATGTCTGTATTACTGAGGCCCTGGAATCCTAGGGGTGTGGGCCCTTGAACCTTAGGGGCATGGGCCCTTGTATCCTATGTGTGTGGACCCTTGAATCCTAGGTGTGTGGATCCAGGAATCATGGCATTATGGACCTCAGAATACTGTAGAGACTGGAATCCTGGGGCTACCTTTGTGGATTGGGGAAACACTACCACCACAAAACATCCTAGTGTGAGCTGAAGGGTTGGGAACCTCAGGCTGTGTGCGTTCTGTGCCTGAGGCAGGACTACTGGAAGCGGGGCCTGCTGGAGTGGGTGTAACAGAAACGTGGGTTTGAGGGTTGCAGCCAGATAAGCCCCTGTGCTGTGTCCCTGGGAGCTTCTGTCTTTGTGGCCACCAGCAGGTTCATCAGGTGATGTGCCAGCCTGGAGCATCTCTTGCTCAGAGGATGCAGGAGTTTCAAGCTTAAAGTTCCATTATTCTCAACTGGAGTACCAGTCCTGAGGGACTGAGGTGGCTCTGCAGTGCTTGTCACACGTGCAGGTCCCGTACTGTGCCCAGCCTGATGCCATGGGACACCCGCCCTGTACTATACTGGTCAGGTCGCCCTTCCTCCCTCCCTCTGTCGTACAGACATTTCTGAGTGGCCATTGAGCTTGTACACGATGTAAGGAACTAGAGAGGACACAGCCTCCCCTCCTGATAGGACACCAGATAGCCAGAGTCATGGGTCACCTGTGCAAATCCCATGGTGTCAGGGAGGACGCTGAGAACCAACTGCTTGTTCAGAGTGGGTAGAGAGCCTGGGATGGGAGCGAGAGATGTTCTGCCCTTTCCTGAGCATACACCAGCCTGACTTGCAGTCACTCTCGTCAGCAGGACCCAGCTTCACTGGCTTTCAACACGGGGAGAATTAATTGCTTTCCCCCATGCCAAAGATGCATCTATTTCCTGCATGGGGCCTCCAAAGGGGAATGACACCCACAGGTTCCAGGCCCCAAACTCAGCCGGGCTCTGGGGAGTGTGCCGAGTTAGGGTACGACCTCAGCCATAGCTGATTTCATGCTGTTCAGATGCCTCTGGTGTCCTCTGAGCCTCGGTTTCCCTCGGTTTCTTCCTCATTCATTCTCTGCTGCCACTGTCTTTGTTGCCATGGAGAGAGATCTGGGAAGAGGTCTTTCTGTCTTCCTGACCTGTTCCCTCTCTGCCTCATATCTCCTTCCTTGAACATGTGTTTGCTGCTGGCAAAGCAAGGAAGGGACAAATGGTCACTGCCGGTGTGGGGCCTTCTCACTAGCCTGTCCCCTCACCTTGAGCAGCCTCAGGCCAGAGCTGTATTTCGTGGACAGCCCTCAGTACACACCCCAAGTCAAACAGGATGTTGTTGCTCCAAGGAGGCAGCCAGCAGGTCCAACCTGAACCTCCTCTTTCCTGGAGGGAACATCAGTTAAGGCCCAGATCCAGTTGTATTAGAAGGAGACTCAAACATACCTGTGCATTTTGGAGATGGGTTTAATTTTACACAATAAATATTAATTGAGCCCCCTCTAGAGGATGTTGGAAATCTCCAGATGTCACTGCATGTGACATGGAGTTTGCCTCCAGGGGGGCATTTAGAATCTCCTAACTCAGTTCAGTGGATTTCAGGTACAAAACCACCAGAGTGAGGGGTGTGGGGTATCTTAGTGCAAGCCCAACTGCGTGAGCATCAAGTTACAGTCTGGAGTGAGCTTCTTGTTAGGGTGTGGTGCTCATGTGCACGGAGGTCACACTACCAGACCAGCCACTTAGTGTGGCACTGAGGTGTGTCTCCTAGTGGCCAGCATGGACCCTGACCTGGGTATGACAGCCTAGGGCTCAGTGCCTGCTGCCCTGGTCCTCTAGCTCATTGCTCCTGCAAACTCACTGTGGTCAGCATTCCACATGGGGGCTCTCAGGTTCTGGATTCTGCCAGGCACCTTAGGGTAGGCTGCTGAAGTCCCTAACTCTTCCTGTTCCTGCTTGTCTTCTCTGCCTCTCCCTGGCTGTGCTGGACACTGGTCGGATCCTCTTCCTGAAGGTTTGACCTTGCTGACCATCTGGATCAGTAGAGAGCAGCATGGGAGGGAGGAGAGCCAAGCAGTGATGAGTGAGCTGCCATAAATTTAGACATCCAGTTCTTGTCCCTCGTTTTCCCTTACTGGGGCATCTGCTGGTTGCCTTCCACCACATCTTAGGATTCTGTCAAGGCATTTTACCAAATAAAGTTCTTCCATAAGGATTTATGAGCAGTTATTAAAATAGCACTTTCTTTATGAAACAACGACTCTCTCCTAGACCATACTCATCCCCTTGTTACTGGCCAGGACCCCAAGAGTCACATGCACCCACCAATGGCTCACAGGTCCCTGTGCCAAATGCAGGCCTTTCTCTGCTTTCACTCTGTTCCCCATTGGGGCTCAGCTACTCCATGTGACAGCAGAACAAAAGTGAGCTCCAGTCTGTTTTCTCCTTGGTGGAGATTTTTAAAGATCTTTCTCTGCTAGAAAAATGGGAACCAGAAGAGTATAAACATAATCAGGAGAATGGAGGCTTCCCATCGCCTTTTTGCACTCCCAGAGGGAGCCTGGGATCTCAGGAACCCAAAGAGTCCAGGCCTGTGATCGTCACTACCATCTTTATCATCTACCTGGCCCTGAAAGTTCCCCACACCCTTCCTCATGGATGGTTCTTGTTTTCTCTCTTTATTCCACATCTTATAGTGTGTGCAGAGGTTCTTCTCACAGGGGAGTGGGGACCCACCACCTGCAATTTGGAAGAGATCTCAGGTGTATTGTCTGCTTATCTGTTACTCCATGGGAGGATGTTGGGCCTCTAGGATGCTTTTTACAGGAACTGGGAGCAGGCAAAGAACAAGGTGGGGATTACTGGTTGGCAAAGAAGGCTGATAACCTGTGGGCACAGCAAGTATGGACAATGAATGCTTCCATAGGCAGAGGACACTGTGTGGGGCTAAGGGGACAATGAGGGTGACTCTGACAAGATGCTGTAGGGGTAGTGACCACCCCACCTGGAGAGGCTCTGTCTGGGATGGCTGGGGGCCATGAGGATGGTTTCAGCTGGTAAGGGGTGCTGCCACAGTGCAAGACAGGAAGCTCAAAAGGTAGCGACTTCCAGTTGCTTTGTACTTGGTTTTAATTGAAACCAGAGATGGGGAGTTAATGCACGTCCATTGCTTTCATTGGATTTGCATGGACTTGACCTCTGCAATGTAATGATGTCAGCACAGCTCCGGATACCAGAGAAACTGGAGTGATCATACAGTGATCCTGTTGATCTTGTTTTGTTGATGTAAAGGATATTTTTCTGTCAGATTTGTAGGAAATGCTGTGTATGTTGAATGTACAGCAATAAAGCAAAACAAAAACCAGCAAAAAACACTTCTCCAACCTGTGGATGTTAGGACTACATGGGTATGTTCATAAGTGTCTTTAAAAGCATGACTAGATTGGTTCCATGGAGACTGATATGGCCTTCAAAAAGGAAAACCGGTCAATTATGCTTTTCTTTTGGTAAAATTCGTGACATCATGAGGGTCTGTTAATTTTGGTTGTGTCAGGTAGACTGTCTAAAGATTAAAGACTGTCACAGAAAGAGTTTTGGGTTTATTTTTAGGATTTGTTCCTGATTGGCCCTTGTTTCCTATTTGCTTACTCTACTTGCTCTGTGTTCACACAGGTGTACTACAGATGACAGGTCCAGTGGATTTCTCTACCTGCAGACGGTTTGACAGAACCACTAGCTAAGTAGGTCTGTAGAGGAATGACCTGTGCTCTGATCCCATCCCCTGCAGTGTCTGCCCCCCACCCTGCTATCCTTTGGCATTACTACCTGATGGGACTCATGAGCCCCAGTTCTTGTCCCCTCCCTGCAGGAACCCAGGGGGTTCCTTAGCCCAGCTAAGGAGCTAATGCCCCAACTCCTCCACCCCTTGGTGGAGTGGTCATTTTAGTGTCCAGAGCGTCCCTGTGGGACTGGATCCAGGCACCCACGAAGGTCATCGGTGACAGCTCACCCTTCATTGGAAACCCAACTTTCCTTGTCTCACTTTTCCATAATGGGTGTTTCTTTCCCAGGGTCTGCTGAGGGGTGGGAGTGGGCTGGAAACAAGGACCAAATTTGCCCAAGAAAGACATGCCGTGTGGTCTACACTTTCACCCACATAACTCCCCCAGTATGCACAACTCCCAACCAGCTTTTCTTAACCTCTTAATTAAATATAAACAGGCAGCCCAGGATAACTGGGCATTCTGAGAAAGCCTGTAATAAAAGACAGAGGACAATGTGGAGTAAAGAGAGACCATGTAAACCAAGCAAACAAATGAATATTATAACTCCAGGAAAACAAAAAGGAGAATAAGAAAGGAATGCCAGACACAGTGCAGTACCTAGGCATGGCATTCACAAAGCGATCATATTGCGTGCATACAGTCCTCATCTGATGCAAATTAGAGTAGAACTAAACTGGAAGACAGAAAGCATGTTGGGAGAGGGTTGGGTGCAGTTGTGTAGAGCTGGGGCCCATCTTCTGTCACAGAAATCAATAGATAACATCTAAACCTGAATGCAAATGGCAGTTGGAGATGAGATGACACTGACAGAATCAATTAGTGAAGTTAAAAGAGCTTTTCTCTGGGTGGGATTCAGGGCTAGAGGGGTTACAGGGTTTCCTAACAGACTTAATTTTTTCAAATTGTGTGCACATACAATGTCAAAAATACCCTAAAATAAGAAGAGACAGTGAACTTTGATAGGCACACCACCACCACACCAACAGACAAGCAAAGGATTTGTGTATCTTTCTTTATGCTTTGTGCAAATATGTTCATTAACCTGTTCTGGCCACAGGCGTGACGCTTGCTGCTCTCTCCCACGAGCCCACCCAACTCCTCACTGCTGCCCAAGGGACAGTGGTGCTCCTGGCGCCCAGAGGATGGCACCAGGGCCGTGCCATGCTGCACTGTAGTGAGACCAGCCTCTGCCTTGGCTCCAGTGGGTTGCTGCTTTGGGTAAAGCAACTCAGGAATAGGGGTGTCTTTTATTTCTAGTAGATGACACCCAGGCTTCCTGGGCGGAGTTGAGTTTGCTCTCACGCTTGTTTTGAGATCCTGACTTTTCCAGTGCGATTGACACATTAGGGGACACTGAATGAAATGTGGATTTGCACTGGTTTATGCATGACAAACACTTGAACCACTCTGCTCAAACGTTTGCAAGTTGGACAACTTCCCTTGGGACCATGGCAATTTTACACAAAGTGTCCACTCTGAAGAATCCGTAAGTCCTGTAAATTCCCCTTGGAACTAGACATCTGATTTTCTTTTGCGTTTTGCAGCCTGTTTTTACTCTGTGTGAACCCGTGGCACATGCACACACGCAGGGTCATGATTTACAGAGCACCAGTGGGTGCTACTTCTGATGACTCCACTCTGTTGTGCTTCCTACTTGATCTGTCTCGTGCACATGCATGTGTGTGTATGCACCGTATACACAACTTGCTTTTGTCTCACCACTGTACCTTTTTTTATTTGTTGTTGGTGTCTTCTTGGTCATAATGCTTTAAAAAGCCTTTCTTCTCCCAAAGGAGATAGAAATGAATGTTTCCTTATGAGGAAGTTGAGGTGCTGAGAGGTTAAGAGTTGCTTGGTAAAGGGCAGAGCTGAGCCCAGACCCCTACATTGGGATTCCAAAACCAGCATCTTGATCCCATCCCGTCTTTAAAGCTTATTTCTGGCAGACCACTAGCAAGTTACTAGTCATACATGGGAGCCAAATCGTGTGGTACTTTGTCCTCAGCTTTCCTATTTTGTTCCTTAGGCTGCAGACCTAGCTGTTGATCTGGGGCTCAGGCTTCCATTATTGGTTCTGTCCTGTACCCTTAGATGACTGCCCTGAGAGTTGCAGAGACGAGCTGTTCCACATTGCCTAGGGCCTCAAGGTGGCTGGAAGGAGCAGGTATATTCACCTGGGTCTGCAGTGGTCATGTTGAAGTGACTGCCATCCTCGTGTGGTGGAGCTGACTCTGGAGCATCCTTTAGGAAGTGAGAAGGGAAGGTACAGAATCTGTGTGGAGGCGTGAGGTGTGGCTGACATTTGGAAGATCAGCAGCTACCTGAGAGTGAAGGAGAGCTCAGGTGGAAAGTCCGCCTCAGTGGCCGGGCAGACTGCAGGCTTACTTCAGAGGACAAGGGAAGGAAGTTCCTGCCATGGCTTTCCTCTGCCTGGGGGCCGTGACACCCTGGTGTTACCACCTTTTCTTGTTTTTCACTCCTCTTTTGTTTTTTCCTTTTGGGGGCTGTCACCTATCTTGTTTAGAAAGCCCCTTCTAGCTGTTTGGCACTCATTGACGTGGCTGCTGAGGCAGAACAGAGTCCCCAGGTTTATCATCAGATTTCTGCATTGGAAGAAGCCAGGGAGGTGGCTCTCATGGTTCTGGTTCAGTTCTCTGTACGGGTCCTTCCTGTGCATGACTTTAAAAGGGCTTCAGTTCATTTTGAACTATATATATATAAATTTCCCAATACTGTACTTCTGTTTTGCCTGTCTTTTTTGGTAAAAATGCTCTGAGGGCCTTTGATGCCCATGCAAGAAACCAGCCCTGGTTGGCACAGTGTCCCTTCAGGTGGTGGCCCATCTCCATGCGGGCATCAGTCCACCCCTGACCTGCACATGTCTCTGCTGTCCAAGGCAGCTGTTTGGCCTCCTGTTCTGCAGGGGACTGTGGCAGCTCAGTAAAGGGGACTAAGGCCTCCCATGGGCTCAAGGTATAGATGAGGGACCCATAGTGCTCATGTGGAGTTGCCAAGCAGCTGCCAGCTCCAGAAAGTATCCACACTTGATGTTGCTTTGTTCTGCCTGCTGGGTCAGTGGGGTGAGGCCTCTTACCTGGGTGAGAGGGGCTGAATTCCCTAGACTGAGCTCACCTCCAGCCTCTTGGCACTTCATCCCAGTCAGTTCCTGGGGAAATAGTCCCCCTGGTGAGTCTCACACTGCACTCTGCCCAGACTCAGGGCTGTGCCAGGTGGGTGTGGGCTGCCTCGGAGCTCCATCACAGGTGCACAAACAGGTCCTGGCCCTAGCAGGCGCCAGCAAGTGCCAGCATCTGGGATCCGCAATGCCACCTAGCGGTCATCTTTTGGTATTGCTGTGGCCTGGACTTAGAGGCTTGTTCCTCAATTCTTCCCCAGCTAGTGCAGGTGGGAAATGAATGAAGTGCCCCAAGACGAGAAGAGGCCATTTATTCAGAAGTGCCTGGAGTGTGTGATGATTGGCTCAGATGTAGCACAAGAGCAAAAACAGGTAGGGCCCAGATGACCCTGACAGAACCCAGGGAAGGGAGGCGGCTTGTTGGAAGAGGGGCCTCTCATATGATTTGTTGAGCATACGTGCCTGTCTCTGGTTGGGCCTGAGTCAGAAGTGGGACTGAGTTTGGGAAGCTGTACATCATTAGCTGAGGCCTTGCACACTGGAAGCTGCAGAGAGCCTGGTCATGTTTTGGTCAGTTGCCACTGAGAACCTGGTCATGATCTCGCTACTGGCTGCAGAAGGTCCAGTCATATTGTGTCATGTGAACATGACAGAGGACCTGGTCGTGTTCTGGTCACTGGTTGTGCCAGGTCATGTCCTGACAACTGTTTGATGTGTTTTCAGTCCCTCAGTGGTGCTGTCAGTGCTGGTGGTCAGGGCTGTGGAGACTGAGTCTGATAGAGAGAGGAGTAGCAATCTTCGTCCTGCCTACCTCTGCCATCGTTTCTGTCTGTTGCCTGCAGTGCTCTCTGCCTATCCTGGGAATCAGAGGCTCTGACATTTATTTTTCCTCCCCAGCTCTATTGCCTCAACTGACATTTGTGTCTTATCCTCCTGTGTTCTGGAGGATACAAAAGTGGGGGTGAGATTAGTGGCCATTCAGCATTGAGGGAGGAAGGCCTGGATCCCCATCTACCTCTCACTTACCTGCCCAGCTCTCCTGGAAAAAGCAGTGCCCGCCGTCTCAGGACGGTGACAAGGAATCTGCCCAAGAATGGTTCCTTTCTCACACCTGGGTCCTGGAGCATTTCTTTGTCCTGGAATACCCTCCGTGTGGCCCTGAGCCAGTTCCCCAGGGAGGGCCGTTCACCTCCTGAGTCCCCCTGCAAACAGGACCCTAGTGGAGAGTCTGATGGCAGAGTTTTGAGAGGAGAGAGATGGGAAGGGTAGGATTCCCCCCCCACCAACCCCAGTCGTGATGTCTCCAGGGCTGGGTGGCACTGTGGTGCCATGTGGACAGGGGGGCTGGGGAAGAGAGTGCAGCCAGGTGAGGGAGCACACAGTGCCTTGCTGCTGTTCTGAGCGACTACGGAGCTGGGCTTCGTTGCTGTGGGCTGCAACTAGGTAATTAGGTTATAATGAACACCATTAGAGTAATTGCACCGTTCGGAAGAATCACCAACAAGCCATGAGAAATTGCTTTGAAAAACAAGAAACTTTACCTGATGAAAATTGTGTCTGAAGAATTCCAGTTCCAAGGTGCAAATTCTCCAAAGAAAGTAAGAAATCAGTTGAGGTGGGAGCTGCATGGGTACCTGGGCAGAGACCTTTCTGTTGTCTGAGGGAAGCACTTTCACCCTCCAGTTTATGCTCTGTAAATGTCATCTTCACAGTGGGAGCCATTTCTGCATCATTTATGTGGGTGAAGCAAGGACTGGTTTGTGCGGCAGCTCCTGGAGAGGATATCTCTCCACATACCCACAGGAACCTGGCTGAACTTTAGTTTTTCTTACGGTGTTAGTTTGAGAGCGTGTTAAGTACACTTTACCTTTCTAAATTTGTAACCACTGTGTTAAAGTTTCTTGCAGGTTTGCAGAATTTTCAGACTCAGGTTTTTGACTAAAAGAAGCCACTGGGGGGGGGGAGGTATTCTCTTTCTCTCCTCTGTCCTTTTCTGCCCAATCCAATGGGTATGACAAGATGGTCTCCAGGTACAGGAAGCTCCTGTAAAGTCCTTCTCCCTGTCCTCCTCTGGGGTCCACATGGCACTTGCCTTTTGTTCACACATTCTCTCTGCAGCCTTGGTTTGACAGGCAGGTGTTTCTGTGCTGTTGTTAGGAGGAACCCACAGACTGAGAGGTTTGGGTGCCTAGAAGGTCAGAGCCAAAATCCTTCTTCTGCCTGAGTTCTTATCCCCCTTTTTTCCCTTAATGGAAGAAAGCTGTTCCTCATGGAGGTGCCTGGGGTGGAGGCATACTTACAAGTCATGTAATAGGCTCTGGGATGTGTACAAGGCAGAGGGTCCTGTTTGCAGGGGGACTTAGGAGTCCCATGTGGGTTCCAGACTTGGCTCCCATGGACCCTGTACCCTGTGTCTTTGTTGTTTCTGAAGCACATTGAGCTACATGTGTGTTTTGTAGCATCGTGGTGTGATCAGATCCCAGTAGACTGATTCACACTGAAGAGGCTGAGCTGTACTCAAAGGCCTTGTCCACACTGGCTATGGGTGGCATGGACAGGGTGCTTGGCGTGCACCCATCACGTGTAGGGCTCCGAGGGTTCCAACTGTCCAGAAGAAATGGCTCCCTTGAGAGGGATGTCCCGGAAGCAGCCAGGAGGTCCTTTCCATGTTGGGGACAGTGGCAGGTTAGGAGATGTCTAACTTGGAGCACTTACTTGCCAGACAATGCTCGACGTTCTGATGAGTCCCTCCTGTCCACATCATTGAGCTCATATGCTGGCAGAATGTTTGAATTCCAAGACTAGCCTTTATATTTCAGAACATCGATAGCTTTCTCTGCTGGCTTCCCTGTGTCCAAAAACCTAGGTGATGCTGATAGCCCACTCCTCCCTGGGGAGGCTGATCACATCAGAGCTCCTACTCCAAGCATGAACAGAAGAAGTGAGCGAGGAAATCAGGAGCTATCTATCCCCTGGAGGGCTGCCCCAGCCTGGCTGTTGTCCCTTGGTCAAAGGTCACCGTCATGTGGCCCAGTCTCACAACTTCCTCCTCTGGGTGTGGCTACTGCCCTTTGCATGTTTCTCATATCCATGTCACCCCAGCCTGTCACATGCCCTCCCTGGGGACCTGTCCAATGTGCTGAATCCTGGAGATCATGTCACTTGAGGAAGATGGGCTTCTGTTTTATTTTGAAACTCTGGCTGCTGCTGCCCAAAGTTGACCTGTCCATGGGGCTCAGCTGCCTGGGTGCACAGCTCCCTGCCTGTCAGTACTGAACATGGAGCTTGAGCTGGTGTGGGGCTGTCTGCCCTGCCTGTGGAGCCTCCACTCCTCTCACCTGAGCTCTGGGGATGAGCTGAGCCAGGTCCAGGCCAGGCAGGCAATGAAGGACTCAGTGAGCTGCTATCTCCTGTTCCTCAGCTTTGACGCTATCCACCCTCAGGACTCTGGTACTCTATTCCTCCACCTCTCTAGGAGGGAGAGGCCACCCTGAAATGTTCAACCTGGCCTGTGGCTCAGCCCCTGTCTGCTCAGGCTACTAAGCCTCTGTCTTGAGTATTTTCTTATAGTCGTGAAGGTCACAAATTGTTATGGCAGGAGGCATTGAGTATTTCTCATATTTCATCTGCCTCATTCACTTGAAGTGTAAGAGCTAGAGTCACTTAGGCCATAATGGAACTTAGATGGTAGTAGTATCTTGTGACACTGGGTCCAATGTTCACGGACTCCCTCTTCCTCAGGAACACGTTGGGGGCTGGGAGTGGTGGGCTGTCACAGAGCCTGGAGGAGGGGTCCATCTGTCCGGCTTTACCCAAGGGTCCTGAGATCAAAATGATCTCAAAATGAAAGACAGACAGGAGGGGTGGGGAGAAGGAGATTCTCTATATTTGAATATCAGCCCTCAGGAAGGAAAGAAGAAAGGAAGGAAGGAGGGAAGAAGAGAAGGAGGGAAGGAGGGAAGGAGGGAGGGAAGGAGGGAGGGAGGAAGGTCTTGCTCGGTGTGCACAGCATGCTCCTTGGTGAGATCTGCAGGACGCAGCTAGTGCAGAGGAAACTCAGTCACAACCTTGTGAGAGGAAAGTCCTGACCGTTCTGTGTGGCAAGATGGCTGCGTATGGAGCTCGGAAACAGAATCAGCAGGGTGTGTGTGTAGACACTGACCCACTTTGAGAAACTGGCTGCCCACCAGGCAGGGAGGTCTGAGGACTGCAGGGCAGGCTGAGTTCAGGGTGCAGTAAGCACTGAGCCTTGAGTTCAGCTCTTGACTAAGTTCCACGGGCAGTGGTGGAAATGGGCAGGGGTTGATGTTGCCAGTGTCAAGGATGCAATTCCTCCTCCTTCTTTTTTTTTTTTTTTTTTTTTGTGGTGCTGGGGCTTGAACTCAGGGCCTTCACCTTGAGCCATTCCAGCCCTATTTTTTGTGTGTGAAGAGGTTTTTGAGATAGGGACTTGAGACTATTTTCCTGGGTTGGCTTTGAACCGCTATCCTCCTGATCTCTGCCTTCTAAGTAGTTAGGATTACAGGTGTGAGCCACCAGTGCCCAGCTCCTTCTTCTTCAGGAAACCTCAGACTTTGCCCAGAAGGCACTCACTTTGGACAAGGCCCACTGTACTGCAGAGGGTCATCTCTGGTTCTTACAGCTTGCTGACTGTAAATGACCATGTCTGAAGACTCCTGCCAAGGGCTGGTGAAGCAGCTGAAGTGGTAGCAAGCATGAGGCTCTGAGTTCTACCTCCAGTGCTGCCAAAATAAATAAGTAAATAAATAATCCTGCCATCAGCGCCTGGACGGGATCCAATTGCAGCTCCACACTGAGCTGACCTATGGACTTGTTGTCACAGCCTGCCACAGCCCATTTCCCACCCTGTACCCAGCAAGCACTTTTGAACCTTGTGTCAGAGCACATCCAGTGGCCTCCTATCCGTTGAGGATAAAACCCAAAGCCAGAGGCACCAGCATCCTGGCTATTCCCCTACCCCCACCCCCCACCCCCCACCCCCCATTGGACCAAACTATCTCTGAGTCTCAGATGAGCTGACTTGTTCCCACCAGGACCAGCTTTGCTGTGGTCCCCTCTACCCAGAGCATCACAACCCAGGACCTTTCCTTCAGTCAGATCAGCTCAAGGGTAACACTTGCTGAGAGGGCAAGTCAGTTGCGTAATTATTTCCCTGCCAATGGGTCCATTTCCTCTGCTCAGGTGAGCTCCTGGCAGCAGTCTGCTGTTCCCTCCCAGCTTCTAGAACAGTGCTAGGCAGAGTAGATGCTCAGTGACGGTTGAATGAATACGTAGAGGCAAACAAACCATGAGTGAAGGTGAGCGGTGACACAGGACTGCTCACCTGTGCTGGGCTTCAGTGTATGTAAATCTGTCTCATGCTGAGAAGCTGGTGATGAGACTGCACTGTGTGTTCTTCCATCTCTCCTTCCATCTGACAGGGAGGGCAAGTTTAAGAGATGGCTGAAAATGGCTGACTTTAGCATCGGACATTTGCCTTCCTAAGCCTTGCAGTGGGTGGTACCTGGACTAGGTGGGAAGCCTCTCCGAGACTGCAGATTGTACCCGAGTGTCCCAGTAGGACGTGTAAAGGATGGACTAACGCCTGCCTCTGCCGCACTGGGGCAACCATGCTGTTGGGCAGTGTTGGTTAGTGCATGACGTTCAGGAGGCCTCAGTCATGGTCGGATGAGGAACTCACTCTGTTTAGTCACTCTCTGCCCAAGAAGGCACTTCCCAGAGCCTATTCAAGACCCAAACTCCTACACACCTCCCCACACTTTATACCACGCCGTGGTTCACTCTCTACAGAATGTTTGACTCTCTGGGAGTTGACTTCTTTGTTGGCTTTACACTTCCTCCATTAGACCATCCACAAGAATAGGACTTTTGCCTGATGTGCTCTGAGTCCCCAAGCCCAGACAAGCCAATGAACATAGAAAGCTAAGATGTGACACTGCTTCCTCTGTACTGGGAAGGCCACAGAGCATGTGGGGATCATTTCCAAGTGGTAAGCTAGCTACCCAGTAACTGAAAAAACAAAAATTAAGGGTCATCCTTAAAACAAGAGAGCAGAAGTATGTGCAGGTCTGTCTGCCCACCTGTCTTTGCGTGCAGAGACTGCAGACGGCGTCTAACTCAGGGAGCCTAGGAGTATGGCAGAGCTTGGCAAGAAACTTGGTTTCTCAGTCTGAAGACAAGCTTGCAGTTACCAATAGTGACCTTGCTGCCCCAGGAGAGGAAGCTATTGAGTCCCCAGCAAGATCAGAGAGTCATGTGAGCATCCCTGAGCCAGTTCCGGCACGCCACGTCCTCACAGCACCATGTCGGTCCATTGCCATGGCAGCTGGAAGTCCCGGGGAAGAAAGCACTGTGCCAGTGGATAGGTGCCTCTCCTTCCAAGAGGCTGCCTCGTTGTCTCCTTCAGATGGCCTGTGGGCATCTTGTAGGTGCAGCCTTAGGCGTGGTCCAGTGAGACGCTGGACTCCTCACTGAGGATGTCTCCTGTCCCTGTTGTGTGCCTAGCTCAGGTGTCACGATAACATCCACTTACATCTCAATTAGGGGAATGACATGCACATGCAGGGCGCATGGTACAGGCCTTTTCCAACTGGGACATGGCTGCCCTGCGCGCTCTGTGTTCTGGTCTCGGGGAAGGCCTGGAGATCTGCATTTTACTGTGGGTGCTTGGGATTCGGGGGAGGTATGCCTGATGGTGCCCATGGAGCTTCATCAGTGTGACTGACAGTTCAGCACACTGACTGCACATGGCCTTGATGGTGAGGTCTGAGGTACATTCTGACCAACTGACGTCCAGAAGCATGAGCTCGAATCTGGGCAGGCAGAGTACACTGGTCCACATCTCTGCCTTCCTCTCTCTTGGGGCCAGCCAATACTGTTTGATAGAATTGGACAAATTGAGCAATCTGTTTCTTTTTTTTTTTTTAAACATTTTTCTTTGTGTTACATAACTCAGAATTTCTCTGCCTCCTGACCTACTTTAGAAACCACACTGATTTACCCTGAAAGCCTGAGTCCCATCTTCTGGTGTATTTGGTTCATGGTCAGCATGGGAGTCTCGCCTGGCCTATCAGTGTCGTGTCCTCAGCTGCTGTGAGTGGTCAGGGAAGGGCAGGTCCCAGACAGAGCCCACAGGGCCAGTCCTAGGATTTGCTTGGACTGCTGAGGGGCAAGTTCTCGTCTCTGGTGACCTCTGTAACTGTAGGGCAGGTTTCCTCTCTGCAGTTGTGAGTTCCTGCATCTAGACACACGCAAAGCTGTGCGAGCGGTCAGTCATGAGACAAATAGTGCTTTATTCATCCTGACCGAGTATTTAAAACATTTTCTGTAGCCTGGAGCATCCTCTCTGCCATGGCAGCAGAAGTACTTGAGGGTGAGGGTGAGAAGAAAAACTGGAACTCGATTAGGTAACTTCCATGCAAGCTTCTTAGTCAAGGACGGACTTCTGGATTCCCTCCTTGATTTAGGAACAAGTAGAAAAGCCCTGTTCGAAGGACACGTGTGTGCTGTGGAAGGAAGGGAGGGGTCGGGGTGGAAGTTGCCCGTCCCATAAAATCCATCAGTTGCTTTTGTGATAGATGTTTTTGGAATAAAGGAAAAACACAAGTCACGTATCATATGAAGTATTACCCAACCACAGATAAGTCGAGTAATAGGCGACAGAGCTCTAAAATGCAGTGTCAGGACATTGTTCCACCCCCCAGTCATTCTTCTTACAGAGACTTACTTTTGAATACCCTGCAATAATCTTCTATGAAATACAGAAAAAGGGGGAAACAACAATACAGTTGCTTTTGTCATCTTTCTCCCGCTGAAAGCAATGGATGTGAGACTCAGGGTCCTACAGGGTTGGGTCTCTGCTTTTGGTCACTTGAATGTGACATTTACTTTTGAGGCAGGTGGGCTGGCTGTTGTCATTAATGGTAGGGTTGGGGGTTGGGGGATTCTTTGCTGACAGGGCAGAGGCTGACCTGCCTCTCAGCTGACACCTGTAGCAGGTGCTGAGCTGATGTGCTGTTGTGGTTGTATGCAGCGTGTCGTGGCTGCTAAGAGGATTTTCTGGTTCATTATCCCATTGGGAGGAGGAAGAATTAGCTGGAATGATGTCCCGCCCTTGTGATGTGGAGGCTGAGCTGCCAGGTTCTTGGGATTGCCCAGTCCAGACCTGTGCTGTGAGGCAGAACTGATCATTTCAGCCCCTCACATGGAGGAAATTTCCAGACAATTACATGAAAATGATTGTAGCTCAGTGTTGCATGACCCCATGCTCATCTGTCCTTGGAAGCCACAAATAGCAGGGAGGAAAAAAGGACCATGGGAAAGAGAAGGAGCCGGGGAAGAGGCAGGCATCGCTATGTCGCTGCCCTGTGAAAGTGACATGAGACTTTCCCAGCTGGAACTTCCAGCCCTGTCATAACTCCTCACAGTGGGAAGGCTAACCGTAGGCAAGACCTGCCTGGGGATGTGATGCTCTCTTTCTCTTTCAGGAAAGTGGCAGGCTGCCCCAAGCACACACATGAATGGAGGGATCATCACTGTGAACTCTGGATGAGGTCCAGCCTGTTGTGGGGCAGGAGAGGTCAACCAGACCCCACCTCAAAACATAGCAGAGACAAGGCAAGGGCTCACTGTGGCTTCCTTGGCTGCTTCTGTAGCTGCTGGATCAAAGCCAGGCCCTGCTGGTAGCAGCCAGCAGCTCACAAATGCCTGATAACTGTCAGTCAGAACTGGGAGCTCAGCTCCTACTGGTGGTAGACACTGTGTTCCAGCTACAGAGCCCAGGAAGGAAGGGCCCACAGCCTGTCCATGTGACTTCAAACAGAACACAATGTGCTGAGAGTTTCTTGACCATAAACCTCTCGGAAGGTCCATAGCAAAAGCCTCAGGCATGAGCCTTCCAGTTCTGCTTCAGGTGGGCCTGTGGTTGGAATTGGGTCCTTCCTTCTTTCAACTAGATGCTGCTTTGGGCAGTGCTGCCCAGTGGACCACAGGCTGAGGGTGTGGAGTAGCAAGTCCTGCTCTCTGATCATGTCCATTGTCAGAGTTATTGCCTAGTGATGCCATGCACATTTGTGGGTGACTCCACCACCTCTTAGGAGCTAAGGGTCACAATAATTGGCGTGTGACACAGGCATCATGCATAGACAGAATGCTCTAACATGCCAGCCCCTCTCTGGATCTGTGTGTGGGGCGCATGCTCTGATAAGAGAGGACCCATCCACCTGCTAGTTGTCTTTCTAGCATGGAGGAGTGGGAGCAGGGTCCAGTGCTTTTTGAAGAGCTGCATGCTTAGGTATAACTTAATGCCTTAAGAAGGAACCTGAACTTTGATTTTTCAGTTGAATGTGTATCAGCCACATATCATTACCGGTCTGAATAGGTAACTGATCATCAGAATCTTTTGATTTTTCTTAGAGAAGAGTTTCTTTGTCAACATTCTACCTTGAGTGCAATAGCACAGCCAGGCAAGAAAAGCATTGTCTGTGTGCCATTGGCAAAGACCAAGTGAGCAGAACCTTGTCGGAGGTAGGGTTTTTGTCTGTGTTTTTATGACAACAGTCCTTACGTGCAAACCCAGAATGTTGTCTTGAGAAGTGACATGTTGCCTGCTGAATTTTGCAGCATTGACTCAAAGTGGTGACACCTGGTAATCAGGACTCCTGTGCTATAGGGTTCCCTCCTTAGGATGTATTGACATCTATGTAGTGATACATAGATATTAACATCTATAAACTGACACATCTATGTGTTCTCCAATTCCCACACCCATCCATACTGTAAACCCTGCCCTGAATCTTCTGAGCTGTCAGGAAACATGTATGCATGTCCCTGGCAGACGGAATAGACAAGTCTAAAGGGACTGTTGCAGCCCCACCCCACTGTGAAAGCACTCAGACACATGTGCTCAGGGTGGAAACACCACAGAGCTGTCTTCAGGGTCATTCATGGCTCAATGTCCATGGTGGAAGATTTGCTCTTGGTTGCCAGTCACGGCCCTCTCACTCAAGACTGTGGGGTTTTACACCCAGTGAAAACCATTACTGGGCACTTACTTTCCTTCCTTACTTTTTTCTGGCACTGGGGTTTGAACTCAAGGCTTTGGGCTTGTTAGGCAGGTGCTCTACTGCTTGATCCATGCCGCCAGCCTGGCATTCCCTTTCTATGTTTGCAGCAGTGATGTCACCCTGCTGTGACCCATGCAGTGACCCTGACTGCATCATTACATTTCAGCACATGCTTGGGATTGCCAACACTGGCTTACTTCTCTCTCCATTGTGCCTCCCACTGCATCCCTCTGTACAATGCCAGCCCTTGCTTGTGCAGGGAGAGCACTCACACATCTGAGGTTAAAGCCCTGGAGACCAAGAGTTTACCCTCGAAATGCTATGGGGGCCTCACCTCAGGGCCCTGGGCATTATTGGCTGAATCAAGACGTGGAAATTGGAGCCTCTTGGGACATTCAGAGCGCTCACTGTAGGTGGCTGAGAACCAGCTCCTGTGTCTGCAGAGGCGCGTGCAGCTCTGGCTGTGGAAGCTGGCTGTGTACTGTCTGTCCACCCTCCTCGGCCAATGCCGGTGATGTCAGCTGGCAGCTCCCTTCAGGTACAGCTGCCAATGGGAAGCTGGGCTGGGGCTTGGTGGAGGCATTGAGTCAACTGTTGCTCTTCTGCCCTGTCTACCTCTGTTGGTTTCATGCTGGAGTTTGCAAGGATCGGTCTGTCTTTATCGAGAAGATAACTCAGCAAATGTTAACTCTTCCCTACTTACCATATTTTTCTTTGTTTTCAGTTCCCTGGGGTGATCCTTCACCCAGGCCGCATGCTGTCTCTCACCCTGAGACTCATAAGCCATGTTGCCCCTGCAGTGGACAGCTGCACTGTCCTGCTGTCTCTGCGGTGAGGATGCACCACACTGACCTTGTCTGGAGGATGTCCATTTGCTGTACACACTTGCACACGTGGAGTGGGAGGTTTCTGCTTGGCACTTCTCTGAGTGTACATGGGTTGCTTACTTTTCCTCCAACCTCAGTGGCTCCTGTTCCTGAGAGCCGAGCTGAGCCCTGAGCCTTACCAGCCATACCAAGGGGTTCACTCTATTCGAGAAGCAAAGATAAATGATGAGATGGAAAGTCACCTATTGGGTTTGGGCTTAGGAGTCTATAATGTTGTAATTCAGAGCATACTGACTTTTGGAGCATATTGGGATAAGGCAAAAGTAATAATTTTTCAGGAGAGGCACCTCAATTTTTTTCCTCATCTTCAAATTCAGTCACCCCGAATGGCTGGGTTTAGGATCCCAGCCTGGCCTGTTATAGGTGGGAGCCTCAGGAAGAAGAGTTCTGACCTGGTGGCCGGGACACTCCTGGAAGTTGGGGCTGCCCACAGACCTTCCCAGCCACTACTTCAGCACCACCTTGGCAAGTCTGGGCAGGTCACTTTGCACTGTTCCCTAGAAAAGGACATTTCCTGAAACAGGACTATTAGGAATGAAGTGATTAGATATGCTGATTGCTAAGAAAATGCTGGGGTGCGGTCCATGACAGTGACCGATGGTTAGTTAAGCAGGACGTCTTATGTCTGCTCAGTGAGATACGTGGTTTTCCATTTTTACCTCTTCTAGCCAGGACCCTTTGGTTGCTATATAGGGAGGTGTCCTTTTATTTTTTATTTTTTATTTTCTTATTATTCATATGTGCATACAAGGCTTGGGTCATTTCTCCCCCCTGCCCCCACCCCATCCTTTTATGACAATAAAAATAGAAATCAGTTCTAATTTGGCTGTTGCATGTTTACCTTTAGTTGTTCATTTAATTCCCTTCAATTCTGAAATTTTATCTATAGTTTTGTGATGTGTGACCAAGATTTCAGACAGAACAACTTAAAAGAAGGAAAGATTTATTTTGGCTCACAATTTCAGAGGTGTCAGTCCACCATCGGAGGAAGGTATTGTGGAGCAGAGCAGTCCACATAATGGCAGCCAGGAAGCAGAGGAAAGGGAGCTTAGGAAAGGGCCAAGGCAAAACACAGCACTCAAGAATGTGCCCCAGACTGCACCTCCTACCTATACCACATCCCAGTGCTGCCATCGTGTGGTGAATACAGCAAGGGATTAGTCCATTGATTAGGTCAGAGCCCCGTGATCTAACTGTCTCTGCAGGTACCCTCACAGATAGATCTAGAGGCGCTTTACTATTCTTCTAGGCATTTCCTAATCTGTCAAATTGACAATCAAGATTAATTATCACAAGTCTGACCCCTTTCACCTGGACACCCAAACACATTTCCCCAAACTATAACATTCCATCCTTGACCCCCAAAAGACTCATGTCCCTCTCATAATGAAAAATGCAGTCAGTCCATCTCAACTCCCTTAGTCTTAACGGTTCCAACAGTGTTCAAAAGTCCAAATCCAAAATGTCCTCTGAGAGTCGAGGCAGACTCTCTGTAGAGTCAATAAGAAAATTATATACTTCCAATATAAAACAGTACCATGTAAACATTCACCTTCCAAAAGAGACAGGAGAAAGGACAGGACTGAAGTAAGACTGGAAGGCAGTAAGGCCAACATTAAATCCTATAGTTCCCTATCTGACATCCCAGGCATGTGGTGTTGTGATCTGAGCTCTGACAGACTTGGGGAGCCCTGCCCCTATGGCCTTGTTGCTGCCAGCCCACATGGCCTCTCTCTTAGGCTGGCTGTGTTTGCTGCCTATGATTTTCCTCAGCAGGTGTTCCATGTTCATGGCACCTCCAATGTCCTGGGGTCTCCATTGCAGCTTAGGATTCACCCACAGAGCTTCCTGCATCACCATCTCAGGGGCTGCCTGCAGGAACACTGACCCTGCCACACATTGCCTGGCTTCCCAGGCCTTCCTTTGAAATCTTGGTGGAAGCTTCTTTAACTTTGTAATTCTTGCATTCTTTATGCCTGCAGAACCAACAACACATGGATGATGACAAGGTCTGCTGCCTGCTTGAGCCATAGCTGGGCCCCCTTGGGGCAGGGCTGTGGTGGCCTCTGAGTATCTGGATGGCTGAACCTGGGAAAACGCTTCCATAGGTGGGCTTGAATGAGTTGACATGGCTCTCTTTTCTCTGGGGAAAGACTTTAAAATTAGTTTACAATTTTATGCCCTAGATCCTGCAATGGGTGGGATCTGGCTAATTCCTGGGGTGCCTTCAAGACATCTTTACTACTGACCCAGTACAAAGGGCTCAACTTCTTTTCAGTGGCATTAATCTCTTTGACAGCCATACTCTCCTTATATACAACTTGCAAATTGCTCCTTTTCTGGCCAGACTGCATGTTTTCCAAATCCTGCTCTTCTTTTTGCTCCTGATTCTTACTGTAAATTGAGCTAAAAGAAGGTAGCGATAACTATACCGCAGCCCAGTGCTATGCTGTCTTGAAATTTCTCCCACCACGTAGCCCATCACTTTTGAACTCAGCTCCTACGTGGTTTCAGGACATAGACAACAAGTAGACAAATTCTTTGTCAGAATGTAACAGGAAAGGCTTCTGGTCCAATCCACAATGAAGTCCTTGTTTCCACCTGAAACCTCTTGAGTACCCTCTGCTATCCACATTTTCATTAGCATCTGGACATCTGAGCTCTACCAGAATTGCTCCTAAGCTCTGCTTACAGCATTTTGGGGTTTCTGTTGCCCCCATCTCCAAGTTCCTGCTGAAAACCAGTTCCAAAGGCCAAGAATCACGGTCAGGTTTAGTCACAATAATGACCTCACTTCTCTGCTATCATTGTTCTGTGTTAGTCAGGTTTTTTGCATCACTATGGTCAAATATCTGAGAAAAGCAACTTAAAGGAGGAAGATTTATTTTGACTCCAGGCATCAAAGGGTTCAGTCTATGATAGCTTGGCACCATGTACTTAGGCAGAACATCATGGTGGTGGATTGTGTGGCAGAGGAGAGCTGTTCACATAATGGTGGCCAGATACAGTGAGACAGGAAGGGGCCAGGGGCACGAGACCCCTAGTGAACTACTCCCCTAACCAGGACCCACTTCCTGTCTGTCCCTAAATCCCAGCAACATCCATCTGTTGGTCAGGTCAGAGCCCTCATGGTCTAATCGTCTCTGGAAAGTCCCCTCTCAGTCCAATCAAGTTGACAGTCGAGATTAACCGTAACACACCAGAGCTATGTGTGTCTTGCGTTCATTGAAATGAGGAAGAACATGGTTGATTGGAGCTCTGGTCTCAGGTATCAAAGCAGCTTTTATTAAGGTGAGATTTGCAGTGTCAGCTAGTCTAGAAGTTTGGGTTTGTGTTTATATCCAGGACATCAGAGAACAACTTGTTTCACATTAATAATTCAGTGTTCCAGTGATGTTGGTGGGAGAATGGGAAAGGAAAACTCAGAAAGTAATGTGAGGTGAGCCACACCGCAGAGATATGTTGGTGACCCAATGTGAGCAGGGCCAGCAATCACACAGGTGCACACCAGGGCCCAGTTTACCTGCACTGTGAGGACGTGGTGACACTGAGCAGGGCCTGTCTTCACCATGATCTGCTGACCTCTGGCTCATGATTATTACTCTGGTAATTAGTTCCTCAGTGTCACTACTTCTGGTGCATTTTGTAAAAATGCATATTTGGGGGTTAAAATTTAAGTGGACTAAGTTCATTCTAAACATATTTGAGTCTTCCTTATGCATACAGAGTTTGCAGTTATTTTTGATAAAGTGAAGGTTAATTTTTCCACCAACACTCTTCTGGCTTGATCTGTCCTCTAAAATATGGTTTCACTGTGACTGCACTCATTTTTATTGGCTCAAGCAACGGTATCTGCATTTATTTAAGAAGCTCTCTCCCGAGGTATTTTGCTTTGTGTACTTTACACTGAAGAGATCTCTAGCTGTTAAGACCCCCTTCTCCCCACTGTAGAAGGGGTCAGTGCTCAGCTTTAACCAAGATTAGTGGGAAAAAAAGCTTTGATGTTGGGTCCTTGCCTCTGGCCATCCTAAATTAATAGGGCTCACCACCCATGGTTGCAGCACAGGTGATGAGGTTGGGTTCCTGGGGTTGCTTGTGTTGTGAGTTTTGCTCCCAAGAGAATCACTGGGAACTGAGAGGTACTTTTGGTTTCCATGGTGCCACAAATCCTCAACATTAATGGACTCTATACTTTGGAAATGTCTGACAAGCAGACTATTAACCCTTTCTTTCTTCTATGAGTGACCTATAAGTGCTATGGTGTGAATGGTGATGTCAATTGACATATATGTGTCAAATAATTTTGAATGAGACTGGCAGTTTGTAAAATAGTTATTTGCTGTGATCTCTGACCTATAAAATCATTTATATTCTTAATTTATAAGTTCTCACATTCCCTGAAAATGTTCTCAGTAGAGAGTAACAATCCAAATAGGGCCTCAAGGAAATGTCCCTTCTTTCAGAATACTTAAACTTTCTGGATGATAGTAATCTCATGTATCAGGACTTTAAAAACAGTGATGACATCGATACCTAATTCCATATAGAAGACTAAAGTCACTAACTTACCCTGTTACTTCCTGGTATGTGCATTTCTGAGACACGCCCCTTGCATGAGAGTAGACAGGGTACGTGAGGACCTCTCTGAATGTTCTTTTTGGGGTGTCTGTGAATTCACCCCAGAAGCAAAGCTGAGCTCTGCCAGACTTAGCATCAATCTGCATCTTAGGTATTCAAAGATCTTTTTTGCCCTCCTGTTTTGTGGCTTTAGTGTTATCTTGGCTTTTGAACTTCAAATGAAGCTCCTGACACTCTAGCTGTTTAACTTTGAAAAATCGTTTCTTGGCATCCCTGTGGCATGTTTGAAGTCCTCGATTCATGTAGTGAACCAGACACTGAGGGTGATTCAGCGGGAAGTTCATGTTGGCAGTGACAGAGGAAAAGAGCCATCTCTCCTTGATGGCTTTGGTTTTTTCTCTTTTGTGGCACTAGAGCTTGATCTGTTCTTGAGCAGACTGTAGTGTACACGTGAAGTACTTGCTATTCTCTATTTTAACATTTGTTGCTCTGTTCTGAAGCAAACACTGGCCCATACACAATATTGAGGTCAGTAATGGTGGCAGAACTTTCTTACTCGGTCAAACACTGTTGCCTCTGGACACTTTTATCAAATGAATCATAAGAAGAATTCTGGAAAGGGCTTAGCTATGAATGCCATTAGGTCTGACTTTGAGCTCCTGGAAAAGGTTCAGTCCAGGAGGTATGTCCTCCGGCACCTCGAACACTCACAGACCCCCATGTGTCCTGAGGATTCTGTTTTGAAGAACATCAGTATACCATAAGGACACCAAAAGGGCATGTGCCATTTAGTAATATGCCACACAAGAACAGAACGAGACTGAAAGCAAGAGGGGAGGGGATGGGAGGAGACGAGAGGGAGGAAGGTGTTTGGATGCTCCCCTTGTTCTAGAACATCCGCCAAGGTGTGGAGGCCCTGCTGCCATGTCACCCACATTTACAGCTGCACTCACAGGGCTGCGACAGCGCTGTCCCCTGGGTGCTCAGTAAATATCTGTTGCATGGAGCATCCCGAGCAAATGCCCTGCGACTAGACTTCAGGGTGTGGGTCCTCACGTGGGCAAATGGTGAGCAGGGAAGTGAGTGGGAGGCCAGACCTGACCTGGGTGTGTTCCTTTCTCATCTAGTTGCTGACAGCTCCAGCCTCCCGAACTCAGGGTCCCAGTGCAGAATGAGGCAATGGAGTGTGTCCCTTCTCTGAAAACACGACTGTGTGATACCCGGTGACGGGTGTCTCCTCACTGTCCTCTCTGCACTCAGGCTGCTGGATACTCTGTGTTTTCAAATGCAAGTGTTGTTAGCTCCTCCCCTGTATTATGCTTCATTTACATTTTTGAATTAAATTTCACATATGGTGCAAATCCATAGATCTTAAGTGCTTAACTCTGTGAGTCCCACCTCCACTGCAAAACAGGACAACCTAGAGTGCCCTTTGCCCTGCTTTCTCCCTTCCTCCTCCCCTCCTCCTTTCCTTCCTCCCTTTCTGTTTTTCAGGTACAGGAGTTTGAACTCAGGGCTTCATGCTTGCTAGACAGGTGCCGTACTACTTAAGCCATACCGCAGCCCTTTCTTGCTTTGGTTATTTTCAGGTAGGGTCTCCCTTTTGCCTGGACTGGCCTGGACCATGATGTTATGTCCCCTGTGTAGCTGGGATGACAGGTGTGTGCCACCACACCCACCTCTTTTTTTTTATGGTACTCAACTTTGAACTTGGGCCTTGTGCTTGCTAGGTAGGTACTCTACCATTTGAGCCACACACCAAGCTCAAATCTTTTTTTTGTTGTCGTTATATTGGGGGTTGAACTCAAGTTCTCATGCTTGCTCTAACCACATCCAGATTTTTTTGTTGTGATGGGTTCGTTTTGCCTGGGTTGGCCTCAAGATGCAGTCCTCCTACTCTCTGTCTTTTGAGTAGCTGCGATTATAGGTGTGAGCTACCATGACTGGCCTCTTTGTACTATTTTCTGTCAAAAGCAAAGCCCCCCAGGAAGTGAGTCGATGCTTTTGAATTATATACTTGGCTTTGCCAGTCTAAAACGCCATAGAAAGCAATTTCCGTGATACGTTCTTGTTTATTTCTGCCCTCTGTACCTTCACATAACGTCTGAGAGACCTAGATGGATATTTCTGTAGTTTGCTTTTATTGACAAGTGATACTTATTCCACTGTATGGATAACACCACACTTAAAATCCATTTTCTGGCTGATGGACATCTCTCTTTTCTCAGTTTTTAGCTTACAACTAAAGTTCCTCTGATCATTCTTGTACTGTTCTTTGTATGGACACAGTGTCATTTGTCTTGGGCAGGTGTCAGGCAGAGTTGCTGGTTACTTAACAGGTGTGTTTATAGGGACTGCAGACTCTCCCCTGGGAGGTGTCCAGCTCCTTCCAGGGCTGTGCCCGTGCACTATTCTGTCCTAGCTGCAGCCCCCAGCCATTCTGTCGTTGGATGGGGATCACAGCATGACAGTGGTTCCCATCTCCAGGGGACCGTTTTGGGTGCAGTTCTTTGTCCCAGCAAAGAGCTTTGGGGTCAGAGCACATTAGACACTGCTCTGACCCTGAACGTGTCTAGGAGCTGGGGCAAGTTGCTTAGGTGAGACTTAGTTTCCTCATTCCTGAGGTGGGGATACTCATTGTGCCTGACTCAGGATAAGAGGAAGAGTTGTGTACACATTGTCTCAAGCACCTGGAACCTGTGTGGGCGCCATCGCTGCTTTCTGAGCGACATGCCCTGGCTTCGGTGTCAGGCTGGATACCTTGTTTTCTCATTCATTCATCAGAGGTGCACGATGGAACGAGGGTTGGTTAGGAGCTGTGGAGAGATTCCTGCCTTCCTACCACAGGGGCCCAGGGTGCTGCGGTGAGGGCTGACTGAGGATTTTCAATTCCTGTTCTCCAGCCCGGCTCTACTCTTCCAACAAGAGATCTGAGACACAGTTGTCACCCACTTGAATATTTCTGAGTCCTTCTTTTCCTGCAAACTTCATTTGCTGGGAATTGGCTACTCTGCAATATCATTTTTCATTTTACAGATGGGTGAATCACCTTAATTCAACAGAAAACAGCAGTTTCAAAACCCCAAACAGCCCCACTATCTGTGCCAGCAGAGAGAATGGTTTTATCCCTGTGGAAGCTGGGGCTTCCTCTGAAGAGCTTAAGTACAGGCACTCTTACTTAGTAAATAGCTATGTCTCAGCCTCTGGGCTGGTTCACTAAAAATAAATATCTTTCCTTAGATCAGTGTAATTTGACTTGTGAAAGGGGAACGTATTTACGAACATGCTGAGTAATGCTTGGAAATTAATGGTGTTCATACTCAGTTGGAACAGAATTGCTTTCAACCTCTTAACAAAGACAAGAGCAACGCACAGCAAAATTGCCCCTCAGATGTGGTCTTCATTGGCGCAGGCCAGACGGGGTCAGATCTCCAGTGTGGGATTCCATGTGTACAGTGTGATTCTGGGGTGTCCGTGCATCCTGAGGAAGCCTGTCTGCTGTTCTGTTAGTCATAAGCAGTGATGTTGCTTGTAGTCAGACCACCTTTGGGTCATGTCAGCAGAAGTTGCCTTTGCATGGAGCTCCTTGACTGAAGCTGCCACTACATCGGGCTGCGTCGTTCCACCTTCAAGGACCGGCTGATGACCCTGCAGAGGACAAGTCAGCCCTAAACACTAATGCAAATGTATGAAAAGCAGAAATGAAAACCCAAAGGGAGCTGTGTGCAAAGCTGACTGAGAGGACAACTGGAGGAGCAGGCCAGGTGGTTTCTTCTTGTGACAGAGCCCAAGAGGGCAGCTGCTAGGTGTCTATAAAGTTACTTCTGGCCCTTTGTCACCGAGTGGCCACTGTTGACATGTGCATGGACCTCCAGGCTCTTGGTTTTATTTCTCCTTTTAGTAAATGTCACATCATAGGTATTTCATGGTTGCCTGTATAAGGCTCCATCCTGTGAAATTCATCTAGTCACCTATTGTTGGAAATTCCTGTGGTTTTTTTTTAAATGTTTGCTATTAAAGTAAATAAGCACCTCTTTGCAATCAGGGGTCTTCTGTGTGTCTATTATTTCCTTAGAGCAAATCCCTAGAAGTGAAATTTTCTAGGTTAACTAATTGTCTTGCACATTTCTGAGAACTGTCAAATTTCCCTTTGGAGAGAGTGCATCAAATTAGTCTCAGCTCACGGGTGGGGGGGCGCTATTTCCTCACACACGCACCTGTGTGGGTTTTAATTTCAAAACTTTTTCATCCTACAGGAAAATAGGCTTTCTTGTTTTAAGTTTTTACCTCTTATGCTAAGTTTATTTTTTCTTCTATGAATTTTTGTCAGAAGAATGGTTACAAACATTTTATCCTGTAAGCCAGTTACATTCTTATGGTTTTTTAGATATAGAAGTTTAAATCTCTCACAAAATCAAACTAATTTTCTCTTTTGCTTTACTTTAGTTAGAAATCATTCCTTATTCTAACATCTAACACACTTAGATTTTCTCCTGCGTTAAAAAGTTTTTACTTCAGTGTGTGGAAGCACCGGGGTCCACTGTGCGGTCAGGTAACGGTGAGGGACTTATCTTGGGACACGGCCTGTTTGGTGCCTGTTTCCTTTGTATGTGGTTACTTACATTTCTGCCACGGTTATTATTCCTGGGAGTTTGGTAATCTCGTACGACTGTACAGAAATGACATTGTTTTTCTTCATTATGTTTTCTACGTTATAATTGTGCATTTTGCACTTTGTCATGCAGCTGGCTGCTGTACCAAAATTCTTTCACTTTAATATCTATTTGACCCTTTGGAATTTAAAGCAATTGCACATAGGGCATTTTAGAGACTTAACTTCACATGACAGTTATTAAACTCTGGGTCTTCAAACTAGGATCTTTGGCCTGACAGAGTTCCTGCAGTGTGTTTCTGATTATTATTCCCTTTGCATTTGTTCTCGTTTCTCCTGTTTTTAAAGCCAGTTATCCATGGTTGGCTGTCCATTTCAGTCACCTCCACACCTCACCGTCGCTCCCAGCCTCTGTTGCTGTGTTCGCTTGGTCTGCCATTAAGACAGTTGTTTTCGTCCGGTCCTTGCAGGGCGGCTCTGCTCCCCTGTACTTCCCATCCAGGCCTGCCTCTCTGTGCCTCAGGACACCATCTTCTCTTCACACTCGTCCTACTGTCTGTCTGCCACTTGGTCGGCTGGCTTATGTGTGGCCTATTGAGCTATCATGTCATTTTTACGTAGTTGCTATTTTCTTGAGAATACAAATCAGATACTTCCTAGTATGTTGGCTTAGTGTGTTGGTTTTGTTTTGGGGTGCCTCAATGAGTTTGTTTGTGACTATGTTTTTGTTCTGGCGTCTGTCAATCAGTAGAGCAGATGGATGGTCCATGGCCCTTTGTCCCTCTGACAGGTAGTAATGGAGAGACAACTTCCTCTCACCTTGGCCGGCCCAGTGAGAACTCCAGTCTGAGGCTGTGGCATTTAGCTGGTGGCCCTTGGGCTGGATGTCCTGCCTTCACTGCCCAGTGACTGTACTGGAGCTTAATTTTGGGCACTCTGATCCCAGGCTAAGAATAGGGACAAGGAGCGCAACACAATTCTCATGTTTTCTCCTGGTAATGATTATATTTACCATCCCAGAGAGTGGTACTGATAGGAAGAGGGTTTTCTCTTCAAGAAGGTTGTTGACAAAGTAAGAACTATAAATAGTTGCTAATAGGTGGGAGCTGTTGACTCATATCTGTAATCCTAGCTACTTGTGAGGCTGAGATTGAGAAGATCATGGTTCAAGACCAGCCTGGACAAAAAGTTTGTGAGACCCTATCTTGACCAGTACCTGGGTATAAAAGTGCTTGTCTAGCAAGCTCAAAGCCTTGAGTTCAGATCTCATTGCTGTCAAAAGAATAGTTGCTAAGAAAAGTCAAAGTTTTTCAAGGCAACACCAGAGGTCCCTCAGGAAGGTGTCAACTCTTGCAAGGCCCTAGCTCTACCTCACCAGGATGTTCCCTTGGCTGTATCCCCCCTGCCTGTGTATTATGGTCCTTTTGAGAGCTGGCCTCTTGAATCAACCTGCACCTAAAAACTCGTGCTGTGAAACTATGGAATTACAGGGCAAACAGCTTGATTTAGGTCAGGAGGTTCTTGATGTTACAGCCTTGTCCACAAGACTTACAACACTCTGCAGTGACTTCCAGCATTCTCAAATATTGCTCAGTCCTGTGCTCAGTTTAGCATTTTACTCCTCTGGGTAGCATTCAGAAGTGAACATCACATTCAGAAATCCAGCATCTAGCTGGGCATGGTGGTGCATACCTGTAATCCCAGCACTCAAAGGGATGAGGCAGGAAGATGAGTTCCAGGCCAACCTGAGCTACAGAGTGAGGCCTTTCTCAAACAAAACACAGCAACTACCTCCACAAATCCAGAATCGAATAGCAGGAATTCAGCGTCAGTAAGGTGACATCAGGCAGCCATATCCACACTGTTGACCAAAGGTGAAATTGTCGTTTCTGAACTTGTTCATACAGTTGAGACGGGAGAAATGAACTCGTGATGTGCTGTGCTGCCTTTCAGGGGGCTTGGGCTTCCACTAGGCTCCCAGATGAAGAAACCAGACAGTTCTTCCCCACACTCAATACCCACGGAGTGGCCAGGAGGTGGACTCCACTCTCCAGGAAAAGCCGCCTGGGCAGAACTCATCTTGTGCTCTTTGCTGGGGTCCCAAAGGATGAGCACCTGAGTCACCTTAACTTCTCCTGCAGCCTGAGACTCGTATGGTGAGTTAAGTAGGTAGCTGTACAAGAGTCCAGCAGACCTGAGATGGCAGTGGTGACTCTGTTGTCCTGCTGTGGCCTCCGTCTCCTGTTTGAGGCTGAGGCTACCTTCCTTCTTCTGACCTTGGCTGTGTCTGGAGTTCTCAGTGAGGGAAACAGGAAATGTTAGCTCTGAATGCCTGCACCACACAGATGGAAATGCAGGGAGGACTTGAAGCACTGCCCTTTGCTAACTCCTGGGAAGCTCGTGATGAGCTTTGGCCAGAGTCCCGGCCTTCTGTCTGGGGGCCCCTGGTGTACCATGTGCTTGGTTCAGCTGCCACAGGTGATTCTGCTCATGGTGTGTGGTGCAGAACCAAGGACTGGCTCCTCCATGGGAATCAAGCCTGCAATTTCTTTGCAGCCTCGTCCACTTCTACTTCCTTCCCAGGGCTCACCTGGGCTCCTGTGAGGCTAAGATCAGTTCTGTTCATCCCACACCCCATAGCTACGTGAGGAGGCAGAATTGTCCAGCAGCAAGGAGCTTTGTTGGCAGTGTGACCAGAGTACAGTGGGGGAATTCCTCATTATTCTGAATCCTCTGCTTTCCTTTGATTCTTCCAGTTATTTTCAAGGTTTATTCCATTCACAACAGCCTCGAAACAGAACTCAGCTGAATGTTAGTGTCTGTGAACCTCTGGTGACCAGAGGCAAAGACATAATTCAGGAGGGAACCCTGGTTGTAAATGGCAGTTGATTCTAGGAGGATCGTGTCCTGACACGAGTCCCAGCACGTGACAGAAGAGCAGCTCCTGGTCTCATTGTCTTATGCCCTCCGACAGCATGTGTTCTGGGAGTTGGAGGTGCAGCTGCTGTGCTGTGTTCAGGGAACCGAGGAGAGGTGTGGGTGCTTGTTTGAGGTTGCTATGGTAATTCCTCATTATCTCTAAGCCAGAGAGACGGGTGTGTGGGGGATTGTCAGTTTGTGATGGCTGCAGCTTCTTCTGATAATACTCTGCGTGTGTGCCTGTGCCTGTACATGCATGTTGCATTCGTTACAGAATGACTCTGCTCCTCTCTGGGCTGGAGGACTTCAACCACATATGTGCGCACAGCCAGGGCACGGACTGTTGCCTGTTTTCTGATACTCCCATTGATTGACAAGGATTCTGAGCATTGGGAAGCCAGCCAAGCATGGTTTCTTCTGTAGAAGAAAGGATGGAGAGATGAAGGGGAGAGGAGAAGAGAAGAAAGGAAAAAAAAAACCCCACACCCTGTTTATTGTAGTGAGCTTAAAACACCCCTGTCCAGAAGAGCCAGTGGGCTGTCAACAGCTCAGTGTTCTGAAGTGACTTCCCAGTGGCAGTGAGCGTCTCCCTCTGAGCACACCAGAGGGTTGCTCTCCACCTTCTATTCCTGCCTTTGAGGCACACTTCTGAATCTGGGATTTTCGCAGATGACGTCTGAAGGGTATAGCCTGTTTATTCAGATAGTTTGAAAAAAATCACCCGCAATCGCCATTTGTGAGACGAGAACACGTATGCGTATGTGGGTGCACGTTGTGGGGTGGGTGTGCAGGGAAGCACCGAGTCAACCCTGTCTTGTATCCTTCATGGAGGAGGCTGTCATGTTCTTTTCCTGAGCGACTTGCAAGCACCTGTGGGTCTCCAGGCCGCGGCTCCTGGCGCGGTGTGCGTTTAGAGGCGCCCATGCCTCAGTGGCCTGGGTGTGGAGGGGGTGAGGCCCACAGACAGGTTGGATGTGGGCATCACCTCCCTCATGAAGGCAGGCCTGGATATTCGGGGCCAGAAGAGGGAACTGTACATGGAAAGCCTCATGCAGTGTTCACTTTGATGTTTAATTCAACACCTACCCAGCTTTAATGTGAACTTTTATTAAACTTACATGTGAATGTCTGTGCTCTTATTCTCAGATCTTGGGAGATATTTAAAAATTGATTTACAATTATAAACAGAAGGAGAAACTTTCTTAGTTAGACTTCACTGAATAAAGTGAAGGTGGATACTCTGACAGAACCCTCATACAGACAGACTCCTGATTGATTGGAATCATTAAGAAAGAAGGATTTTGTTGGTCTTAATTGATTTGCCTCACAAAATCCTGTTAGCTCGGGTGCTATTGATAGGATAATCTTTCATGTTTCAAAGTGCTTCAAGAGAAGAAAGAAATACTAAGTGATGCAGTGTATGCTTCTGTGTGCAAGTGTTTGTGTGTGTGCACATGTGTGTACATGTGTGTAGTTGTCTCCTGTCCTGCCATGGTCCAGTCTGCTTCAGCTGAACACTGGAGACTGACCTGTTCACTCTCGCCAGGTGGCACTCTTTTCCCTAACCTCCACTGCTCCTCTGGTGACATGAGCCCTTCCCTGTCCAAGACGGAGGGTCCTTCAGCTCACCCCCATCTCCAGCTGACCCTGACCTGAGCCTGCTGAGCACTGGGAGGTCCCTGAATGATGCAGGCCTATGCAGGCGTACTTATTCTTGGGAAGTATTGACATGACTAGTGGATTGTGACTGCATGTAGAAACCTTTCCCTTGAAGGAAATAGCTCAGAACAGGTTGGCAAATGTCCAGTGACTGCATGAGCTTTCTGGCCAGAGAGAGTTCAGAGCCAGTGGTTGGCTTTGCCTCATCTACTTAGTCTGTTCTGAAGTTGGATACAAAACAGCTTCAGTGTGGGTGTTTTAGCTGCAGTGGGGCTTTCTGGACATAGCCTCCCCAAAGCACCTTTCTGAACCCGTGTAAGGGCAGACGTTACAGACAGGGCTGACTGGATCAGACCAGTGGGCAGGAGAGCTGCTATCCACAATTGTTGCCCATGTAGCACCAGAGAAGCAGCTTTCTGTGGAACTGTGCCATGGGGGATCCGGTCCTTCTCAGCTCCTGATGTGCCGGGTGTGTCATCAAGTAGACACACCTGGACCCTCCAGAGCCATGTCTTTTTAAACCAATCCACAGGTTGCTGGTTCTAGGCTTGGTAGCCAGACTTGGGGGTTGCATGATGACTTCACTTTGAGGCCTCTCTCTGTTTAATTCTGATTCAAGGTCAGTTCTTGGGAAAGAGATCGAGCTGGTCCTGTTTAGGGCTTGGTTCTGTAACATGTGGTCATCTAGGCTCAGAAGTAAACTGACATTTCTCGCAGAATCTCCAGGTGCATTTGGCCAGCTGCCCCCTCCACCTCTCTCATCCAAGTGCAGGGACTTCATTTTTTCTCAGGCAGATGTTTTCACCAGTGGCATCACTGCTGTGACAGGAAACTTGGCTTAGGTTTGTATGCGTGTGTCCAGTTATTTCCTTAGCACATATTCCTAAAAGGGTAAAACTTTTCCATAATGTCAGAGACTGTCCTTTACAAAGGGACTCGATTCTGCACCCAAGAGGAAGTGGACGAGCCTGTCTCATATACCAATCTCCAGAAGCCTGAATTATCATCACACTGGAGTCAACCTGTCCACCGTCTCCAAGGTAGCAATTACATGTGAAGTAAAATGACCAGTTTCTTCTCTGCATGTGTCTAAAGTGACTTTTAGAACAGCACATCGGGAGTGTGTCAGGAGCAGTCTGCATCCACCCATCTCTCTGATGAGTGAGGTAGAATGGCCTTGGTGTTAGGAAGCCTCAGTGTTGGTCAGCTTGGGCAGGCAGGGAAACCTCTGCTGGACAGCGTCACAGCCAAGAGAGTAAAGTGAGGGATGGAATGGGCAGGAAAGGCAGCGTGTGTCAAGTGGGCCTGTGACTTCCTCCATCCCTGGGCTGGGCTGGGCTGGGCTATAAGTGGATGTGACAGATGGGTTGAATTGGGAAGTTATTGTGGTTTGGATATAAAGTGGCCCCAAAGTCTTGGTCCTCAGCTGGGGCACTATTGAGAAGTGACTGGATCCTGAGGGCACTGACTTTGTCAATAGGTCAATCCAGTGGACTATTAGGAGGTGGGACTGGGCTGGAGGACATTGGTCACTGGGACATGCCTTTGAAGGATATCTGGTCCTCAGCCCCTTCCTGTCTGTAGCAGCTTTGCTTTACCACACATTCTCCACCATGATATGCTGTCTGACCACAAGGCCACAGCCATGGAACCAAGTGACCATGGAGTGAAACCATGATCCAAAACAAATCTTTCCCCCTGACAACACACATGCAGAGGTGAGGAAAAGAACAAGCACCAATGATGGATGATGGAGACAAGACCCAAGCATTGCTTTTGAGCATGAAGTAGAATGGGAGGGGATGGTGTGTTACAGAGTCAGAATCCTGGGTCAGGAAACAAGGCATGAGGATCACATGGGAACAGTGGGCAGTGCTGGTATGCCCAGGAGGGCCTGACCCTCTAGACTGTCTATGCTGACTGGGGGATGACACCATGTCCATCTCCAAGTACACCTCTGCCTAGGAATCCACAGTGAAGGTCACCAGGTCTATACCTTCCTAGAGTCCAGGTCAGCATCTACTGAGAACATGTCCTGAGAGAGAGGGCAGGCTTCAGACCTCAGTCTTCTGTGGACTAGCTCTTTCTACAAAGCTATTGAGATCTCAGTGTCTGGTTCTTAGAGCCCAGAGCTTAGATGGAACCAAGTAGCCAGGCTTTCTGATGGTCTGAGTAGCAAGAAAGAGCCAGAGCAATTGTGACAGCTGCCTTCTCCATTGAGCTGATGTGTAGTGAGTGTGGAGGGACAAGTGTCCATGAGGTCATCCTGGAGTAGATAAACATACATCCATGAGGTCATCCTGGAGTAGGTGGACATGCATCCATGAGGTCATCCTGGAGTAGGTGGACATGCATCCATGAGGTCATCCTGGAATGGGCGAGTGGACATACATCCATGAGGTCATCCTGGAATGGGCAAGTAGTCATCCTGTGAGATGCCTAGTGGGTAGATGACCTCTCCTTCTCATGCTGCAGTCCTCTGGGTCTGGGGGCCCTCGCCCTGTGGTTGGTTGCTGTCTGTTCAAAGCTCTCACAGAAGGAGCTGTGTTGTCAGGCTCCACAGTTAATGAGGGTCTGGTCACACATTGGTCTTTCTTTGGGCATCTGGACGTTGCTGGGCTGCCATTCTTAATCATACTTTAATTTTCAAATAAATGGCTTTCATTATCCTTTCATTTACAAGCCATGTGTGTGTTTCTGCTCATTAATGTTTATCAGCTATGTTGTTGAAGCTTGTTTTTTAAATAGCCCTAGTTGAAATGCAGTAATTAAAGATGATCCATGTTGGTTTTAGAGAAATTATTATTAGTTTTTAGTCTTTGGGAAACAGCCAAAGGACCACAGAGCTTGGTCCTTTGGATGACAGCACTTGATGCCTGGGAGTCCTGGGGACAGTCCTTTGTTCTGATCTGGGAAGGGCTGTACCATGGCTCCAGCTGGGTCCTCCCCTGGCAGTGTTGCCTTTGTCTCTGGCCCAACTGCTGAAGATGGTGTTTCTTTTCATTACTGTTTGTTAGCTTCACCAGAAGATCTCTTTGCTAGTGAGATACCCAGGTAAGTTTGGTTAAAATCCACTGTTTAAAAACACCATTTCCCCTGGTAAGAAATGATTCTGTTCTAATTGGAAACAAGATGTTAAGCTCTTCTGCTATGGCTTTGTTTTTTTGACGAAATTATGAGTGAAAATATGATAACAGCAACACAATAATAATTATGTGTGATTTCTGCCTGCTCAAGTCAACGTTGGTTGTTGGTCTGGAGCAGGGACCGGCTAGTTAGCCTGGCCATGGAGCCCTCCAGCTGTTCCTTTATAGTATGGTAACCACAGCCGTATTTTGTACTCATCCTAAGTTTTATATCCCAGATTCCTTAAAATAGGGGGTGACACTTCTTCCATTCAGCTTTTCATTCATTCTGTAAACTTCTTATCACTTAAGAAATTGTAGTAGGTGGTGCCAGGGCTAGTGAGGTATGCACCAGGTATGGTGGTGCACACATATAATTCAAGCTACTTGAGGGGCTGAGGTAAGAGGATCATGAGTTTGAGGCCAGCCTTGGTGACAGTGAGACCCTGCCTCAAAAAATATGGGTAAACACATAACATAAAGTTTACCATCCTATCATTTTTTTGTGGTGTCGGGAGTCAAACACTGCAGACCCACGATCATGGGTCTCTGACTTTCAGGGCTGCTTTCCCTTGGGTCCCAGGATGGCAGCCATAGGTATGTGGTGTGTGGTGTGTGTCAAAGGGGGAGGTGGAACAGTCATGTCTTGTGTCAGGACACTTCTAGGAGGGAGCAAAGTCACAACTTCATCTCCCCATGCTGGGCCCTTCTCCTGTAGTCCTGAGGGTGGTCATGAGCTTAAGCTCCAGGGGAAGCCCAGGATGGTCTTCCCACAAAAGCTCCTTAGCCATGTGGCTCTGAGTTTATTCCTCCCACCAGCCTCACACAGAACTGGGGATGAACTGGTCTCTCCTGTCTCCAAGGGTGGCTGAGTCTTGTGCAGGGAGCAGGTGGACGCCAACATGTGTGCTGCAGCATGTGCAAAGCTCTGCTGTTCCCACTCTTCTCGGTAACAGAGGCAGGGAGGCCTTCCATGCTGCCTTGAGTGTGGGGAAGGCAGAGAGAAGGAGGAGAAGGAGAGAGGGATCTTTCACATTGTTAATGTGATCTTTCACATTAGATGTCCTGTATGAGAGCGAGAGAGAGAGAGAGAGAGAGGAAGGGAGGAGGAGAAAGGAAAAGGGAGGGGGAAAGAAAGAAAGGAGGAGAGAGGAAGAGACAGAGAGAGGGAGAGAGAGAGACAACAGAAGAAGGAAGAAAGAGAGGAAGGGAGGGAGATGACAGAGACACAGAGATGAGACAGGGAGATAGGAAGAGAAGGGGGCAGAGGAAGGAGGGAACCCTGCAGTCAAGCTGCTTAGGAGCCAGTCCAGGACCACTTTAGTTGGTTGAACAAGGAGGAGCCAGGAGGCAAATGACGGATGGCTGCTTTTTGAGTAACTGCCACTGTCCAGATAAGGTGAGAGCTAACACATAATGTGCTATTTTCGGCTTGTGCTGCTTCCAGCCCTCGTGTCAGGCTTTTCTATTCTCACCTGAATAGTTGATGGACCATTCTGGGCTGATAAGAGTAGCAGCTGGTTACTTGGCAACGCTGTGCAGAGCCGCTGATGGGAGATGTGCGTGTGCCGATAAGCCGCCCCTTCTCCTTCTCTACCGCTTATCTTCACATCCAAAGCCCTGCACTAAGTGTGAGGCCCTCAACCAGGAGTGAGACCAAGCTCCCCAGCCAATGGAGCTGGCTGACTCCCGGCCAGCTTGGGCAGCCCTGTCCAGGCCTGGCATTGGGTGAGCAGGGCAGAGCATTCTGGTCAGGCTGGTTCCACTAATCTGTGATGGCTGAGTTGTCACCTCACTGAAGAATGGAAGCCCAGCCCTGTCCTGGGTGCTGGGATTACATGTGTGTGCCACTATGCCTGGCTCTTTCCTCCTTCAGTGCATGAGTTAGCCGTGGATGAATCCCTCCCCATGGCCTGCAACTCTGGGAGCTGCCGACAAACATGTCCTCCTTTCAACATTTCCCTCTCTGCTCCTCTGCTATCCTCAAATCTTGGTTGCTAGTTTTGATTGCTTACTGGACTGTGGAATTTCAGAATTGGAAGAGGTGTTCAGGTCACTTGGTTCCACTGTGTTATTTTCAGAAAAAACAAACCCTGGAATCCAGAGGGGCCAAGCAGTCACATTAAAGTCACAAAGCTTATTAGCTTTGAACCTGGATTCCTCATGTTTTCCCAGCAAGTTCCAATAGTGACCAATGGTGACAATGGTTGATCCAGTTTCCATGGTGATTACCATGTCATTGGGTTGGCCCACAGTTTCCATAGTAACTATGGTGCGATTGGATTGGCCCACAGTTTCCATGGTGACCAAGGTGAGTTGGGTTGGTCCACAGTTCCAATGTGACCATGATGAGGTTGGGTTGGACCATGGAAGCTTTCCCTACTGAGCCAGCTTCTCCTAATTTCACAAAAAGAAAACTGTTTACTAGCAATTGCTCATGCTTTCTGTAGCTGTTTTTAAAGTTTGCTTTGCTGTTCTGTGATGAGTGCATGTATCTAGATCCCCACATGAAATATGAGCTCCTTGCAGGTGGGAGCTCTGCCACTTTGGTCTGGGCTTTTTATGTTGTGCAGAGGACGTGTGTGCGGTGCTAGTCACTCAGTGTTCAGAGCATGGGTGACACAGGATGGCATTTCACACCAGCATTGATTGAAAGCAGGCTTAGCTTTCTTCTAAAAAATTAAAAATAAGAAAACCAACAAAGATTAATTTTAAGATGAAAAAGGAAAGGAAAAGAGAGAGAAGCAAATATACTACCCATAGAGGCCAACAGTGTTCTTAGAGTTGATCCTTAAATTGGCCTCAGAGCTCCTTGGACAGAAAGAGAAAAAGAAAAAAGAATAAGTGAAGTAGGACTTTATAAATAATAAAATGTTACATACCAAATTAGACAAGGGACACAAGTGACTGATGGTGATGGACTTGTACAGTCCATATGTCCAAAAGTGAAGATCTTTCACATTAGTTGTCTTGTGTTCCAGTTGTGAAGATTTGATCATGTATTGAAATGCCGTGAGCTGTGAAGACATAGCCACAAAGACATTTTTCATTAGTTTGTGTGTATGTGAAGACTCTGGGAACAAACCCTCAGTTTTCATAATGAAGAACAAAGATTTGGTTTGGGGCTGGATTACTGTGCCCAAGAGGAAAGGTCTTAGGCAGGGTCCTGGTGACTGGGACAGAGAGGAAGCCTGGTCACACGTTCCTTCAGGTCCTATGTGGAAGGTCTGGGGGCTGCCTGTGGGCTGACCTGTTCCTCTGTGGTCTTGCTGCCTGTGTGCTCTCTCCTCTGCCTTCCCTGGTGTCTCCTTCATGCTGCTCCCTGTCATCATCAGGAGGTAATACTGGTTCTATGTGGTCAGGGCAGCTCTGTGGAACCTGCTGGTTTAGGGACCTAGCGTTTGGTTTTGTAAGCAGAGACAGACACACCCCTGCAGGCCCACAGTTGCTGCCCCAACTCCCACTGTTCCTCAGTGTGCGTGCACAGTGGCTGAGTTACATTCTTTCAGCTGTTGGGCACAATGCACTGCGCACAGTGGGGTCAGGGGCTGGTGGTGGACACCTGACTGAGGAGGAGGTGGTCAGTGCGGGCATCTCAGAAAATGTGGGTTATGGACAATCATCCTGTCCAGTGTTCCTGTACAAACACAGCAGTTAGAAAGGACCTTAGCAAATTCCTAATGCAGTGGTCTCATTTTAGGAAACAGAAAAGCAAAGCAGTTTGCACAAGGTTGCACAGTAGGTGTATGACAGAAATTGGACCAGAGGCCTCCCTCCTTGGCCACACTTTAGGTGGTGTTTCTGCTGTCTTTTGATAGGATTCAGAGGACCACAGTGATTCTAGGCACAGCCTTATGTGAGTGTAAAGGGGCCCAAGCCACAAGTTCAACATTGCACTTAGCAAACTGAACGATTCTCCATCATCAATCTTACTATTTTTTTTAGGACTTATTGAGAAGCCCAAGGCCAGGTACTGTCTCTTAACTCTGACTTTGAATTTTGTTTTGTCATCTTCCATGAAAGGAAAGCACTGAGGTATGAGTGCCCTACCAGGGCCCAGGAAGATCACTTTGCAGTGCCACGGAGGCAGCTGGGTCATGGAGCAGCTGGGCCAGGGCAGGTCACCTGATCTTTCAGTACCTTGGCCTTAAAATCAGTAAAATGAAAGGCCCTGAGTAAAGTACCCACAACTGTTCTCTTCAGCTCTCAATAAGAAACCCAATTATCTATGACACCAGCGTGATCTTGTGGCCTGCCCTCGCAAGGGTGGTGCCTGCATGAAGCCTGGGGAGGTCTGGTGCCTGGGAGCTGGAGAGCCCAGGCACTGACCAGAAGGGCCAGCAGAACCAGCTGCCACAGTCCAGAGGGGTCACTGTCTCCCTTGGAAAACCTATTACTGCTGTCACCCAAGTGCAGACTCATGATTGAAGGCCATATTTGATAATATTGAGCGTTTTCTTTGCAGGGAAGGGTGAAGTGCCTCGAGGCTCAGGTGTGATTTGCTTTGCCAATCAACATTGTACCCGAGATCACCATTTCCAGTTGCTCCTCTCCAAAAAGCGCTGGGCCTGGAGCCTCTGTTCCTAGCCACTCCCAACTCAACTGCCTGACCTCACTGTCAGGAGTCAGGAGTCACAGGGTGTTTGAGCACAGCCTCACCTGCCTGGGGCTCTGTAGTTATCACAGGAGCGCGGGTTGCTCTCCAGGCTGCTCAGAGGCTCTGGGAGACAGGCATGGAGGCGGGCTGGCTCGGTAGCGGTTCTTCTGGGATTTGGGCTCAGGGGCTCTGGGAGACAGGCATGGAGGCGGGCTGGCTCGGTAGCGGTTCTTCTGGGACTTGGGCTCAGAGGCTGGCCAAGGAGGTCCTGTGCTGCACGCCCTTTTCCATGCTGACTGGCCCGTTGCTTCTGTGGCAGCCTGCTCTTCTGCCTGCCCAAGTTTAAAGCACTGCTAGTAAACTCATTCACACTGCTCAGAAGGCCTCTGCTGTGAGCCTGCCAAGTGTCTAGCTACAGGCATGGCTGTGGCCTCTGTCTGACCCGAGAGGGCGCCTGGCTGGGACAGGCCCCTCTATTTTGGAGCAGAAGGGGGTCCTAAGGCCTCTTCCACCACCCTCTCACTCCGAGGTACAGTTTCTCATGCAGCAAGAAACCCAGGCTCAGAAAACAGCAGCCTGTCCACAAGAGGCTGATCCTGGAGAGGGACAAGGCCATGGAATGCCCACGAGGCAGTCACCTCTCACCCTCACTGCGTGGTGATGCCTGTTGAGGAGGGATGGGATGACCAGGCCAGAGCCTCCCTTTCTCCACTCCCACTCCAGATTGGAAGCATCTAGGAGCCTTTTGGGGGAGACAGAGGTCAGATCCACCTTTGTGCACTTTCCTCCTCCAAGGAGGGATGGACATGCCTGAGGCCCAGTATGGCTTAGGATATGGACGTGCCAATCCTCAGATACGGGTCACCATGGATGCTCTGATAGCCTGATGCTGGTTCCACAGCGGGGACGGCCTTGGGTTTTTAGGGTGCTGGGGTCTGGCTGAGATGTGAGAGGTCTGGCCTGACCTGAGTCTGAACTTCTAGTTTATCTGGGGGCACATGGGCACAATGTGTGTCCATTAGTCAGGAGTGAACTAAATTTAAACCTTCTGATCACTGCAAATGCAGCCTTGCCGCTCAGCTGAATCCCGTTACTTGAGCGTAATTCCAGCAGGAGCAGCAATGACAGGAAATGCGGCTGTGATCACCCAGTGCTTCACCTCTGCGGTGTCCCAGTGGGGGACTGGATTGTGAATCAATTCTGTGTGTGACATTTTGAGGACCTGCCACACAGTCTCCACCACAGCCACTCACGTGTGGCCGGTGGTGCTGGGGCTCCGGGTTCTCCCTCCCTGCCAGCACTTGCTGTTACCTGCCTTATTTTCGGTGGTTGTCCTAATGGGTGTGCGTTTTATTTGCATTTTCCTAATGAGGAGAGGTGTCTGTTGAGTAGCTTTTCACCTGCGTGTCAGTTTACGTCTTTGGAGGAGTGTCTAGGCAGGTCCTTTGCTCTTGTAAAATCAGGCTGTTCACGTTTATTGTTCAACAGTAGCTCTTCTTTATATATTTTAGGTATTGATCCCTATCAGATTCTGATTTGCAAATATTTTCTCCCATTCCTTGGGTTGCTTCTTTGTGCAACCCAAGTGATAGTGGCAGTGTCCTATGAGGCACGAGTGTTTAATTTTGATACATTGTTATTATTTTGGTACTGGGTTTGAACTCAGAGCTTTGTGCTTGCTAGGCAGGTGCTCTACCACTTGACCTGTGTTGTTTTGAATAGGTTCTTGTGCTCATGCCTGGGCCCTGATCCTCCTATTTTATGCTCCCCACATAGCTGGGATTATAGGAGTATACCACCATGCCTACTTTATTGGTTGAGATGAGGATCGTGTTAACTTTTTGCCCAGGCTGGCCTCGAACCTCGATCCTCAGATCTCCACCTCCTGAATAGCAAGGATTACAGGAGTGAGCCGCTGTACTGGACTGATGGGCACATTATTTTATCTTTGTTTTGAAATACTTTTTAAATTGTTCCCTTTCCAAAAAACTTCCTATTTTGTCTCTTTTTGTGTGTGCAGTGCTAGGGTTTGAACTCAGAGCCTTGTGTTTGCTAGGCAGGTGTTCTACCATTTGAGCCACACCTTTAACCCTTTTTGCTCTTGTTATTTTCCGATAGGGTCTCACACTTTTTGTCCCAGCCAGCCTCAGCCCACAATTCTCCTACCTATACCTTCTGAGTAGCTGGAATTACAGACATGCAGCACTACATCTGGCTTGGTTTTTGAGACAGGGTCTCGCGAGGAGCTGCCATCAAACTGCAATCCTCCTGTCTCTGCCTCCAGAGTAGCTGGAATTACAGGCATGCATCGTCATGCCTGGTTCCTGCTCATTTCAACTTTACCTTGATTGTCAGTTTCTTAAGACCAGGACTCTCACATCCTCAGCCCTGCTCCAGACAGAGCACCTGCAGTGCATGCGTACCAGTCATTCTGCCTGTAATTCTGTTCCCCCAGGAAAGGCAAAGGGAGCAAAGACAGTACCTGTCCCCATTGTGTTCCCTCCGCCCTGAGCCTGTGGCTGTTGTAGAGCTCTCATGAGTGAGCCCACGGGCCATGGCAACAGCGCCTGGCCTGAGCATCAGAAGGGACTTGTGGGTCTGTGGATCACTGTTTGAGTTGGGGTTGGCTTGCAGGGGCAACAAGCACCTCGATCTCTGAGGCTTGACACAGGAATCTGACTCTGGCTTCTTCCTGTGGTGGTAGACTTGGGCCCTTCATCTGTGATGCTGTCATTCTGCAGAGCACCCTCGAGGTCCTGGCTGCCCAGCTCCAGGTTGTGAGCAGGGGCTGGGGTGAGGGCAGAAGGGCTGGGGATCTTTCTCGTTCTGGGCCACACATAGTGGGATTCTCTATGTAGCACACCCATGGGAGAAAGGGCTCATCCTGGTGTAGACGGCCATGCAAAGACCTGGCTGTGATGGGCACGGGCTGAAAACTAGATCCACACAGCCTGCATCCCTCCCTTCTCCTTCCCTCTCCAAGCCACTGAGCAATTTATTTTCCCTGGACTGAGGCCTAGTGACCACAATGATGATGACGGCTCCAGCGCTGTCTAGGGTTTGGAGAAGCTGAGCCTTGTTCCACGACTCCCAGCTGCCAGCTGCCTCTGGTGAAGCAGGTGGCGTGAGGTTGGGTAGGGAGCCTGGCTCTGCAGCCGGTCTGTGTGACTGTACGCAAGTCACCCTACCTGTCTGGGCTTGATGCTCTCAATGGTGGAGAGAGTTGACCTACTAGGGACCACAAGCATTTTGGCTGGTTTCAGAGCTAGACGTTCTACTTCCTCACATAACCATGGCGACCACATTTTCTAGGCCAAATACTGGAACATAGGTTCTAAAGAGAAGGCAAGTTTTTGGATGGCCCAGGACGGGGACCATGCTGGAAAGGTTCTGGGTGCGACTCCTGGTTCGGTGTGAGGGCTGTGACGGCAAGGCCCCTGTCCTCTCTTCTGTGCCTCAGTTTCCACGTGGTGTAAGATGGACAACAGTACCTACACAGTCACAGTCCTTCCAGGCTGCTAAGAAAGAATACTACAAAGTTCCTAAACAGATGGCTTAGGAGCAGCAAGCACTCAACTCCTTTCACTTCAGAAGGCCTGGAGTCCAGGGTCAAAGGTCAAGGTGCCAGCAGGTTCTGTGTCTGGTGAGGCTTCCTGTGCACAGGAGGCACTTTCTATGTGTCCTCACGTGGCGCAGGGGTCTTCAGGGTCCTTTTATGAGGGCACTCGTCCCGTTCATGGCTCCACCTCTCCCAAAGGCCCCACTCCTAATGCCATCTCTCTGGGGTCAGGACACAGCACAGGAATTCTGGAGACATGTCCCATCTGCTGCACATACAGCATCGTGGTGGGTGTGTGGTGGGACTTCATGAGTGATTACAAGTGAAAATGCTAGGAAGGGCTCAGCACACAGGTCCTCAGCAAGAAGGGTCCTCCAACTTTGCTCTTTTTATCATCTTTACCATTCTTCCCACATCACATCATCCTCACCCCTGGAAGGAGCCTCGCCACCCGCTGCCCAGCCCTGCCTGCCTGCCTGGGCTTGTTAGCTGAGCAGGCTGATGGCCCGCTCACAAGGCAGTGGCAGGTGTACTGCTGGATTTACTGTGCCAGACTCATTAGTCCTCGGGTGATAGAGAAATGAGTGTCCTGTTACTCACAGAGGGGGGCAGCTGGCTGCTGCAAGGCAGCTCAACATCTCTGTCTGTCCCCAGCCAATGTCCTGTATTTGCAGATGCCTCCTTCACAGGACCGCTGCCTTCAGACACAGTCTCACACTGGTTTGAGAGGCACAGCTGTCCCACTGTCTTCTGTGTCTGCTCTGTGTGTGGCTCTGAGCTGCAATGAAGTCCTTGGAAGTAAAGGGACTCCCACCTAACCATGCCTGGCTCATCTGCAGGTTTCACTAAGAACCAAGCTGTAGTCCTCCCACGACAAGGCTAACCTGAGGGCTGCTGGGATCTGGACTGGGAGCTTCAAGCCAGATGCTTGTTTTCCTGGGCTCAGAAGTCTTGAAGGTGGCCTCCTCCCAGGATCCATCCTTGGCCTCCTGCAGTGTTTGCAATAGAGCTCACGTGCTAGGACTGCAGACTAGAAATGTGCCATGCTTCTGAAGAAATGTATGTGGATGATGAGTGACAGGTTCAGAGAAGGGTCTTTCCCCTCGGAGGACTGTCCCACAGGGCAGTGACTTCAGGCTACCCTTACTTTTCCTTCTCCAAAGTAGCTGGGGAGGGCTCACTGTTGCTGCTGCACCCTGGAGCTGAGCAAACTGTGGGCTCCTTCATATGCAGATTGAGTGAGAGGGTCTGGAGCCCTGGCCACACTGCTGGCTCCTGGGCAGAGGGAGTACCAGGGGTGGCTTCAGCCTCCAGGGGCTCCAAGACGTCCACCCAAAAGTTTCCTTGGCAAGGTAGCTCCCACCTGGAGGGAGGGTAGAAGAAAGACAGGACTCTGAGGGACCCTAGTGGGAGGGGGGAGAAAAGAATGACACTAGGGTCTTGTTTGGACAGAGAACCAAGTTCCCCAGCTGGCCTGTAAGATGAAGGCAGGCAGCTGTCTACAGATGGGTCATTGACCCTGTATACAGGAGTCCTTGGCACTGACCCTATTGTCCCTGGCATTGTCACTGACTCTGCAGACCTGGTGCCCAGTATGCTCTCTGGGTCAGGCATGAGTGAAAACATTGGATTTGGGGCTTTTGCTGCATTTCTATTTGTGTGTGTATGAAAAATGTTTATGTGTGTGAAAATGCACCCAGGAGAGTGCATTACATGTACAAGTGTGCAGGTGAGTATACATGTTTGAGTGCATGCAGAGGGTGTGTGAGGGAATGTGATCTGTGATTCTGTGTGAGAGTATGAGACTATGTCTGCATACATGAGCATATGTGCACGTGTATATACCTTTGCGTGGGCCTGATTGTGGCCTGCATTGTGTGCTGTGCACACAAATCTGTAGGTGTTTGTGTGTCTGCCCCTGTGCATGGTACTTGTGCTGCTTTGGGAAGCAGTGTCCACATCTGCTGATGCCCAGGTGACAAGATGACAGAGTCCTAGTCCAGATGGCTCCTGGAGTACTGCACTGCCTCTTGATACATCCCAGGCACCATGGGCATCTTCAGCCTGAGCCAGCACGGGAGCTCCTGGTCATCTGTCCTGATGGAGGATCTAGTGCTACAGGGAAGTGTCCACAAGGGGTCACTGTTGTCACTTCTTCTTCACTGGCCTTCTAAGTGACCAAGTTTGGATGCAGGCAGTGAGTGGTGATATGTTTGTAAAAATACAAGGTGGAGGGATTGCCTTATCTGAGGCAGTTTCCCTGTGTGGACTGATGGACCACTGTGTGAGGCAGGTACAGCCTGCAGGACCTGCAGCCGGGGGCTTGTTTCCCTAGAAAGCACCGCCCCTACCCCGTTGCTGTATCTTGAGCAGGTTCAAGTTCTCTGAACATCCTGGGGGTCCTGTTCTTTCTGGACTTCCCATGCGAACTCCCAGGGAGATGCTTTAAGGCAGAGCCCACATTCTGTTTGTCTAGGCAAGGTCAGCCAGTGGCTCTACAGTGAATGAATGCATGTGGTGTTTACTGTATACAGTATTTTGCAAACCCGAATGCATGTGATAGCCATTGTTTCGTGACTATAAAAGGAAACAAGCTGGGTCCATGCCCCAGCCCGGGTGAATGTGGCTCATTCTTGCTCCTGCCAGGAAATCTGTCCACTGGATATTTGCTGTGTGCTTCTCACCCCGCCGTGATTATTTTCTACATCTGGTCCATCTTCTTTGCAAAGACTTTCTGATCTTTATGACCTCTTGCTCACAAATCGAGAACTTTGCTGTGTGGTTTCTAGGAAGCTGAGGCAGTGCATTTACGTGTGCACCTCTTTCCCTGAGTAAGCTGTTTACGGAGACAGCAAGGAAGCGCGTGCGCTTGGTGGTAACCACGGAAAAGCTGCATTCGGTGTGGGTTTCCCTGAAGAGGTAATGAAGAAATGAAAGCGCACATGATAAGTCAAACACAGGTGAGGATATCACAAAAGGAGACGATCATCGCAGGTGCGCAGAGCACAGCTAGTTCTCTGCAAGTTTTGCCACAGAGAATGTGCAATTAAGATGGGGCCACCATGTCCTGTGAGCTGCCTGTGGCCCAGGCAGAGGCTGATGGTCAACCATCAACTGTGTTCACATGACTTAGTGGCAGGAGGAGGGTCCAGGCCCCAGTGTCCGGGGGATTTTCCCATGGATCTCCGTGTCCAGTAATGCTTAAGTGCATTTCTCAGTGGATGCAGAGTTAGCTCCCACAGTGGTTCTCTTAGGATGTCATTCCATGCAACCTGAGTGTCTTTCCCAAGTGGAGCTGGGCAGAGGCCCTGCTCTCGGGGGATCCCATCTGCACTTCCTGGTGGTTCATTTTGATGATTCCGGGCTATTTGCCGAGAGCCTGGCAACTGAGCAGTCACAGGAGGGAAGGCTCACTGTCTCTGAGCTCCACTGCACCCTTGAGGAAGCCTGGGCAGCAGGGCCCACACGGCTTCCTGGGCAGAGGCCCACTGGGAGTGCCTGTTCTTTGTGTGAAGCTGGGGGTGGAAGAGCTGAGGGAAACCGCGCTCACGTTTATGAGTGGCAGTGACTTTTGCCTGTGGTAATGGTGCTCCAAGGAGTGCTGCTGTCAGCAAACAAAATAATCACTTTGTGTATTCTTTCAGAAAAATCAGCAAAAGTCGGTATTTTTCCTTTTAAATGGGATAAATTAACCCCCCAGTTTTAGATGACTGTTAGTAAAAATGTCTCCAAACAGTTTTTGCCTCTCAACATGTTTAATTATGCTGTCATCAGTTGGTTGGAAGTGGTCGCCTTCCTTCCTGCCTCACCTGCCCCCCTCTTCTGTCTCCAGCACCCATCTGGCCCCTGGGCAGTGGCGCTCTGTCTCTGCTCTGCACAGTAAAAGGTGTGGGCCATTCAAGATCTCAGGGGCCTAGGAACACTGCAGTCCACTGAGATCAGCAAGTTCCAGAGAAGCAGGTGGCCATGGAAGATGGCCCACGGTGCCTCTGTGGGGTTGCAGGTGGTCAAGACCACTGCCATCTACCCACCTCCCCCACCCAAGGCAGTACATCTTCTTGCTTTGGACAGATGCCTTCTACAGATTCTCCCAGAGTATTCCCATCACCCAGGAGGCTCTCCCAAGCCTGTGGGAAGGGCTTGTCCCCTGCAGCTGGCAGAGGCCTGGGGTGGTGGTGTCCTGACGTTTACCTCTCAGAGAGCTCCTAGCCTGTCCAGTTCTCTCTCTAGAGTTCTCTCTAGAGAGTAACATTGTCTGTCTGTGATCATATGTGCCGCTGCCTGTCCTGCTGGGTAGGGACCCAGGGTGTGGGGGGGCACCCATCCTCCACAGGAACCCTCCCTAGGAATGTTCTGCCTTTCTGTGTTCACAGCATCTTTTGCAGTAAGGTTCTGAGACAGGCAGTGTGTTAGGAAAGACCAGCAGAAGGTTTAACTTCTTCGGGGCCTTTCCTGGCCTGCTCTGTGCAGCTGGGCAGTTGTCCTCTGTGTTCTTTGGGTTTGCAAATCCCCATAGAAATCACGGGATGCTTGTAATGCTCAAGGTTGTTGTCTGCTAATCACACAGCACCGTCCATGGTAAGCATATATGTAATATCAGAGAGCAATTATGAGTCAGCCTGGTCCTGGGCAAATGTGTTTCTGCTAATTAAACTTGTTGCATTTGAATGGCTTTTCTTCAACCTCACTGGCAGCGAGGCTGTTTTGAACAATAAAGGAAACCATTCCCCATCCACCGGCCAGGGATCTGCAGATGGCTGCCCTGTGTGGGAGGCACTGGTCCTTGAATTAGTCCTTTGTGTGAACCAAAGAAGGTAATTTGAATGTTTGAACCCCCCCAAAGGAAGCATGTCTCAAAGTGAACAATTTTCTCAATAAAGACTAATTAGGGTCTAAATTAATTAGAGGTGTGGCTGGAAGGATGTGGACAGCAGTCTATTGTTGCAGACAAATGGGAGAGAGCCAAATAAACTGCGGGGTGAGTACCCCACGCTCGCCAGCATCTCCCTGGCCCTGAATCACCCAGAACTCAGCCTCAGCCTCCACGTGGACACACGGTGCATGCTTAACCAATCCTCGTGCTTCTGCAAATTAATATTTATACTTTCTGGGTGTCTGTTTTTCATCTGGAGAACTGGCCCTGAATGTTATTGCCTTTTGTCACTGAGTTGTCAGAAGCAAGTTTCACATCAAAAATGTGATTGCAAAACTGTAAAATGTAGGGGAGGGGCAGAGAGGCAGAGAAAGTAGAATAAAAAATGCAAGCCACACTGGCTTCATACTTCCTTTCCTCGCTGCTGTCACGTTTGTGTTTCCCACGATGGCCCAAGCAAACTCTCACTTCTTGAATGCTCTGAACTCAAGTCACTCTGGTGGATTTCTGAAGCCAGTCCCTGAAGCCTCACAAGGTGTATGGTTACAAGATGTCTCAGGGTATGTGCAGACCTTTCTGCTCTCTGAAAGTGAGATGTCAAATTCTCTCTTTTCTCTGCATCCTCTTCCCACAGATGGAGTGTTTGGAAGGTGCCACAAGGTTCCAGTGATGGACACATACCACTATGAAGTGTCACCAGGAGCCCTGCAGCACCTGAAAGTCACCTTGCAGAAGCTCTCCCGCACAGGTAGGGGAGGCTGGATGTGGGCAGAGGCTTTTTTTCCTGAACACCTGGGCTCCGGGCACTGAGGAGCTAGGTGTGGACTTTGTGAGCTGGGTCCTGGTGTCCAGGAGAGGCCTGCTGGGGCCTGCACCAAAGAAAGCTGCCCTTCCAGTGTCTTGTCTCAGGTTAGGAGCCCTGGGCTGCTGCTGCAGGAATTATAGGATCTTCCATGTCTCGGGGTGAGGGAGGCCAATCAGTACAGGGACACATGCATGTGAACATAGGGAAGAAACTCAGCCTCAGCTGTCCTTGATGTCCCCTTCAGGTCAAGATGTTCAGGTGGGCTTCATTCCAGCCTGACTCCCATCCTCCTCCTGCAATGTTTATTCTACAGTTAGTTGCAGGAGAATCCTGTCACTAACTAAGAAGATAGTTTTAAAAATTGCAGTAATTTAAGTGTAACATATAATTTTATCACATACATAATTCAGATCGCATGTAATTGTAATTGTGTGCAATTTTTACCCGCGTGGTTTGGTAATGTCGTGCTTCCTCCACCCGGGGCACATATAGCAGTGTCCCAGCACAGAGCAAAAGAGTGGAGCGTGTGGGGCTCATTACCCAGGGAACAAGGCTGGGACGGGACCTGGTGACCCTAAACCCCGGTCTTGAGCCTCCATGCTCCCCTTGGGGCTTGTGCTCTGCTCCATGAACTGTCTGCGGTCAGTGAGCTTCTGGGCCACTCCTCCTCTGTCCTTTTGGATGCTTACAAGTGGATTGGCTTGTTAGAAGCACTGACTTAGGGTAACCGTGGTCTCCAGATCACTGGACCTGCACTGTTCTGCAGGTGCTGACTGTGGGGTTTGTTCAGAGAAGCAGAACCACTAGGAGCCTGGTATGTGAGTCTTAGGGTGCCTCACGTGACTGTGGGAGCTTCTGCAGTGTCTCGGATGCTGAAGCCCTGGGGCAGGCAGTGGTGATAGAAAGGTGGTAGGAAGGGAGGACTACTCATGCTGGAGGCCACAGGTTGGACCGGGTGTATCTCTGCTTGTGGCTTGACCTAGGTGGTGAGGGTGCTGCCACCCTTCCCCAGAAGATGGGTGGTGTCTCTTTTGTGTTTTTGGTTGATGTTCATCCTAGCCTAGATGATTCCACTACCCCTTTGCTATCCTGTAACATAAATCAGAGACACGAAGTTAACCACACAACATTACAGAGATATTATGCATCTTAGATGGTAAGGAGCTGAGAGAAGGAAGTGAACCAAAGCTGTGACAATCAGAATGGGGAAAAGCCTCAGCCAAAGCTGCTGTTGACACCCCTCCCATGATGCATTCCCTTTGTCTCAGTGAGGAACTCACTTTCCTGTGGCTCCCTGCCTACAAGTGACACAAACCTCCCTTTCTGGGTGTTTGGGCCATCAGCAAGTTGACTTCTTATAATTTTTCATGACCCCAATCACGGGACCAGGTGTGCTGAGAGGCACCATGTGTTTCTGACATAATTCTCCTCATCCCCTTGTGTAGCAGCTACTGGATCTCCTCTGGCAGCCAGTTACCCCACTGGCACCATGTCCCCCTTTCTGCAGGGTGACTGGGAGGCACAAGGAGCCCATGGTGGCTGGGCAGTATCTTAACTCCAGGTCAATGGAATCTGTGGTACATATCCTCATAGAAATGTTGTTTTCCTCTGGAACGGGCTCTATATACCAATAGAGCATGCGTTCTTAGGGACAGGAAGTGGAAATGTTGCTGGTGGATCCCTCAGGTCATAGTGGATCAGGGGCACCCATTTCTACTCCTTGATTCCTGGACCCAAGAATCCTGACTGTGTATTGGATACTATGTCAGGCTAGAACCTAGTCCTAGCCTGTTAAGTTATTGCGCTTAGTTGCTGTGGTAACTGCATCTTCAAAAGGCCACTCCTTGTTCTCCAAGCCAGGGGCTTCAGGATGGTGGGAACAGGGTACAGCCACTGAATTCTGAATTCCACAAGCACTGGCCCATTGCCACTCTTCTTTGACTGTGAAGTGAGTCCTTGGTCAGAAGTGATACTGTGTGTAATACCACGGTGGAGGGAAAGCAGTGTGGTTGAGCACAGTCATTACTTGTAATGGCAGCAGATCTATATGCAGAGCGAGTGTCCACTCCAGGAAGGACAAACTGCTGCTCTTTCAAGGTGAATGAGGTCTGGTGAAATCCATCTGCCACCAGCTCACTGGCTGGTCACCCAGGGAATGGTGCCATACCAGGGCTCAATGTTGGCATCTGCTGCTCGTAGACCAGGCCCTCGGTATTGCCATCGTCAGGTCAGCCATGGTGAGTGAAATCCACATGCAACCTCCTTTCCTGTCACCATGGTCACTTTGTTCACGAGTCTCCTGACTGGGGAAAGAGGCTGACTGTATCCACAGAATGTGTCATCTACCTTTTTGATTATGAAAGTCCTCTTCTGTTGTGGTCGCTAGTGTCAAACATATCTTTGCACTAAACCTACCCAAAAAAGTCTATCTAGGTAACCAATACATCTCTTCCTTAGACATTTTTGTTACCAGTCTTCCAATCCTGTTTCTCAAGTCTATGACTAACCTGCCACTCAATTAACCAAAGCCTGTTGACCCCATCTGATTTCTCTGTCCAGGGAAAGTGAGCAAGCAGGTACCCTGATCAAGGTGCCACTGCTGAGTTTCCTGTCACCACTGTCCTTCTGGAGTGCCTCCAAAGGGTCACATGTAGTGCTGCAGTGTCCACCTCTGGGGTCCCTGAACGTTACTTACAGCCATCAGAGACCCTGGGTCCTCTGAGTCTATGCAGCCAATGGCAGCTGTGCAACATGGTCATCCAGCGGTGTGGGCAGGGGCATTTTGGCCACTTCCTAGTGCAAATGAGTGCTTTCAGGACCTGTTTCAGCCCAGTTTCTTATCTGTTACTTCTGTTTGATGATAGAGTGTTGAGAGTGTGCTTGGCTTGGTGTTATGGCTTGGTGGTCACATGGCTACTAGCTCATGATAAAGTCAAGTCACTTGGTAACTTGGTGGCCCATGGTCAAATATTCAGTCTTTACTAAGGCCTAGTAGCAGTCAAGGAGTATTTATCCACAGTGAGATGTCATGTGTGTCCTCCAAAATTCCAATGGTTTGTGCTTAGATTCACCCCTAGGGGCCTTTTAGAGGCCCCAGACAGTGTCCCTGTCGTCCACTGATATCCTTTGGCCAACAGGCATCTTATCGGTGAATGTGGAGTGGTTGCTATTTCCAGGTCACTAGGTCTGATGATAGTATCTTGGATGGGCCACAGTGATGTTCTGTGGGAAGAAAAGGGAATTAGGGCCCTGAGACCAGACAATGAGTAGGAAGGAAGAGTCCAGATGCCTATGCTGAGGGACAGTGAAGGTGTACTGCTGACCCTTCAGGTAGAAGCACACTGCTTCTGATGATCTTTCCTACATAAAGAGAGAAGGAAAAAACCAGGTATGTTAACTTGCTCCAGCAGAGAAACCACATCTGGTTGAGTTTATGGTCATCTGCCATCACTCTCCAGGCTCTGTCTGTGTTCTGCAACAGGCCACATAGGCAAGCTGAGTGTGGGGGAATCACCAACCCTGCCCCTTTCAAGTTCTTGATGGTGGTCAGTCTTGTTCCCTGCAGTGTTTCGGTTTTGCTTTTGGTTTATGGTTTTTGTAAGAAAAGGCAGTATGGCCTTTTCTGCCAGAAAGCCCTCACTCTGATGGCAGCCAATAGGTACCAGTTTGGGGATTTTGGCAAATTACTGAGTATATCTGTTCCAACTATGCATTCTAAAATGGGGAAGTAACCACAGGATGGGTTTGGGGACCAGGCCCACTGTGAGATGGACCTGAGCTAAAACTCCAAAGATGACCGGACCTCCACAAGCCCTACTCTGACTGTTTTGGGTCTCCTGGAATCAGCATCAGTTTAGCCAGAATCCAGCAGTCACTGCCAAGTCTGACTGAATCTTTTTCCTATGCACCATCACCGGTGTCAGGCTGAAGATCCTTTGTGGAAGGGAGAGATTAACAGTGCACATCTTTGGCTTGTGTGGCTAGGTCCTTCTGAAGGGACTTGCTCTCCCTTGTCATTCACAGGGCTCTGGGTCTGTGACATAGCCCACGTCTGGGAACTCACTGGGGGCTGGGACACTGGGTGATTCAGGTCAGCCTGTGTTCAATAAACCTAGATCTTCCCTACTGTGTGGATTCATAAGATCTGCCCATCCATTTCACGTCTAGCATCCCAGACTAGCTCAGCAATGCCAAGGGCTCTTCTGATCACTGCTTCATGGAAAGGAAATCTTGTCCACCTTTCCTGTGGCACTTGAGTGTCACTGCTCAGCACTTGTCACCCCAGGAGCCCATTGTCCCCACTGCATTCTAGGGGGTCCAGATTTAGAGTGGCAGATGCACTGTAACTCCTTCCCTGCAGAGAGACATCACTGCAGAGCTCTTCAGAGATGATGGGATAACCCATAAGTTTATCCTGTACAGTGGTGCTAGGTCTGTCCTTTGCACACTCCTGGAGTGATTAGGTCTTCATGATAAATCGCTATGCATCTCCAGCTCCCTCAGCCTTTTGACCAAAAAAGGTCTGGATTCTAGCCTCACTTCATGGAGACCACTTTGGGTTCACATCTATGTCAGCCAGCCATGGTCACTGGAGAGCATTTCTAGCCCCTCAGTCTAAGCCCTGAATGGAGAATCTGTGCTTAGTGGGCCTGTGTAAATGAACTTGGCCTGCTTTAATTTCCATTCATCCCATCTTGACCTTGCAGTCTTAACACCCACTGCCACACTTACTCCCTAAGTTTCTGCTGGCACAGATTGCCAAAATCCCACAATCCTTTGGATGTGACTTACACTCTCTCCTGGGCCATGAATTCTGCCTCTGGGTAACTGGAACTCAAGTCCAATTGTAGGGCTAGAGTCAAGGGGAGATTGTGGGTGGGTCCTGGGCAGGATCAGCAGGGCCCTACAAGGCATCCACCTCAGGCAGAGGGAGTTATAGACGCTGAAGGCAAAGTCAGCAGCAAGAAGGGGTCTTCTACTGGAAAGAGGGCTCGGTGGAATTTGGTGGTTCGAGCTCCATCGTGATCTGCCGATGTGTCCCTATACCAGTATTCAGGACCCCATTCCTTTCTAATCAGCACCTTAACTAGTAAGAGAGGCACCATGAAGTGTGGAATTCAATTTGCACTGTAATTCAGTCACACAGATAGAACTCGGGTTTAGTGTTCAGTGAATATGAGTGTGAAACTTACAGAGATCACATCATGGAGCTGGTTAAGTAATGGAGGCAAATATTTTTTCATTGATAGATTTTAATTTTTAGAGAAGTTTTAGATTTACAAAAAGTTGAGCAGAAAGTTCAGAGAGAGAGCATATACTCTCCCCCCCACCCCATCTCCCTATTACTTCCATCGGTGTTAGCATGGTACAAAATGATAATTGTACCCTGGTACGTTATCATTACCTCAGGTCCACCGTTTACATTAGGGCTTGCTCCTGTGTTGTGCATTTTGTGGGTTTGGACAGATGTACAATGTCACACACCCACCAGGTCAGTATCACACAGAGGGGTTGCACTGCTGTAAAACTGTGCTCTCCGTCCATCGTCCTCCACCCTAACCTCCTGGAAACCACCGATCTTTTCACTGTCTCTAAATTGGCCTTTTCCAGAATGCCACAGAGCTGGAATCACACAGTAGGTAGGCTTTTCAGATTGGATTCTTCCACGTAGCAATAACATTTAAGTTTCTACCATGTCTGTTCATAGCTCACTAGCACACTCCTTTTTGTCACTGAACGAGACCCCGTTGCCTAGGGGTACCACGGTTTATCCTTTTCTCTTTAGGTTGTAGCAGCTCTGAATACACTACAGTACATGTCCACATGCAGACTTTTGTTGAACACGAGTTTTCTACATTTTTGAGTCAGTTCTGAGGATTGTGATTGCTGGATTGTGTGTGTGTGGAGGGGTGGTGTTTAGTTTTGTGAGAATCTGTCAATGTCTCCTCCAAAGACGGGTGTGGAGGGAAGGGAAGTTACTGAAATTCTTAGACGGTTGAGTTCTCCATTTGGTAAAGGCAGACAATCAAATAGGGCTGTTGTGAAGGTCAAATAAGACATGAAAGACATTTTATAAATGCTAGTATTTTGAGGTGTTAAATAATTGCTTATTTGACACTCCACTTCTAATCTATGACAGTTCTTATCAGCTCATACGTGCCTGCTCATTTCCAGTGAGGTTACAGTGAAGATGACTCCTGAGTTGGTTGATTCTGTGCATAGTCAAATGGCAGAAGGACAGACAACTCTACTTCCTGGGGAATGAGGATGTTACAGCTCTTTCCTCAATGACAGTGACAACGACAAGGATGCTGGTGTGTTGCAGCTTGTCAACTCCCTGGATAGGTGTTTCTCTGTGAGGCCCTGGCAGGGCATAAAATGGGCATTGATAGGCCCAGCTGGACATTGGATCAGGCTGTGGCTTAGGACAGACAGCACACTTTTTCACCATCATTGTTTTGGCACTGAAGACATAATGGGAATCAGGCCCTGGGTGTTTTTGTCAGTAAAATAAGACATGAAAGAAGAAAACCTGGTGACTGACCCACTGCAGTTTCTCATACTGTCTGTCACTTTCCCTGTCATAGGTGTGTGGCAAACTCCTGTTATCCCTACCCACAAGCCATGCACAGGGGAGGCCATGGTGGTCAGCAGGGACTTGTTACTTCCAGAAAGAAGACTTGGGAGGGGGGTGACCAGGAGAGGTGGGCCGGGTGGGGCTAAGCAGGTCACCTGTTTGAAAGTCCAGGCATCCCTCAAGCCATGGCACTGGACACCTGCCTCTTCTCTCTTGGAGCTTAAAACATCTAATGAGAGAACACGAGACCAGGGACACTCTGCACTGCACAAAGCCAAAAGTTAAATTAAGTCACATGACATGCAGGCATTCAATGAGCCTGCTACAGTGCCTAGTGCTGCGTTTATATCTTAAGAGCCGAAATACCCTATACACACTTATAATCCAAACCCCATATCACAGCATGATGGTTAATTTTAGGGTCAATGTGATTAGATTGAGGGTTATCCCTTCCCACAAGCCATGCATAAGTAGGCCGTGGTGGCCCCCTATGTGACTAGTTGTAGGTGAAGCATTACTTTTTCATGTGTTTGTGGAGAGTGGTGTATGAGTCAGTTGACTGAGTGGGAAAGATCTGCCCTCAATGTGGGCAGAACCGTCCATTAGCTGGGGAACCCCATGAAAGGCAAAGGCAAAGCAATGGATTCCCTTTCTCTCTCCTGGTCCTGGGACACTCTCCTTCTCTTGCCCATCAGAGCTCCAGGCTCCCTTGCCGTGGGAGCCTCTTGCCCTCCCCCCTGTGGCCTCAAAATGAGAATTACATCTCCAGCTACCCTGGTTCTGAAGCTTTTGGAATTGTGCTAAGCCTCACCTACCAACATCTCTGGGTCTCCAGCTTGTAGATGGCCTATTATGAGGGTTCTCAGCCTCCATAACTAAATGAGAGGTGCAAAATACTTGTGACTTCCACCTTTGAAATCTCCCTGGCCCCTGCCAGGGTGTTACTCAATTGCTGTGAGCCCACACAGAAAGGGCCACCTCTCAGTCATGGCCAGCATGGCCTCTTTATGACCTCACTCAGACAATCTCCAATCACTTCTGACCCTTTTGACCTTTGCCAGAAGCTTGGGTGTTTTCAGCTTCCATATTGTGATGCTCACGCTTGAAGGTGACACTCTTAGTGGAGACTTGCAGCCCCTACCTGCTGAGCCTCCATTCACAGACTATAGTCGATGCGGCATGAGTGCCGTGGGCCTCCAAGATCACCTCTGTCCCCAGGGACTGCCTAGTTACCAAAGACATGTTTCTGGGAGTAGACAGACTCTCTAGACAGTGAAAATCACCATTGGAACTCAAGGAAATCCAGACTCACGGCCCCACTCAGTTGGTTCTGATAAGAATGTGGAATGGGCTGGAGATTTGCATTTATAATGAGCAGCAGGGACCGTCCTGAGGAAGAGGTCCCTTTGGTCACTATGGTTCCTTGGTATGTGTCAGCCCTAATCCTATTCTTAAATTCCCCCAGGTACAGGTCCCAGGCTACAGGCTGCTGGAAGACACCTGGTGCTGTTTGTGTACATGAAAGAAGTGGGCGGGAGGGGGGTGCAGGGAATTGAGAATGTCTGTGCAAACAGGATTGGTATAGAATCAAGTAGTTTTAGTATAATTTAGATTCTAGACAACCTTATCTCCATTATGGGGTCCTTATTATGAGCTGTCCAATATGACTTCCCTTGCCCTCTTCCACCAACACCTATAAATACGTGGGTGCACGTGCATCCATACCCAGATCACATGTCCACAACCCCCACAGAGGCAGGGACCCAGATGTGCATATGCCTGTGTGTACCAGCCCACATAGGAACACTCATGCCCACAGTCACACACGTATACACATCACACATGTATACACATGGCACTGCACACACAGATACATGCATGGCACATCTGCTGGAAGTACATGGCTGCACACACAGGTGCCCCACACAGTAGTGCACAGACATGCACAATGCACTCACAGCACATGTGCACAGATGCTCATGCACACACTGGTACACATGCACAGTGTGTGTGTGCAGCACTTTGTGGCCTCTCACCCAACTCTGTACTTCTCACCTTGCTGTTTAATCCAGCGCCTATTTCTGATTTCCACAATCAGTTTTGTCTCCTCTCTACCTCATCTTTTTCTCTGGGCCTTTCTGATTTTTAGCCCTGACTCAGTTGTGACTCACACTCCGGGAATGTCAGGGATCCTACATCTGAAGGAGAGAATCTGTCCTGAGCTTGGGTAGCCTGATGTGAGGGTGATTCCTGGGTCAGGAGACTTCAGAATGGGCAAAATCAGTCTTCCTGGGAGACTGCACTTAGAGCAAAGTTGGTGGAATGTTTCTATCTCATCTGTGTCAAGGCCACTTCTTGGGGATTTGGTTGTTGGTCTTTGACAGACAGCTGTGTGCCTCGCCTCTGGGGAGCCTTCCACATGCAGAAGGAATGATAAATGGAATTTAATTGTGCAGTTTCTTCTTTCACATAGACATATACATCCAGGAGCAAAATATGTTCGTGTTTTTGCCACTCTTGTCTACTACGTGGGCAGACACACTGTTGTCTTACGTATTAAAAATTTTAAATACATTTCACTTTTCCTGACAAGCCATTAAGATTCAGAATTTAAATGTTACTTGTTGGCATGCAATTTCCTGTCATGAAACAACTGTGGATTTATTTCGTGGCAAGACTCCCCTGACGTATTGAGCTGTATGTCAAACGCAAAAAGCATAAAATTGTAAAGAAAATCTAATGCAGTGTCATAATTCCGTAAAAGAGAATGAAAAGAAATCCACAAATAAAGTGGAGTGGAGCACAAACCAGTGCAGGCCGCAGCGTCACACAGGCAGTCAGAGCCAGCTGTGGGGCATGCCCGTGCACCGCTGGGTTAGGGCTCACATAGGAAGGCGGCCTGCAGCTGACTCCACTTGTTCACCACTCTGCTCTTATTTTATCACCCACCCTCTGCCTGGAAAGTCGAGACATTCCTTCCTGCTGAGTTCTCCCTGAGATCCAGCCCAGAATCCAGGTCTACTCGTGATAGTGTTGGGAGAACATTTAGCTCCAAACTGATCTCAGGAGGTCTTGTGTAAGTGTCACACTCAATTCTGCATCGCTGTGCTGAGTTTCTTCATAATATTTATTACTTCCAGACATCTGTCTTCTGTCTGTGTCTCTCCACTCTGCTGTGAACTCTGCATCCTGGTACCTGGCATAGAGCAGGCATCTGACCTACATTGGTTAAATGACTGAATCCATGAGTTAACAAAAAACTCACACACCATGGAAGGGGCTGTCTTACACACAAAGGCCCTCCCTGACTGTGAGGTAGAAAATATGCGTTGTATTCTTATTTCCAATTTAAACCACTTCTATGATTGGATCACTGAGGGCTCTGAGGTTTATTTGTCTTTCTTTTCAGCACACTTTTAAATTTTATATTTAAAAATAAAACATTGATGCAGAAAACTAACAGAAAGTATGTGTGAATATGAACTCATACAGATATTTCTAATCACATCAGGACTACAGCGTTTTCCATATTCGATTTAAATTTCTTCACTTCTAGATGAGAATGGTGGTTTCCTGGGACAGAGAAGTCTAGGCTATACTGTACCATAGTTGTTCATCAGCTTTTACCATCTGAACACAACAGTCTCAGAATAGCAGTGCCACAACTCTGCTGTTACTGGAAATGGCTGAGCACGGTTTTGCTTGTCTCACGTCCACTTTTCATGGTTGCCTCTGTCCACCACATCAGCACAGCACCAATTCTGCTTCCACAGTGATGTTACCCCACCACTCACAGGCCTGTTTTCGATGTCTCTGATCCCTTTGGTTGTCGGAAGCTCGTTCTCTTCCTTAGGAAAGATTCAGAGGAGCAATGGTTCTGATTTCTTGCATGTTTTAAAAGAGTTTGTATCCTTCACACCTGGCCAGATGTAAATTTCTGGATTACACGTTTTTTTCTGAACAATCTCAAATCTATTACAGTGTTTTCTTCTAGCTAAAATCAGAGTGTTGCTTTGAAAGGTAGTACAATCTGACCGTATTTCCTTTCCAGTCACTATTCTTTTCGGCAGCTCTGAGATGTACATTAGATGCCCTGCAAAGTGGACGGTGGAATGGTTTTCAGTGCACCGTGGAGCTGTGCAGCCCCACCATGACCCAATCTCAGAACATTCCCATCACCCCGCAGAGAATCCTTGTGCCCGTTGTGTCATCCCACAATCATGGCAAGCCTGGAACACTGAAGAGCCACAGGTGGTGTCTGGATTTGCCTTTTCTGGATGTTTCTTGTGAATGAGTTGCTCTGTTTGTGGCTTTCATGTCTGTCTGGCATCCTGCACTTTGCACAAGTGGCTCGAGCACCGTGCTGGTTGTGCAGCCTCTGGCTTGGTGCTGAGCAGTTTCATCTCAATCCATTTGCCACTCTCACCAGGTGGGGGGCAGTCCCTTCATTCTGGCTGGTTTGAATGATGCTGTCAGGAGAACACAGGCACGGGCTCTGTGTGAATGTGATTTACTTTTCCTGGCTGGACAACTCAGAATGGGGTTGCTGGGTCACCATTGTGCACTTTGACTAGATGCTTGAAGGTTTTGTTTCCTACAGTTCAGTAGTTTTTGGTTATTCTGTCTCTGTATTCCCAGGTACACGATGCCCTCTCAATGTGCAGCTTAAAATATAACCCTAAGATCTGATACAGAAGATAGTTAACACTTATGTCGCGGGAGTGCTCAGGGTTACAGTGTACAGTGCTCCCTTGTACAGTACAGTGCTCCCTTGCTTTGACTTTCCTTCTTTAAGTCCACATGTGTTGAATCTCTTGCATGTCTCCAATATTTGTCATTTCCTCTCAATTTCTTTTTTGATACCATCTTTACCTTCTAATTATCCTAAACTATTTTGTTGTTTTATGAATTCTTAGCTTTTTCTAGCTTAGTTTTTATTTCTAAAATGAAAATTTGCCCTTTATTCTATTTCTGATTTGTTGCTGAGTTCTGCGCCCTGATTTCCAAGTTTTCCAACTGTGACCTACACAGTTCTTGTGTCTGGAGCCCTTTTCGTTTGCTCTGAAATGGAGTGCCTCGCTTGGGTTGAGGTTATTGGGTTTTCTTTTGTTTGGGTTCCCTTTCTAGTGTGGTTTTCATTGTCTATGATGACGTCATTCTGCTCCATCTTTGTTCTCCCTATGTTCTTCCCGTGGGATTTGGCCTCTGTGATTCTCCATTTCTTCTTTTGATGTGATCTGGCTTTCCTGAACATTTAGTTGGGGTTAGGCGCATAAAGCTTTGTGACTTTGTGGTGCTCTTTGTTATTTTTGTGTAGTGTCAAAAATGTGGCAGCTTACATTTTTTTATTGAGATAGAATTGACATGCTATCAATTAGTTCTTTTGAATATATAATTCAGTTCTTTTCAGTGTTCACAAGGCTTCTATCACTGCTGTCTAGTTCAAAAATGTTTTTTCTTCTTAGAAAAAAACTTTAAACCCTTAAGTAGTCACTTCTCCACAGCCGTTAGCCACCACTAATCTAATTGCCCCTAATTAATTGATTATTTTGGTCATTTCTCCTAAGCAGGGTAATTTTGTGAGTTGTTGGTTCCACTTGGCATATGTTTCATGGCTCTTTCGTCAGTGGCATTATCGGTACTTTGTTCCTTTACAGCCAAATCATAACCCAATGTGTGAAATCTCACATTTTGTTTATCTGGTCATCAGTTGTCCATCAGTTGATGGACATTTGAGATGTGTCCATTTTTGGCTATTATGAATAATACCGCTGTGGATGCTAATGTCCAAACTTTGTGTGGACATTTACTTCAATTCTCTTGGGTACACCAGGAGTGGAATTTCTGGGTCATGTAGTAATTCTATACTTAAATTTTGAGGAAATATCACATGGTTTTCCATAGTAGATGTAGCATTTTCCATTCCTGTCATCAGTGTAAGAGAGTCCCAGTTTCTTCACATTCTTACCAGTAGGTGTGAAATGAAACTTCACTGTGGATTTGATTTGCATTTCATGGTGAGTAATGACATTGAGGATCCTTTTATATGTTATCGACTATTCGTATGCCTTCTTAAGAAGAATGTCTGTTGAGATGCTTTGCCTATATTTTGAGTCATTAGACATTTTATTTTGAAGTTGTAATAGTTCTTTATACATTCAGGATACAAGTCTGTTTTAAGGCATACGATTTGCAAATATCTTCTTCTCTGGGTTGCTTTTTTTTTGATATTGTCCATTGAAGCAAAGCATGCTTTTAATTTTTATCTCATGTCTAAGGAACCATCCATCACCTAATCCAAGGTCAGAAATATTTAGATCCATGTTTTCTTTGAACTTTTTTATTTAGTTCTTTGCTCTAAATTGAGTTAATTTTTATGGATGGTGTGATAGAGGGTTCACCTTTTATTCTTTTGCATGCGGCTAGACAGTTGTCCCAGCACCATTTGTTGAATGGTGTTGACACCCTTCCTAAAGAACAATCAACCATAAGCATATGGGTTTATTTCTGAACTCTGAATTCTCCTTCATTGATCTGTCTGTCTGTCCTTATGTCATTACCACACAGTCTTAGTTACTGGAGGTTCACAGTAAGTTTAGATTTGGCAGGTGTAAATCTTCCACCATTGTTGTTCTTCTTAGAGATTGTTTAGGCGATTCTGTGTCAATTGTATTTATGTATAAATTTCAGGACCAGCAAGTTAATTTCTGCATAAAATCTAGGTGAGTTTCTATTGGGACTGTGTTAAATCTGTGAATCAAAGCTGGGCTGTCATGCCATTTTAATGTGAAGTCTTGCAAAATATGAATACTAAGTCTCCCTTTATTTAAATCTTTAATTTTTCAGCTCTTTCATCATACAAGTCTTGCACTAATCTTGCTATATTAATTCCTAAACATCTTATTCTTTTTGGTGCTCTGCTAGACTGAGTTGCTTTTATAATTTCATTTTCAGAAGGTTGTTTCTAGAGTATAGAAATAGAACTGATTTTTATTATTTTATTAGTCCTAGGTTTTGTGGGTGTGTGGAATTCTTGGGATTCTTTACATATAGCATTCTGTCATCTGCGAACAGAGATAGTTTTACGTTTTTCTTTCTAGTAGGAATGACTTTTATTTCTTTTCCTTGGCTAGTTCCCTGGGTAGCACCTCTAGGACAATAAAGAGCAGTACTGGTGGAAGGGGATGTTCTTGTCTCATCTCTTCTTCATTAGGAATGTTAACTGTGTCCTGTTGTTTTTGATGTTGTTGCTCTGTTTACTTCCTTACTCAGGTTGAAGTAGTTTCCTTCTATTCCTAGTTTGTTGAGTGTTTTTATTGTGATAGGGTGTTGGATTTTGTCAAATGGCCTTTTTCCATCTATTGAAACAATTCCATAGTTTCATCTTGTATTTTAGTCTGTTTAGACTGTTATAATGAAAATACCATAGCCTACATAGTTTAAACAAGCACTTATGTCTCACAGTTATGGAGGGTAGAAGTCCAAGATCAAGAGGACTGTCTTTTTGTTGTGTCCTCGCAGAGCAGAAAGGAGTAGGATTACTGTCTGGGGCCTCTTTTGTAAGGGCACTAATCTCACACATGAAAGTCTTTGCTTTCATAATCTAATTAGCTCATGAAGGCCCCACCACCTATTACCATTGTATCAAGCATTAGGATTTTGGGGTATGAATTCTGGGGGAACACATTTTGTCTAGAGCATTTTGCCCCAGAAATTCATGTCTTCTTATATGCAAACCATTCATTCAATCCTGATAGGTCCAAAAGTCTTAACTTATTTCAGAATCAATCAGTAAGTTTCATATAAATATCATCTAAACCAGATATGAGTCAGACTCAGGGTATGACTCATCCTGAGGCACATCACACTCAGGCTGTGAACCTGGGACACTAAACAAGTTTTGTGGTAGAACAGGCATAGGATAAACATTTCCATCCCAAAAGACAGAAATAGGAAAAAAGAAAGGGGAGTGGGTCCCAGGTAAGTCCAAGACTAAGGCAAACAACATGAAGTCTGAAGGGTCAAATGCAGTCTTCTTTGGCTTGGTGCTCTGTCTCCCCCTGGAGTGGCACTGTTACTCTCATGGCACAATAAGGTAGTCTCACGATGGTCTGCTGCCTAGGCCTTACTGCCATAGCCAGCTGATTCTGCAGATCTGGGCAACTCCAGCAGTCCTGTCCTTTAACCTGGTGCTCCCCAGGCCTGGGATAGGAGTGGCAGCCTGTCTGATGATCTCTGACCTTCTTTAGGGTCATGCTTTCATTGTCTTGCATTTTGGCAAGTGGCTTCTTTCAAAATGGTGCTTGATTCTAATATCCATATCAAATGCCTGCTTGGCCACACCATCCTGTTGTTTTCCAAAATATGCTTTATCAACTTTACATTAAGGGCAGGCTAAACATTTCCTAAATCTCTTAAGTTCTGGTCCCTTTTGCTTAACTTCTGCCTTCAAATCATTTCTTTTTGCATTTTACTATATGCAGTCAGGAGGAGCTGAGCTGCTCCTTCAACACTTAGCTTAGAAATCTCTTTAGTTAAATACCCTGTTTCATCACTCACAGTTTCCACCTCCCACAGCCAGGTTCTCTCCAGCAAGGATCACCTTTCTTCCATTGTCTAAAAACCTGTCCCTCATTTCCATCTGACACCAAATCAGAATGGTCTTCACTGTCCCTATTGCTACCAGCGTTCTTTCCATGATCTCTCAGGCTAGGCTTCCTGTAAGAGATGGAAGCCCTGTTTACAGCTCTCCTTGTTCTTCCTGGTCCCTCAGCAGAAGCAGCTCCAAAGTCCATTCACAGCAATGTCTGCTTTTCCCAGCAAACACCTCAAAACTCTTCAGCCTCTACCCCTTTCCCAGACCCAAAGATGCTTCTACTCTTTTAAGTATAGTTATGGCAGCACCCTCACTTCCAGCACCAGTTTCTCTCAATCAGTTCTGACTGAGATAACAAAAATACCATAGACTGGGTGGTTTTAATCACAAACATTTATTTCTCATAGTTCTGAGGATTGCAAGTCCAAGATCAAGGTACAAGCAGATTTGGTGACTGACAGGGGCATGCTTTCTGTTTCATAAATGGCCGTCTACTCACCATGTCCTCACCTGGAGGAAGGAACCAAGAGAGATGTCTGGGAGCTTTTTATAAGGGCACAGATCTCATCTATGGGGGCTCTACCTTTATGATCAAATTACCTCTTTAAGGCCCCACCTCCTAAAATCATCTTGGGGATTTTCTTACCAAATATAAGAGTGTTCAGTACACATTAAGTTTATAGAATTTACTTTTCTATGAATATGGAACATGACATTGGTTAATTTTCATACATGAAGCTAAACATGTGTGATGGTTAATCTTGATTTTCAAATTAATTGGACTAAAGCCCCTAGGAGTGTACCTCTGGTTATGTCTGTGAAGGCATATTCAGAGATGATTAGGTCTTACCTAGTCAATGTTTAACCCATTGATTATCCAACATTTGAAAAGCTATTGGGAGGTGGTAGAACTGCAGAAGGTGGGGTCTGGCTGGAGGATGTGGGTCATTGGAGCAAGCCTTTGAAGGGCATGTTGTGGCCCTGGCCACTTCTCTCTGCTTCATAGCTACCATGAGCTGTGCAGTCCCTGTCACACCCTCCCCCTGCCATGTTGTTCAGCTGTACCTAGGTTCATCCAAAACCTCTGAAACTGTGAGCCAAAATGAGTCTGTCTTTCAGCGTCACCTTGTTTTCTGACCAACACTGTGTTCCTAGGATAAGCCTTACCTGATCATGCTGTAAGATCTATTTTCTATGTTGCTGGATTCAGTTTACTAGGATTTTTTTTAGAATTTCTATGTCTATATTCATGATTTTTGTGACATCCTTGGTTTCTGTATCATGGTAATACTGAACTCTTGAAGTTAATTAGGAAGTGTTCTTTCCTCTTTTATATTTTAGAAGAGTGTGTGAAAGATTGCTGATAATTCTTCCTTAAATATTTAAAGTGAAGACACTGACAGGAGAATCATCTGGTACTCGGCTATTTTTTGTAGGAAGGTTTTAAATTACTCATTCAATTTAAATCTTTACTTGTCAGTGTACTCAAATTTTCTATTTCTTCTTGAGTCAGTTTCTGTGTTTGGGGTCTTTATAGGTGTTTGTTCATTTCACTTAGGTGATCTAATTTGTTGGTATGCAATTGTTAACAGCATTTATAGACAGTCCTTATACTTTTTACTTCTGTAAAGTTAATAGAAATGTCCTCTTTTTCATTCTTGATTTTAGTAATTTATGTCTTCCTTCTATTTTTCTTTGTCAGTCTAGCTAAATATGTGTCATTTTGTAGATCTGCTTAAGGAACCAACTTTCGTTTTCCTTTATTGCTTTCCTCTTCTTTATTTCATTTATAATGCACCAGTCATTTATTTCTTCGTACTTCTATATTTGCTGTTCGTTTTCTCAGTTTCTAAAGTTTCTGTTTTAGGTTATGACCTGAGACACTTCTGTCTTTTAAGGTGAGTGTCTACACTGTAAACTTCCTCTTTTTAAGTGTTGCTCTCCCTGCATCCTGTCTGTTGCTGGGTTTTGTTTTCATTTCCATTCATCTTACAGTATCCATTTCCAGCCACAGAGCCTCTGGAATACTGTCACTTGCTCTCATAAGAAGACAGAAGTGAGAAAGTCTTAGTATTTTATGAAAATAATTTTGACCTCATAGACCACTCAGGAGGACTTAGGGACCCACTGAGACCCTGGGCTGCACTCTGGAACCACTTCACTTGTTGAGTGAAGAGTAGGCGTTTGGAGTCAGAATAAAGTTTGTCAAATTTGTGTTTACTGTGGTGTGAGGGTTTTCCCACCTATGTTTGTCTGACTAGACCACAAGGCAGAGATTTGCTGGCAGTCGGGTTATTTGGGCAACTCGGAGTTGCATTGTGCCAGTGAGGGAAGCCAGCTTGGGCAGAGGGGGAAGTTGGGCTGGAGGTTAATATTTGCTAATGGAGTGAATGCATTTGATCAGATTTTATAATCAGCACAAGTTAGTGTAAGCAAACCAGAAAAATTGAGGAGGGAATTGTGTCAGAAATCCTCAGCAGAGTCCACAGGACGGCCAAGCAGGTCTTGGCATGCCCATTTTCGTACCCTGCAGTCCCAGCTTTGTCACTAGCAGGGAAAGTGAAAGCTTAGGTCACTGGTCCAGAAAGTAGGTAGATTGTCACTAGAGGAAGGAGTGTACATTTCCTTTTGCAATCCTCCTCTTGACTTGTCATGGTGCTTCTATCTGGCACTCAACATTATTCTGAACATAAACATAGTTTTTCAATTTTTGCAATCAACATTGCTATTCATCATTATATCATGCAATGCTGCTTTTAAATGCAAGAATAAGAACATTAGTTCACATGCAAAATCACAAAAAAATACACAGTCCTTAACTTCACAGCCCAAATAAGTAATGTATTTCATTCTATTAGGATAGCAGAAACACTGCACATAACTGACTCAACTCTTGTTACGTCCACAGGCAGATAGCAGGGCCTTCAGTCCAGCAGGCAGGTTCTGTGGTGGGCAGGTGTGTGGTGGGGTGGGAAGAGCAGAGGTGCTGGATTGGGAAGGCTGCTTTTCAGGAGCTTTTGTCAGGCATCTAAGGACAACCTGGGCCAGAGACATCAGGGTCTCATGTAGGGTGAAGAAGCCCCATTAGGCTGGAGCAGGAACAAGAAGCACTACTCAAGCTGGTGATCGCACAGACTCTCCTGTCGTGACTTTGTCCTGCCTGATGTCACATCATCGTGCAAGAGGACATATCAGAGACAGCCAGTGTCTAGAGGCAGCCTGGCAACCAGACTCTGCAATACCACAGTGGGTGCTGGGCCCAAGGCCCTCCATGCCTGGAGGGTGACCATAGGGAGGACACCTGACCTGTGGCTTGGAATCCTCAGAGGTCAGTCCCCCAAAGCTTTTCAAAAGTCAGCAAGCAATCCACCCAGTATAATCCTGACATGGTTGCTCCTGATTGATGTGTGGTGTTTGACAAGTTCACGTTGTGTTAAGAGTCAGGACGGAGCACACGCTGTATTGGAGTAATGTTTCTTAAGAGAGGATGAGAGCAAAGAGTTCTCTCCCTGAGCATTTTACTTCAGTTCAACACAAGTGAGGCCCTGACTGACTTCAGCCAGTGCACGTCTAGTCGACGGTGTTCGTCCACAAAATGATGTCCTTGAGGGGACACACACACACACAGATGTTGGGACTACTCTGAAAATTCAGTCAGAGACTGCACTGTGTTTGCTCACTCTCTCACCCACAGCAGGACACTTTCTAGATGGACATTTTTAGAGTATCTAGCTATGTTTGTAGTCAGATAAACAAAACAACCAGGCAGACTTTGAGTGAGAAACAACAGCACGCAATAAATAAATAATTTTCATGCAATTCTAAAGGTGATTCCTGGAAGACAGTTTCTGGGATTATTTTGAAATTTGGCATTACTGAGGTGCTTGTGCATTCTTTAAAGGTCTGTTTATGGAGAATGGAATCCCAGAATCTTGAGATCCCAAGGGCCAAGGAAGCTATAGAAAGCCACTGTGTAGTGACAGGTGGGATACCCTTAGCTCAAACCATCAGAAAAGCACCCAGGAGGAGGGAGAGGCAGAAGCAGCAACGGACAAGAGAATCCAACTCTGAGAAATAGAGGCAATGGAAAAGCCCATCTGTTAATTGTTTAGATCATCAGTAAGAAAGAGTGAAGCCATAAGAAAAATACAAAGTTGGAAAAAGAACCAGAGATTGAAGCAAAATAACTAGAATTTCTTGAAATGGAAAAATGGTCATGGAAATTAGAAACTCCATGTTAGAAATGCTGATCCCACACAGTGATCAAAGAAACATGCAGTTATCACTCAGCAAGGCAAAAAGAAAAGTTTTACTTCTGCAAAAGTGTGCAGCCACAGACCAGAGTCTGATAGGAGAACACACCGAGCAGGGACTCAGCTCAGTTTTTCTTTCTCTGCCCCTCACTCTGGTGGACAGGTCTGGGTTCACAATTTTCGCAATTGGTTACTTAGAAAAGGGGGCATGTCAGGTAAGGGAGACCTTGAAGCAGGGAGAATAAGAAAATTCTTTTGGGGAATATTTATCTTTAAAGCAAGCAGTTTGAGATTAGGACATCTGGTTTGTTTGACTGCAAGAACCTTGCAAAGTCAAGAAACGGTTCACAAAGCACGTAGGAAGCAATTCGGGGAGGTTAGCTGGCGTCTACACAGTGATAGTTTTACATTAACTCCTCTGACGGAAAAGACCTGACTTTAGTTGATTCTCATACTCCATGAGTAGATAAGACAGTTGACTAGACACAAATTAGTGAAGATTATTGAACTGGAAGATAGATCTGAAGAAATCACCAAAAGTGCAACATAGAGAGAGAAAGAAGCAGAAAATATGCAAGAGCAGGTGAGAGAGATGAAAAGGTCTAAGTGACGTGAAATAAAACTTCCTGACAGAAAGAACAAAGGGAATGAAGGAGAGGCAATAGTCAAAGGAACAGTTGAGAAGTTTCCAAAAGTGAAAAAAGTCCTTCAGATTGGAGGACACAAGTGCCCAGCATTTGTGGACTATGAAGTCATAGCATAGCTGCAGAGACCAGAGCCTCAGCAAAGACTAGGAACACCACAGAGAAAAGAGAAAACACAAGAGAATAGTGGACAGCCCTTTTCTCAACAGCAGCAAAGGCAGAAACTAGTGGAAAGTTCTTTCAGGTTATAAGAGAAAGTAACTGTCACCTAGAACTGTGCCCACTAAAACCATCACTGATAGAAATGGGCAGAATGGCAGGAAGGAGAAACAGCTTTCTGCTAGTAGACATGTCTAAAGGAAGTTCTCAAGTGTACATTTAAGGAAGAAAAAATTCCTCCCCAAAGATGCAAGAATACCAACTGTAGAGGAAAGATACAGAGAAGACTAGAATAATATAATTTAACGTCATTGTGTGCCAGTGAGAAGACGAATAGACCTCAGGGACAGGGAAGACGACAGCTGTGTGTACATGACCAACAAAAGCTGAATGCCCAGAGCAAAAAGAGTGCTCCTGAGTCAACAAGAATAAAGTTTTCTTAACTTCACTAGAATCAGGGAAATGAAAACTAAATTACTGACCGTACGATTGGCAAGAAAGAAAGACTCTGACAGTCTCAAGTGTTGGCCAGAACTGAGGGCAAACTGGAAATTCTTAGATACTGCCTACACAACCAATTTGGCAACATAAATTGAGTAAGTAAAAATCCAACATCACAGCCAAGGCAACTTATCTAGTCCAAATCATCAGATCTGCACACTGGGAAGCTTATGGTTTGAATATGTAATGTCCCTGACATGCTCATGTTTTAAGTGCTTGATCCCTAGCTAGTGGTGTTATTTTGGGAGTTTCAAAAAACTTTAGGAGGTAGAGTCTAGCTGTAGGAAGTAGGTCATTGGCAGTGGGTCTTTGGGGATATCTTGTCCCTGAACCTTCCTGTCTTCCTCCTGCTTCCTGTCAACCAAGAAGTGAAAATGGTCTGCTACTGCCATGATGTTCTGCCCGAGCTAAACCCTCTGGAAGTGGAGTCAAAACAAATCCTTCCTCCGTAAGTGTTTCTCTCAGGCGTGTGGTCACAGTGATGTTCGCATCTACGTGTACCGCAATAGCCAATGAAATGAAAGTAACTAATCATCCACCAGCCAGAAGGTTTAACTCCACAACACAATCAAATCAAGCAAACTAACAGTACATGTATCCACATTATATTGAGCAAAAGGCAGGGTTCCAGCCATGTTCTACAGTGTGAGACGTTCTGTACAAAGGCTTAAAATAGGAAACTGTACTACTGGATATTGTCTCGAAGACCACGCATGTGGTAAAGTATAATGATATTAAGATAATTGTTTCCTTTGAAGAGAAAGATGTATTCAGAGAAGAGTTTCAAGATGGCTCCAACTAGAGTGTCATGTTTTATATCTCACATAAAAACTGTATTTCCATTTGGTTCAGCAACTCTCAACCCATGACATGATGCAATGAACTTGACCCTTCTTTCTTTGTTGGAGACAGAGGGAAATCATCCTCTCTTGGGAAGGGTCCTTGCTGATGACCCTCACGTTACCTTTGGTCACAAACTCACCAGTAAGAAGGGGTCCTTCAGAGTTGTTAACAACATATCCCAAGCAAGTTTGGAGAGTGGTAGCTATGGTGATTATAATTATTTTATTCCTTTTTGTATGCATGACATATTTCATAATGATTAGCGAATAAAAAGACCAATAAAGCAATTGAAAGGCACGAGAAAGATAGAAACAATGAAGACTAGCAGAAAACAATGAAGCCAATTAAAAGATATGGCAAGGATCAAGAATATGAACAAAACAAAAGCTCCAGTTCTTTGGAAAGATTTGTAGAACACACTTCTGTTTGATCAACAACAAAAAGGGTATAAAATACAATTATTGGGAAATAGGGGGACTATCAAAAGTCCCAGGAAAATACCATTAATGTTTTTGTTCTAAGAAATTTGAAAAGGCATTTTAAAATTAATCAGGGTGGGTATGGTGGTTCATGCCTGTAATGCAGCTACCCAAGAGGCATGAAAGGAGGATCAGAGTTCAAGACCAGCCCTGGCAAGTTAGTAGACCCTATTTCAATTGAAACTGGGTGTGGTGGTGTGCCTCTGCATTCCAGCAATGTGTAGGAATAAACAGGAGGACTGCTGTCCAGGCCACCCAGGCAAAAACATGACGTTCTATCTGAAAAATAACTAAAGAAAAAAGGTTTGGGACATGGCTCAAGTGGAAGAGAGCCTGCCTAGCAAGCCCAAGGCCCTGAGTTCAAACCCTGGAATTGCCAAAAAATAAAAAACCCAAACCAAAACTATAACCTAATAAAAATGACTAAAAAAGTACACAAAATTTGCATCTGACTATAGTGTTTAAAAATGTATCTACTTTCTGGGTGTGGTGGTGCTCACTGTGGTCCTAGCACTTGGAGGCAGAGACAGGAGGATTGAGAGTTCAAAGCTGACCTGGCTACATAGTCAGACCCTGTCTCAAAAAATTGCATATATCAATTTTTAAAAAATAGTGTTTTAAATTCACTGAGACCAATCTACATTCCTAGTGGGAAATCCAGTCTGTCTACTGACCAATCCATTGTCATAATCCCCAAAGAAACACCATAATTGGAATACATCATTGACCAGCACAAGTGTTTTTCAATACTGTCATGTGCGATATACATTAAGCTCAATGTATACTAAACTCAGTGTATACTGAGCTCAGTGTACGCTAAACTCTGCAAAAACTGTCACTTGGCTAAGCAACTGCTCCTGTTTTTAAAGAAACAGTTACAGTTTGGACCTGAAGTGTACTCCCAAAAGGCTCATGTGTTGAAGAAGGCTGGGTACCCAGCTAGCAGCAGTGTTAAGGGCACTGACTTCATCAATGAATCAGTTCATTGATGAGTTCATAGCTCAATGGGCTGTTTGAAGGTGGGGCCTACCTAGAGGAAGAAAGTCACCAGGGGCATGCCTTTGAAGGGTATACCTTGCTTCTGGCTACCAGGATATGAGCTGCTGTGATCCCTCACACCCTCTCTGCCCTGATATCCTGCCTCACAACAAACCCATAGCAACTGAGCTAGCTGACTGTGAACTGAAACCATGAGCTAAAATTAATCTTCCTTAAGTTGTTTCTCTCAGGGATTCTGTCACAGTGATGAAAGTCCTACTTTTTTTTAAGTCCAAATTTACTTGGTCCATATCCTTAACAACTCCTTAATGATGGGTTTGCGATCAAAGGATAAATGAAGGTCATCCATGAAAACCCTTTCCAAAATAGGACATTTTCCCCTTTGTCTCTAACATAGAAGAGTCAAGTCATTGTACCGTGTCATTGGCTGAGGGTTGCTGAACCAAAAGGAAATATAATATTGTGAGCAAATGGTCTTGGTGATATCATTGATGTTGTGACAGGACCTTCTTCACCCTCCTAGAGCATTTCTGGCAGATTCATTTGAACAAAGGGCTCCCCTGGCACATTCAGAATTGGTTTCGGGTTATTAGCTCTAGGGTAGAAATGCTGAAGGCTGGGGAGTTAGCAACTGCTTTTGAACGTTGGTCAATCTGAAATGAAGAAAAAATCGTCCTGTAGTTAGAACAGGAAATATGATCAAGTTTTAGAAGTTCTTTGGAGTCCTGATCTCAGAAGCTGTATAGGCCATGCTGGCATGGGAACTGGATTCTAAGAGTTCCTACAAGTTTCATCACAATCTCTTATGAAGCAGAAGAATGAGAGGCATATGTCTTTGGATACAAAGTTCTCATATTTTCTGTGATATCCAAGGCCTATCTGGTCATATTTGTTGATTTCCCCTACTGACAAGACACCCTCAGACTGTTATCTGAGTTTTCTGAGTGTTGTGTATGAAAAATTACTCATTCTTTCCCTGCATCCTTGTGGTCTAGTTGGCTTTGAGCCTCGATAAACACATCCTTGGCACAGTCTGCTGCCTTAAAAAGATGGAGTTGGTACAAGGGTAAGCCAAGAGGGTTTAGATGCATAGCAGAAATCCAGCTTTCTGTTTACTTAACCAACTAACCTTTTCAAATGGAGTATCTGGCAGTGTGCCCTGTGTCCCTTCATGGTCGGACTATCTCCCCTTTCAGTTCCTCCCTGGAACGTTCTTCCTTTTCTCCTGTGCTGCTTGCTTCTCTCTGCTCTGGCCTTCCTTTCCCATCTTTGAGCCCCAGTGGCTCGGGTTCAAAGAGGTGATAAACACGCATTTCTGATGCTGTTTAATGTTAGCAAACACTAGAGGGAACTTTAATTTACACAAAAGCCTTACTACAAGATACAGAAACCAGAAGTAGAAACAGTAATCTCTTATACAGTCCCATGATTTGGGGAGCAAACCAAAATCACTCATGTTTCTATGATTTGAGAATCACATTGTTAACTATTATAACATGTTTTGATATTCTTGTAGGGTGAAGGAATATCCATCAACTCTGCGCCACTCTCATGAGTAAAACAAGATGGCTTACCTCCACATGCCTTAAAGGCTTGCATTTTTTTTCTACTGATGCAAACAACAGGTTTTTGCCTTTTAATTTTAAAGTATGAGGCTGGGTAGACTCCACCCTTATTTAAAACTTAAAATGCTAAAAGCTTGATTTAAGGCACTATTTAGTGTTAATGGAAAGGCTCTACCTGCTTTTGAATTCTCCAGAGCAGGGCTGTCATTGCCTAACAGAGGCTTCATTTCACACTCAAGAGAATGAAATGTATCAACAGAGGAGGAAATTGAGATCTATTGAAACCTGGAAACTTACCAGATGGCACCAAAATCCTGGCATTTCTGAAAGAAACAGGCTGGTGAGGGAGAAGAGGTCCATTTATGGGCTATAGGGAATGTCATCTTGTCTTAACCTCACTAAAAGCTAGGTAGGTCATGGAGACAATCAGGCTTTTATTCTTTGAAATAATTCACATGTATTACTTGCCTTATCAAATAAAAGCCTTTGGACTTGTGTGGGCAGATAATCAGGAATTGATTTCTGCACCTCTCATTTTGGAAATGGCTTTTGCCCTCCTCCTCTTCTTTCTCTCCGTCTTTCATCTCTCTTCGAGTTAAACTTGCCTGTGATTTCCTATGGTCCTGGTGGCAGTTGCTGGCTGTATCAGTAAATGGCAGAGCTAGATGAAGTAGTCACTTTTATCTCAAGTCAGGAATTGAATTACAAAGTGCAGGAACATTGATGCAGGCAGAGAATTTCTTTTAACACTCTATTCAGTCTCTAAAGATGATTACAAACCAAAAGCAATAAGTCAGGCAACAACAGCAACAATGCTGTCCAGCACCTGTCCCTTCTCCCTTCTGTTCTAGGATTGTTTCTTGGTATAGAACTCTATTTCACTTAATCCAGTGAATCCAAGTTTCCATTAAAAACACCCCAGATGAATAAACACTTTTCTAAAAACATTATAGCCAACCAAGATCTAGTTTAATCATCAAAATTCTACAGAGGGGGGATTTCCTTGACGTTAGACTAAAAAAAAGGTAAATTAATATAAATACACCCCAACAAATGCTGTCCTCACTATTCCCAAGATTTACAAATACATGCAGTCTGGTGTCATGTGTCTTTGTACATTAAGGGAAAAGTAGACAGTATCAAGTAAGAAAATGACAAGATATCTTAAATACTATAAAGTAAAACAGCTAGGTCCACATTTTAAAAGTTGTTCTAAAGGTCAAACAGATTGTGATGAGCAAATACCCCTTGAAAATTAAGAAATTCCATATAAGCAGAAACTGTTACATCATCACCAGGTGGAATAGAATGAAGAAATGCCTTTGATACTCTAAGCCTCTCTTCTGCTGCCTATAACCAAATGCCCCATTGCTGCAGCCTCTCTGAGCTCAGCAGATCTCCTCTTCCTCCAGCAAGGACTGTCCATACTTTACCCTTTGATGTCTTAAGTAACCACATACCCCCTTTCCCTGAATATTTTAAAGATGGTTGCACAGTCAACATTTATTGGAGATGAATGTCAGCAACATGGTGCATGTCTTCCCACAGAGTCTTCAGTTTGAACAACTGTGTACAAATACCTTTGCACTGGTTATCTTGATTTTCAACTTGATTGAATTGAGAAATGCCTAGGAAATTAGTAAAGTACACCTATGGGTGAATCTAAGGGCTGTTCCAGATATGATTAGATCAGGAGGGCTCTGACCTAATCAATCAATGATTTAATGCACTGATGAACTCAAAATTTGAATAGACTATTGGAAGGTGGTGGAACTGTGGAAGGTGGGGCCTGTTTGGAGAAAGACTGGGGCATGTCTTTGAGGGCTATGTCTTTTCCTGGCCCCTCTGTTACTACTGTACTTTGCTTCCTGGCTGCCATCTTGTGAACTGCTCTTTCATGCCCTCTCCACCATGATGGACTGAAATCTCTGAAACAATGAGAAAAATAAATCTTTCCTCTCTAAGGTTGTTTCTATCAGGTATTTGGTCAAAGCAATGAAAAATCTGACTAACACAAACTTCAAAAGAGTTAAGGAAACCTATAAGAGATGACAGCAACTGGTGGAAGCACAGAAACAAGAAAACACACATTGAAGAGGCTAGGAAGGACAGTTTTGTATTACTCATGTCAACCTCTACTTAACCCAGACAGCATACTTTAAAGAAATACATTGTCTTCCTAAGAGAAACAGAGGGAAGTAAGCACTGGACCTACCCTTAGACCCTAGCACTAGTCCTGCCCAGTAAAACCTAGCATAAGAAAGGCCTCCAAGGCCCCAGATTCCAGACTGATGCCACAGACTGAGCCTCTAGGCCAGTCCTGGTACCAGGCTCCAGACCTGCCCTCTGAACTCAGTCTCTAGCTACCTCATCTCCAAGTTGACCCTAGCTAACAGACACTGGATCATACCCAGGACTGGGCCCAACCCCCACCATCCTATGCTCTAGGCCTTCCCCTGCACCTGTCTGACCCTAGCCTCCAGGCCAGTGCTTGTGGCCCCAGGTTTCAGAGGACCCTCAGTTCAGGCCTGTTCTAGAACACCTGGAGTCCAGGTCCTAGAGTACCCCAAAGAGGATTGCCTCTGTGGACTCAAGCCCTAGGACCACCCCTGCAGACTCAGGATGCAGGACATCTGTGGACCCAGAACTCAGTCTTGCATTTGTGGACTCAGACTCAAGGCATAGCCCAACACAGGATGATTCTGTGGACTCACACTCCAGGCCCACCCTTGTGGACTCAGGCTCTAGGCCCACCTCTACAGACCCAATCAATAGGTCTACCCTAGTGTATTCAGATGTCAGTTACTCCTATTTGCTGACTCAGACACTGAACAAGCCTACCTGAGAATACCAGCAGAAAGCCCACATGTGGATCATGCCAGACCTGCCATGGCATACCAGAATCTCTGGACAGGCTGACTGGTAAAGAACTTTTCCCAACAGTCTACAAAGATTGAGATAAGTCTCTACTTCTTCAAATTCAGACATCATCATAATGCAAGAAATATGAAAAATCAAAGAGATATATCACCAGCAAAAGAACAGCTATCCTCCCAGTAGCTGACTCCAAAAAAGGACGTACATTAATGTCCTGACAATTAATTCAAAATAATTTCTTTAAGGAAGCTTAATGAACATCAAGGAAACACAGAAAAACAATCAATGAAATAAAAAATCAAGAAGTGACCAAAATGAGAAATGTCAGAGAACAATTGACATTAATTTTAAAAACCCCAGAAATTATGGAGTTGGAAAGTACAATGGGTGAATTGAAAAATGAAATAGCATCAACAGCAGACTTGATGAAACTGAAGAATCTGTGAACTTGAATACAGGTTATTTAAAAATTCAAAGAAAAAAATGATAAAAAGAAACCTTACAGGACTTATGGGACAGCATGAGTCCAAGAAAAAAGAGGGTTGAAAGCTTACTTAAAGAAATAATTAAAATTTTCAAATACATATCCAGTTACAAGAAGATCAAGGATCTCCAATAGATTCAATCCAAGTATGACTATACTAAGACATACTATAAACAAATTGCCAAAACTCAAATTCAAAGAGGTTCCTGAAAGCAATAAGAGAAAAGAAGCAAATCACATAATGGAGTTCAGCAAGACTAGCAGTGGATTTCTCAGCAGAAACTTAAAAGCCAGAAGAGAGTAGGATGGTAGATTCAAAGTGCTGAAGAAAAAAAAAAAAAACTGCCAGCCCAAAATACTGAACTGGAAAAATTGTCCTTTAGATATAAAACACAATAGAGACCTCCAATACAAACAAAAGCTGAAGGAATTCATCATCACCATACCAGTGTTACAAGAAATGCTAAAGGGAGTGGCTCATCTTTATGCTGAGAGAAAAGGATGCTAATTACTAACACAGAAACATATGAGAATAGACTCTTTGGAGCAAGGTAGCAGCTGAGTGAACTCTCCTGCCACTGTCCTCACAGATACTCCTTGTTGAACATCTACTCTGACACCACACTACTCTAGAAGACAAAGGAAGTCAGGTAAGGCAGCACAGTGTGTCTCTGACCATGGTGACAGGTGCTAATAGACACAGTCATGGACCTGGTGGGTGTGGATGGAGCATGGAGGCAGAAGGTGATTGGGAGAGAGCTTGGTGAGGGCAGTCACAGAGGTTGAGATTCCTGGTCCAAGCTAGCTGGCTCCATGGCAGGAAACTTCCAACTGAGGGGACCACACCAACTGCATCACAGAAACCCCTACAAGTCAAAACAGAACAGCCTTGCCACTAGCCACCACTGAGTCTTGGAAATCTCAGTGGTCTTAAGTGACATGATCAAAGAAAGAGTCAGCACTGCAGTCTACAGCCTGGGGAAAAAACTGCTGGTCTAGAGACCAGCCTGTGATTTTTGGTGGGCACCAGAGATACGTGGAGGATCCCATGGTCAAGTAGGGATTGTCTGGTGTCTGGGTGGTCTGGAGCCCATCCCAGGAACCAGCACAAGGAAGTACTTGTAGTTAGAACTTTAAATCTACTTTTCTGTGTTGGGGTATTAGCTTAGGGCCCTGAGCATCCACTCTCCTGCTGAGCTAAATCTTCACATCAGAAGCTCTGGCTGACCTAACTGGTTCAGATTTAAAAATAACAGCAATAAAAAAATGGCTGCTCTGGAGATAGCAACAAAGAGCATGTATAGTGTTTTTGTCTTTGTCTGTTTGATTTTTTGTTTGTTTTTGGTATTTTTATTCTTTCTTTCTTGCATTCTTTTTTGTTCTTCCATTTTTCCCTGTTTTGCAGTCATTTTATGTGAGCCACAACACTCACCATTTAATACAATTTTAACCACATTTTATTCTCTCTTCCTCTCTTACCACCCTCCCCATCTTTCTTTTTGTTCACAATTAGACTAATTCTCTCATCTATTTTTCTTCTCTCTCTATTTCCCTGTCCACAATGCTTTTTTGCTATCTTTATTTTTAGCAGGTATTTAGATTTCCAGCTTTTATTTCCTTTTCTCTTTCTCCTTTCCATCTCACTATACCTTTAGCTGGATCTTTTCTGTTTCCTTCCTCTTTCTCATGAGCTTCTCTATTAACTTTAACCACTTTCCCATCCATCCATCCTTATTAGACCTCACATCTTGTACTATTCATTAGTACTACCCCTTCTGTTTTCATTCCATAATTACCCTCATTAACTAATGTCTACCTAGGTCATGAAGTATTGTCTTTGCTCCTTTATTCCTTTAAAGATACTGCAGCAGTGAAAGTGATTTCTTGTAGGTAATGGTTGCTGTATTCTCATAGTGGGTGTGTCTATGAACTGTGACTATTTCTGCAGCTAATCTTTCCTTGAGTAGAGTAGGGGGCAAGACCCAATGTATTTAATACTACAGTTAAATATTTGACTTCTGAACCATATCCCTAGTCTAATAAGAAAATGCACCACAACCTGGGCACTACCATATTGCCTAAACATTGTGAACACTTTACCTGAAAGAATACAGATTAAAACCTCCAACTAAAATCTTAGCCTCAGATATGTAAATCCCAACATAGAAACACAAGTAATATAATAAACAGAAGACAGCATGTCTCCAAAAGTCAACAATTTCACAGTAAAGGCCTTGGGGAATGGTGAAGTGGATGAAATCTCAAACAATGAACTCAAAAAGAATAATGATAAGAATGACCAAAAAAATTTAAATGGACATATATATATATACACTTGAATGGATTCAAAGACAATAGAAATAAACAGCTGTATGAAATAAAAATACAATACAGGGTATAAAAGAGGAATTCAATACAGATTGATAGATCCTAAAAAAAAAACCAAAGTGAAATTCTGCAACTGAAAAGTACAATAACTCAAATAAAAACTCAGTTGAATAATATATTCAATAAAATAGTAGTGGAAAATCTCCACAATCTTGAGAAAAAGAGGGTTATCTAGGAGGCTTTCTGAACACTGAAGAGACAAGATTGAAATTCCCCAAGACATACTATAGTTAAAACATTAAATACACAGAAAAAAGAGAGAATGTTGAAAACCGCAAGAGAGAAGTGTCAAGTCACATATAAAGGCAAACTCATCAGAATAATAGTAGTTTTCTCAACAGAAACTCTAAAACCAAGGTGAATATGGAATGATATATTCCAATCCCTGAAAGAAAGTAACTGTCAGCCTAGATTACTGTATCCAGCAAAGATGTCCTTCATAATTAAAGAAAAAATAAATCCTTCCATGGTTAAGAAAAAAATTGAAGAAATTCAATAAACCAGCACTGCAGAAGATACTTAAAGGAATCCTACATCTAAAAGAAGATTAATACAAGCAGGAAAATATGGAAAAGAATAAATCCTGTGAGATGAGTAGATGAGCAAATGATGATTAGGAAAGAAGCAATTTACACAAAAACAACAAGTGACAGGAATTACTAACATCGAATGTTAATGGTCTCAATTCTCCAATCAAAAGACATAGAATAGTGGGTTGGATTGAAAAACAAGACTCAGTATTTATTGCCTACAAGAAATGCTTCTCACTGTCAAACATTGGCTTAGGGTGAAAGGTTGTGAAAAAAGATTTTCCAAGCAAATGGACCCCTAAGGAGTAGCTGTATTCATATCTCACAAAACAGACTTAAAATTAAAATTAGAAGAGACAAAAAAAGTCTCTTTATAATGAATAATGTCAACAACCTATCAAGAGGATATAACAATTGTAAACATACATGCACCAAACATTGGCACAATGCAATTTCATAAAATAAACACTAGCACCCATAGATTAAAAAAATCAACAATTTGATAATTAAATGACACTATAGACCTATGGACTTAACAGACATCTAAAGAATATTTTATTCAACAGCTGCACAATATATATTCTTTGAGTAGCCCGTGGAACTGTATTCAAAATAGATCATGTTTTAGACACAAAGCAAGTCTTAACAAATGCAAAGATATTGAAATTACCCCCTCATACTCTGTCAGGCCATAATGGAATAAAACTATAATAGCAAAAGAAACTACAGAAAATATTTTAAAACCTGGCTACTGAACAATGTCCAGTGGGTAATTGAAGAAATAGGAGAGAAATAGAAAATAATAAAATCAAATGAAAATGAAAACATGACTTATCATAACCTTTGGGATACAGCCAAGGGAGTACTAAGAGAAGTCTATAGCAGTAGGTGCCTACTTTAAAAATAAACAAGAGATCTCAAATAAATAATCTAATAATGTACCTCAGGGTGTTAGAAATACAAGAATAAATCAAATCATAAATTAGTTGGCAGAAAGAAATAATAAAGGTTAGGGAAGAAATTAGTGAAATGCAGACAAAAAAGTACAAAGATTTAATGAAACAAAAAGTTGGTTTCTTGAACATAAATGACAAACCCTTAGCCAACTGGCCAAAAGAAGGAGGGAGAAGACCCAAATTAATAAAATGAGAGATGAAAAAGAGAATGCGTAACAAACCTCAATGAAATTCAGAGGATCGTTGGGAAATACTTTGAAAATGTTCAAATAAACTGGAAAATGTAGACTAAATGGAGTAGTTGCTAAATGCACATGGGCCAAAATTTAACCAAGAGTATATAATCCACTTAAACAGAGCTATAGCAAGCATGAGATTTAAGCAGTAATGAAGTCTCCCCACAAAGAAGAGCTCAGGATAAGATGGATTCACTGCTGAATTCTACTGGATCTTTCATGCAGAACTATCATCAATGCCCCTCAAACTTTTTCATAGAATAGAAAGGGAAGGAACAGACTCATTTTATGAAGCCAGTATTAACCTGATACCAAAACCTGATAAGGCACAACAAAAAAGAAAATTATAGACCAATTTCCCTGATGAAAATAGATGCAAAAATTCTCAATAAAATACTTGCAAACTGAATTCAACATCACATTTAAAAGACCATACACTATCATCAAGTTAGATTCATTCCAGGGATTCAGGATAGTTCAGTGTATGCTGATCAATAAATGTAAAACAGTACAGAAGTAGAATCAAGGACAAAAAACACACGATCATGTCAATAGATGAAGAAGAAGCTTTTGACAAAATTCAACATCTTTTCTTTTTGTATTATTTTAAAATCATAGAGAATTATTTATTGGACACAGTAAGTAGAATCTGTAACATTGCAATTAGTTTAAATCTTTATCTTGGGTAACAATAGCTCTATTCTGTTGAAAAATCTCAAGTAGAATAATCCTAGAGGCGCACATTCGTTCCCATACCCCAAGGTTGGTACTCTGTTTGTCTCTTTTAGGACTAAAAACTTCCTCTAGCAAAGGTTTTCCATATATTGTTTTACATAATGTGATACTGTGCTATATTACTGTGAATATATCAAGAAGGTAGTTTTATTTCTAATTCTCAGACTAATCTTTCAGGTTGGCATTTTTTACCCATGTTTAACAGTTGAGGAAATTGAGGTGTAGGAAGACTGATGGATTCATCAAAGGCCACAGAACTAGAGTATCAACATCTTTTCATGATAAAAACACTAAAGAAACCAGAACATAATAAAGACCAACATCATACTAAATAAGGAAAAACTAAAACTATTTCCTCTAAAGTCAGGAGTGAGGCAAGGTTGTGTGCTCTCCCCCACTGTTATTCAACATACTGCTTGAATTTCTTTCTAGAACAGTAAGAAAGGAATGAAAGGTATTGATATAGGAAATGAAAAATTTACATAGGAAATTGTCCCTATTTGCAGATGATATGATCCTATACGAAAAACTCTACCCAAAACTCCTAGATCTGATAACAGGATACCAAATCAACATACAACAAACCTGTAGCTTTTCTATATGTCAACATGAACAGCTAAGAAAGAAATCAAGAAAACAATCCCACTCCTAATAGCCTCAAAAATTACCTAAGAATAAACTTAACTAAGGAGGTTAAAGACCTCTTCAATGAAACTCTAAGACCTTGAAGAAAAAAATTGAAGAAAATGCTTGAAGATGGAAACATGTTCCATGTTTATGGATCAGAATTAGTATTGTGAAAATGGCTATACTACTGAAAGCAATCTACAGATTAAATACAATACCCATAAAATCCTAGTGCCATTCTTTACAGAAATAGAAAAATTAATCCTAAAATTCGTATTAAAACATAAAAGACCCTGAATAGCAAAGTAATCTTGAGCAACAAGAGACAAGTTGGAGGGATTATAACTCCAGATTTCAAATTCTACTGCAGAGTCGTGGTAACAAAAACAACTAGTAGGCACAAAGGCAGACACACAGACCAATGAAATAGAATGGAAGACATAGAAATAAACCCACACTGCTATGGCCATCTGATTTTGACAAAGAGTTAGAAACATTGGAGAAAAGACAGTCTCTTCAACAAATGTTGCTGAGAAAACTGGACATCCACATGCAGAAGAATGGAACTAGATCACTCTCTCTCACCCTCTACCAATATCCATTCAAAAATGGACCAAAGACAATGTAAGACCTAAAACTTTGAAACTACTCCAGGAAAATGTGGGGAAAACTCTTGAAAACATAGGTATAGGCAATTATTTTCTGAACAGGACTCAAATTGTCCAGGAAATAAAAGCAAGAAGGATGGGTGAGATTGCATCAAATTAAAAAGCTTCTTCATAGGAAAGGAAAAATTACCAGAAGGAAACAACACCCACAGAATGGGAGAAAATCTTCATAAGATATTCATCAGATAAATGATTGATACCCAGAATATACAAAGAGCCCCAAGGATGAAACACCATAAGAACAAATGACCCAATTAATAAATGGGCAAATGAATTGAACAGACAGTTCTCAGAAGTACAAATGACCAATAAATACATGAAGAAATGTTCAACATACCTATCCATAAAGGAAACTCAAATCAAAACACTGAGATTCAAACCCCAATCTTAACCCCCACGACAAAAATGCTAAGAGTTGGTTTTTGAAAAGATAAACAAAATTCGCAAATCTTTAGCTTGATTAACCAAGAAAAAAATAGAATAATGAAATAAATAACATCAGAAATGAAATATGGTACATTATTTCTGATCTGAGAAAAATACAAACTATGAGCAGTTAAGGCTGACATACTGAATAACCTAGAAGTTATGGACAGATTCCTAGAGACACATACCCTACCAAGACTGAAGCTTGAAGAAACAGATATATAACAAGAACAGATGAGGAGACCAAATCAGTAATAAAAGTTCTCTCATCAAAGAAAAACCCAGGATCAGACATATTCATGACTGAATCTTATCAAGACACTTAAATGTTCTTCTTGAATGCTTCCCAAACACTGAAGTATAGAGAATAATTCCAAACACCTCTGTGAGGCCAGCACCACCTTGATACCAAAGGCAGACAAGGACACTACAGGTCAATATTCCTGGTGCATACAGATGAAAAATCTTCAACAAAATACCCGGCAAACCAAATCTTACAGCACATTAAATCACATCATAAGCCATAACTCAGTGGGATTTATCCCAGAGATGCAAGGAATTGTTCAGTAAGTGCAAATCTGCAAATGTGATACACTACTTTGATAGAATGAAGGATAAAAATCCTATGGTCATTTCAACAGGTGCAGAAAAGCACTTGACCAGCCAGATGCAGGGTGGCTCATGCCTGTAATCCTAGCTACTCAGGAGGCTGAGATTGGGAGGGTGGCAGTTTGAGGCCAGTGTGTGTGGAGTTCAAAGGACCCTATTAGAAAAATAACTACAGTAAAAAGGACTGGGGACATGGCTCAAGTGATAGAGTGTCTACCTAGCAAAGGCGAGGTCCTGAGTTCAAACTCCAGTACCACCAAAAAAATAAATAAATAAAAGCACCCGACAAAATTCAGCATCCTTTCATAATTAACAAATATCAGCAGATTAGTATAGAAGAATATACCTCAACCCAATAAAGGCAGCATATAAAAAGTTCACAGCTGACACCTATTCTCTTATGTTAGAGGCCTTGTGTGGGTATGGGATGCTAGAGTCCATGAGGAGGGATGGTGGAGACAGAGGTTGAGGATGCTGAATGCTGGTGCTGCCTGGAAGTGCCTAGGCTAGGCAGGAGCAGACCCAAGCCCCCTGAGGTGCCCCACTGCCTGTGTGGCCTCTGGACAATGGTGCATCTAAGATGTCACATCTGCTGTAAGCTGGGGTCAGGGTGGGGAGTCAGCGGCAGTGAGTTTGTTCCCTGTTTTACTGGGTCCCATGGCTGTCAGTCATTGACTGGCTTCTCTTGCTGCCTTTGGCTAGGAGGTGACTCTTGGCCTTTTGAATTTCTTGTTTACCAGGCTCCTTTCCCTGCATAGAATGGGACCTTCTCCCCCAGACCACCCTTTTGGGCCCATGAGAGCTCTAAGGACCACACTTCAAGTAGGAGTGTGGTTATGGGTCATTTTACAGTAGTGGAATAAATTCACTGATGTATCCCAGTACTTGGGCAAGGTAGAAATGTCTTACATTTTCAACTGAAAGCCAATAAGACTAAATGCAAAACACAACAAAAATCCATGGGGAATCATTTAATGAAGAGTGCTCAGCAGGAGATAACTGGCTGTCCTCTTTGTTACTCTTCTAGCCAAGGGTGCTGTTCAGCTGTGACACAGTCTGAGTCATGCTGAAAAGGCCAGGCAGTGAATAGATTCCAGGGGCTCCATCCTGTGTAGGGAGTGTGAAGAGCGGATTATGAAAAGCCTATAAGAACTGGATGTAAGCAAGGAGAGCTGATGCAGCTTCATTGATTTTACCTGTAGGTCAAGACAGGCACAGCCCTGGCCACAAAACAGAAGCAGAACAGCTGTGACTCCTAAGCTGTGTTCAGAGAAGCAGGAACGCAGGTTTCTCCTTGTACAATGTCACGCCCTCCCTGAGAGCCTCTGCTCCACCCTGTTTGCCACTGTTTATAAAAGGCCCTGAAGGAGGGCTGGGGGATTTTGCTTTTTGCCTGGGGCTTTTACTTTGGGCTTTGGCTTGGGTTTTTCACTTTGGGCTTTTGCTTTGGGCTTTTTGGTGTGGGAAGTTTTTGGAAGGGAAAAGAATTGCCAAAAAGAAAAGGGAAAAATTGCTGAAGGGAAAAGAATGGCTAAAGAGGGGTTGATAGAAAATCTGCACCGAGAACTTTAACATAGGCCTTAGAAAAGCAAAGCCAAAGAAAGAACTTTAACATAGGCTTTAGAAGCTAAAGAAAAGCCAAAGAGAACATGGGATGGTGCAAGATAGAGGACTGAGACCTTGCAAGTCTGAGCACCAAGGTTTTAAAAAAGCTAAAGAAAAGCTGCAAGCCTGGGGGTAAAAGACTTTAAGAGAGATTAGGCTAAAGATAAGCTAACAGAAAACAGTCTAAGGAAAGAGGTTTTAAGCAAGGTTTTAGAGAAGACTTTAGAATCAAGGTTTTAAACAGTTGCAAGGAGTAAGGCCTTAAAGAATAAAGATAGGGAAAAGAAGCAATGAGGGTTGTGTGTCTCCACCCAAGCGCTCAACACACCTGACCCCATTTTCTGTCTGTCTGTCTATCCTGTGTCTTTTCGGAATCTCCAGTCACCCCCAGTTAAGCCCAGTTAGGTTCGGTAATAACCAGGAGCGAAAGAGAAAGCTTGCTCTAACAAGGGAGGGAGCGAGAAAACAGCACCCCCTCCAAGAGAGACCATCATCTTTAAGTGCTCCTACTTTAAAAAGTCCACATCAATTGTTTGTTCAGAATTTTGTATGTGTACACATGCAGTAAAGTTCCAGAATTACTCGTGTTCATGCGTCCATAGACAAGCTGTCACCGAGGAGAATCCAGCAGAGTAGCAGGATGGACATGTCACCCTATAGATATGTGTGGTACACGGGTGAGACAGGGTAGGGTCAGACCATCAAAGGTCCTTGAGGACCCTGGAGGGCAGGGCAGAGAAGCAGGCAAGAAGGAATGCACTGTGAGTGTGCATCTTCCTAACTGGCTGTTAAGAAGTGCCAGTAACCATAATTATGTTCAATACCATGGGCTGTGGGGAGTGGATTACGAGAGGCCTATGAGAACTTGACATAAGCACAGCTGTGTCAAATAATCGGCAGGCTGAGTTTGGCACAGCCCCAGCCGCAGAAGAAGGCAAAATGCAGCACAGCTGCTTTCCTAAGTTGTTTATGTTCAGAGAAGTAGAACACAGGTTTCTCTTGTTATAATGTCATACCCCTCCCTGAGAATTGCTGCTCCACCTCCTTGTTTACACTGGATATAAAAGACTGGCTGAAGGAGGATGAGAGGTTTTTTTCAATGGGGAGTTTTGTGTCTCCACTGGAGCAGCTTTCTGCACCAAGAACTTTATACACAGGCTTTAGAAAAGCAAAGCTAAAGAAAAGCTAAGAGAACACAGGATAATGTGTGTGTAAGGGCCAAGACTTTACGAGTTATGCTAATGCAGTTTTTAGATGTGCCTGCTGCTGTTTGTCTGCAAGTCTGAGGACTGAGACTTTAAAGGGAATATGGAACAGTGTGAGTCTGAGGACCAAGACTTCAAAAGAGATTAAAGAAAACATGGGATGGTGCAAGTCTAAGGAAAGAGGTTTTAAAGAATAGAAAAGAAGAAAGACTTTAGGAGTAAGGTTTTAAAGATAGAGAAAAGAAGCAAAGTAAAAAAAGAGAATAATAGAGAAAAGAAGCAATGAAGCTGTTGTGTGTCTCCCTCTGAGCACCCGCACACCTGCCCGCAGCCTTGTCTTCTATCATTTGTCCTTTCTGAGTCTCCCACACCCCCAGCTAGGTCAGGAGAACAAAGAGCTCCAGAAAGCTCATGACTATGGGTAGTGGCTCCTCCTGAGTTCAGTCCTCACTCCTCCTGTTGGGTGAGGGTGTATGTACCACTCCCTGCCTCAGTTTTCTGACTGTGAAAGGGAAGTGTGCCCACAGCACCAGCTACTTCATGGAGTCCCAAGAGGGCTGAGCACTCAGCAACCATCCTGGCTGGTAGAAAACACTCCATGCTTGCCTGCCATTGACTGTTCTCACTTAGGGTTCTGCTGAAAGGTACAACATTGTCCACGCTGGGTCAAATGAGCCCTGTGTAGGTAGGAATGACTATTGGGCGCACACACAAACATTTGTACACGTACACGTGTGTGCAGATGTGCCTGAGTATCAGCTGTAATGCAAATACTATGACACGGAAGTACTGCTGGGAAACACCTATGTATGTGAGGCACATCCTCATCGTGCTATTAACATGGGATCTGGCTTTCATTTCCTTAAACTTCAAAGTGTTTTTTTTTTTAAGCAATACACAATCATTTGAGGAAAAAAAATGCCTGAGCTGTAGGCTGCTCTGGTACTTGCTTCTCCTAGACATGTAGTTACAGGTGGATGCCCTGCTGGGGCACCTGAATACGCTGCGCCCCATAACCCTTACTCTGCTGTTCCAAGTGCTCAGATGAGACCCTCCATGGAGGTACTGATGGCTTTGGTTGTCTGGGGAAGGCGTCACAGTCATGTGACCTGTCCTAGCTCTGCAGAGACTTTCATACTATGTGGATGTAAATCGAGGCTGGCAGGACAGGGCAAGTTCCTTGGCAAATTAGCCTGATGTCACCCCTTCCTGCTGGTGAGTCCCTGATTTCTCTGAGAAGGCTGTTTGCTCCATAGAGCTGTGATCCTCCATGATCTCCACAACTCCAGACTGCAGCAGAGCTCTGTAGACGTCAGTGTCTTGTGGAAGTCCAGGAGCTCGGGGGTAGAAGAACCGGGAGCTATACATGGAAGACCTTGGCCCTGGGCCCAGTCCTATGGTGACCAGCCTAAAACTTACAACCTCTGTTAATATCCTAAATAGTGTTAGTTTTCTAATACGTGTTGCCTGACATATTTGTTTGTCTTCTTGCAATTATGGCACAATGTTGTCCATGATAGATTTCACAGGCGTAGTCTAATTATGCCTATGTCTGACCGGGTCTGTGTTCTCTCTTGGTTTTTCTGGAGTTGAAGGCCTTGTGAGCAGGACTGTGGTAGAGGTGGTCACCGTGACCAGCAGTGTGCCACCACATTCAGAGCTCAGAGTGCCTCAAAGCAGGTGGTTGCCAACCTGTGGGAGGCAGCTGTGAGCACTGTCTGTGCAGGCTGTTCTCACCTCCCACCCGGAAGTGGGGAGCAGGCTGGCTCCCAGCTACTGCCCAAAGGAATGTTCTCTGGTCCACAGCCCAGTGGCATTTGCTTTGATGCTCACTCTTTTTTTTTTTTTTTGTGCGACTGGGATTTTGAACTCAGAGCTTTGTGCTTGTAAAAGAGGTGCTCTATGATTTGAGCCACACTTTCAGTCTATTTTGCTCTGGTTATTTTTTGGAGATGGGGTCATACAAACTATTTTCCCAGGCTGGATTTGAACTGTAATCCTCCCAATCTCAGCCTCCCAAGTAGTTGGGATTACAGGCGTGAGCCATGTGCCTGGTGAAGCTTCTTTTTCATATTCCCAAAGATGTCCACCTCCTCTCAGATTTTAGAAACCAAAAGTACTTTCCTCTTTTTTTGTCTTGGAAGTCACTCTTCCAAGACAACAAGATAAGACCAGTAGCTCAGTGGGCAATTTTAGCACTTGTGCTTATTATGCTGGGTGAGAACTGGTTTGAATTTGTAGAAATGGTATCTGAAGTTTTGGACAGGTGTCTACTGTCTTCTAGTTTTACAGCTTTATAAAGGAAGGAAGGACGGAGAGAAGAAGGAAGGAGGTAAAGAGGGGAGGCCCTGCTGGGGTCAGTGGACACAGTGACAGAGACACCATCCCCAGGCTCAATTCTGTCTACTTACTGGTTTCCCAGGGGTCCTGAGGCCTTGTTAGCCAGTGGCTGGAATCTTCTCTACTAGGCACACATCCTTGTTTCTTACAAAGCAAATCTCCTTGAGGCTCATGAATTCTGGGAGCATCCATGAGGAGAAACAGCCTTGGCTCCCTTCAAAATGGTCACGAAATAGGTCACAGGGTGTTGGGGCATCTGAGATCAGGTACTCTGAAGAAAAGTGGCAGGATTTATTCCAGTTTTATCTGGTGTTGATGTGTGAGCTTTTCTGGAGAAGCATCCTTACTAGGAGCAGAGCCGGGGGGGACAGAACCCCGAAGGATTTTGGCTTTCCTCCATTTGGTTTCAAGTGACAAGGCCTGTTCTGGTTCCCATGTTCCCAAGGACCCTGGATGTGGCAGAGGTGGAACACAAAGCTGGTAGGTAAAAATTGGAGGATCTGGGCTGCAAGTCTCCTCACTTCTGCACCCCTAAGCAGTCTGAATTCATTTCTATAGGGCAGATGGCAGGCGTAACAGGGCGGTATTCCTTATAATGCCTGTACAAGTGGCTCTGTCCAGACTCCTAGTGTTTTGGTGACAGTGTCATAAATAACGAATATTAAGCATGCACTCCAGTATTCTTGTCTGTACTTTGTTGTTTAGGAATTTGTGTATTAAACTTCTACTGTTTTACGTGCTTCTAAACCATATCCACAAGTTTCAGAAAAAGATGTGATGGAGAATGAACCATAGTTTTGAGTCTGTGCTGTGTTAGTTTACATTTCCAGACACACTGCACAGCAGCAAGTCTGCCTAGGCCCGATACACACTCAGGGAGGACTAGACCTGGGCACCCAGGCTGATCCCAACCTCCTCCTCCTCCTGTCTCTCACTCTTCAGTCCCCGATGGCCTTTTTTTCTTTTCTCTCATTTTAACTAGACAGTTGAATTCTCTCTGGAAACAACACTTCCATTGTTGAACATTTAGGAAAACTTTTTAAAAAATGGTAATGTGGTTTTCGTGAAAAAGTTTCATGGTTTTTCTCTGTTGCCTTAATGAACTGGTGCCGAGAATCTACAACCGAGAAGCCCCAAAGGCCACGTATGCACCCTGTGTGTCCAGGAAGTCCCCAGCCTTCCCTCCCTCCTTCATCTCCTGTTTCTTTCTCCATCTGTTCTTTTTCTCTCTCTGTAAGCCCCACTTTTCTTTTCCCATATTTCAAAGACATTCCCTGAGGAGGGCCAATTAGACACACAGAAATGGCCATGTGAAGACCTGCGATTGCTTTGAGATTCTAGGCGGAGCTGTGCCCCGTCCCTTCTCCCTGTCCCTCTCAGCAGATTGTCAGGCCACTCCAAGGTCCCTGTGCTGGAACAGCCTCTTCCTGGAGCACGATGTTCCCCAGCTGTGGCACTAGTGACAGTGAGCTCTGAGCATGGCCCACTCAAGGTATCAGCCTGAGAGGGACCAAGAAAACTGAAAGCCCAGGGAGGCTGTGGACTTGGGATTTGTGACGTTCCAGATGTGAGGTGGGACACCACTTCTGTGCATAGCCTGCGGAGAAGGAATTTGACATCTGAGCCTCAGACAATGTAGATGGTAAGTCAGTTTCCAGTGTCATGGGCAGTTCCACCCCAGTGGCACCATCGAGTCACATCCAGATGACTGTGTGAGCAGACAGCTGGGTGCAGGCCTCTGATCTCAGCTGTCTTTCCTGGAGCTGGTGTGATGTGTTTTTGTGACTGACTTGATGGGGTCAAATTCCCAAAGCCCTCAATGTTTAGGAAGGGTCGAACGCCACTGGCCAGAGGAGGTTGTGTTAAAGTGGTGGAATTTGACGTTGATTTTCTCATCTCGGGAGTAGAAGGTGATCTAGTATGGGTAGGCGATTTCTGCATTCATTCCTCCTTCTCTGTCCTATAGAAATTGTGCCCTTTGCCTTTGGGAATGTTCTAGAAGCAGAGTATAAAGAGGGTGGTGGCTCCATATGGGCTTCATGCAGGCATGGTCTCTGCCCTGGGTGGCATCTTCTGTGGGCTCTGGCTGTCCTGGGATACCACCTCTGTCCTGTGGCTCCAGGAGCTACCTGTACCCCTTGTGAGGTGGTGGCTGTGCCTTGACAAGGTCGCTCCTACTGAAAGTTTTTCACCTCAGACAGCACGGTGATGATGTGGGACGTGGGAGGGTGGGGCAAGGGGGCTGAAGCAAGCCCTGTCCCTGCCCTGCACCACTGCCTCCCTCACTGGGCGTCTTGGGCAGAAACAAAGCAGATATGAGGCCAATGCAGCCCCTCTTTTCTCTGCCTGTCTCACACAGGAAGAGGGAGGGGTGAGGACACATGGAGTTTCTCTCTTTTCTATTCTTTTTTCTTGGAGACAGCCGGAGGCTGAGGCTATTTGAATGAGTCACATTTTAAAACTCCACTGCTCACCTCATATTCCAAAGCAGAGAAGTATTTGCGCTTCAGAGATGCTGAGTCCTGCGTGTGCTCGGGCCAGTGTGTCAGGACTGGCTAGTGACCCGTTAGGCCCTGTGTAATGAGAACACAACCCGGTACCTCATCACCAGGCTCCTCTTGCAGCCCAAGTGGGGAGAATCTGTGGGGGCCTGGAGGTGGCTTTTAAACACCACCCCCTCATCTGCTCCAACGTTTGGTGTTTAAAAAACTGTGAGGGAAAAACAACATCATGACTGTTGAAGAGTGCACCTGTGTGCACACTTGTGCTAGTGACAGAAATAGGGCCATTTTCTGAAGGAGGTAGAGCGAGTGTTGCTTGGATCAGCACTTCCTGCTGGCAGGCACCTTGCAGACGCTGCCTCACCCCAGGCAGGCAGGACGGACACCCACTCTGCCCCGTTTTGGACTACTGTGTCCATCCGTCCTTTGGGTATTGGGTGAGCCAGTCGCTGTGCTCCAGATCCCACATGGATAACAATGACCTCCCCTGCTGTGATGAAGTTCCCCACATGCTTACTGTCTTGCTAACCAGAGGGCTCCATGTCCCACAGGGGCGTGTCATTCCCTCCTGTAAAGTCAGAGCTCCTCAGAGTCCAGGAGCCAATACCTGGTCACAACGCCCACTAGTGTTTTCTTTGAAGGACTGAGATGTAACCCTGGGGCAGGGAGGGGAGCATCGGTGTGGCCCAGGACTCTTCACCTGTCTGTGGTCTCAGGACACAGTCACCAAGTACATCCTCTAGGGGACAGGTCCTGACTCTCCTGAGCTCCTGGGCCTGGCTCTGGGAGGGTGTGCAAACTTGGTTGCTGCCCTGGAAAAGCTGTTTTAATTATGGGGTTGAGTTTCTCAGCAGCAAAGGTCCCACCAAGGCCACAAAGCCAAGAGGAGTGTGGTCTGGACAGCCGCCAGGCCAAGGGAGAATCCCTGCAAACTGGATAGGTTTGGAGGGTGGAGAGATTTTCTGTGTGGAAAAGGAAAGAACCCTGGGCAGGGACAGGTGGAGGGACATCCAGGACAATAGCTAGCTGTGGGCCAGCTACGAGACAGCCCACAGCTTATAGAGGACCCTGCAGAAAGTGTGGCTGATGAAGCTGAAGGAACTGACATCAGAAGGGTGCTCTGCCCCAGAGACACTATCTGGAGAATCTGGGTGACCCACGGACCCCATCTTTGGATGGTCCTGGCCTCCAGTGCCTGATGGATAGTTAGGGCCACCACCCTTTGACTGTGCTTAGGCCCCAGTTCTGAGTCCCAGGCCAGGTGGGAGGAGGACTCTCCCTGGAGGTCTGTCTCAGGGCTGCCACATGTGGTGTTGCCGGGTGGGGGCCCTGCCTGAAAAGCAGGGCCCACGTAATACAGCACCTTTCTTCTCACCAAAGAACAAAAATTACTGACAATTACACACAATTAGCCATTTAAAATTATTAATGGTAGTGAAAGAATGTGTCTATTCAACAAGTAATTTGTTGTAATTTTTAGTAATTGAAAGTAATTTCTAGCAATTAAATCCTAATTTAGTGCATTTTCTGGGTGCTGCTTTTATTCAAGAGGAGCCCGAGTTTCATTGTTGGCTGCTTTTCTCTAAGCACTTTGTTGGGTACATTTGCTGGGCAGGACATTGGAGAGAGCTGGGGAGGAAACACAGAGTGGTCAGGCTGGCGCAGGGAGCATCTTTCGGGAGGGGTGTGAGGAGTGGAACAGTCTCCCACCGTGTCCACCTTTCAGCTTGGTCTGTCTGTCTGCTCCTTGAGCTCCATCTGATGAGGAACCCAACATGGACTGGTAGTGGAGCTGGCATCCAGGGGGCACCCCGGCTGCCATGTGCTGTCGTCACAGGATGCTGGTCCAGCCTGCAGTGGGTGTTGAGAGATCAAGAAGGGACAGCTGTGCCTGCCCCGTGCCCAGGCTCCTTGCCCCAGGTGCCACTGCCACCATTGACGTAGGATATGCTTTTCTATTTACCTCTTCCTGTTTAAGAATAATACAGAGTCTCTCGCACGTGAGTCTAAAACAGTTGATTTTACAGAAGCAGAGTCCAGGATGGCTACCAAGGACTGGGGGACACTGTCCAAGAATTTAAAACAAGGTGTGTCCAGAGGGAGCAACACAGAGACAGATGAGTGACTGCCAGGAGGGGGCTGGGGTGTGGTACGGGGTGACAGCTAATGGTTATGGAGCTTCTTTTCATGTGACGAAAGTTTCTAAAATGGACTGGGGTGGTAGATGTTCAACTGTGGACATTCTAAGAGCCATTGGGTTATATGCTTTAAATGGGAGCATTGTAGGATTCTAGGACTGGGGAAGTATGCCTAAATTGAAGAAGGGGCACCCTATGCCCCTAGGAAGTACCTTTCAGGACACCCCTTTGCTCTCTGCACTGGGAGCAGAGCAGGGAACTAAGGCCCTCCCACCCAGAGCTAATCTAAGAGGCTGATTTGAATGTGAAAAGAAGCGCAGGGTCTTTGTCTGACCCTGGGAGGGAGATCTGTCCTGATGAGGGCTGTGCCTGCCTTTGTCACATCAAATAAATATTCTAGCTAAACGCTTCAGAAAAGCAATGACTTGGGTTTATCTGGGAATGTGCTTTGTTCCCCTTGCAGATTGGTCCTTTTGACTAGGCATGACTTCTCCTGGCCACCCTGGGTCTTGGTTGAAACTTTAGAGAGTTACTGACTTGCTGTATTTGCTTTCTGTTGAAAGGCTGGGTGACAGGAAGGATCTGAGCATGAGTATTGGGCTCACATCCCCTTCGTGAGCTAAGCTGGGCCAAAGCCACTCTCCCTGCCCTCAGAAATCTGCACACCGGGCATGTGCCATGTCCTGGTACTGTCCCTGCAGACTGATGATGACACTGCCTCCCAGGCTGGCCTTCTCTGCTCCTGTGGCTCACAGTGTCCTCTGCTGTATCTGAAAACCCCTCCTGTCGTCCGTCCCACTGGGCTCAGCAGCCCCCTGCTGCATGCAGAAGGCCATCCTGGTGCAGTACATGCGGAGGTCTCAGCCTTCTCAGACCTGGGCTCTTGTGGGAGCCTCTATTTCATAATGCTCCTGTCACTAGCCAGGAATGGAATTATAAATGATGGACTCTTCCAACACAGAAAAATTTAAAAATCCAACAGAGTGCTGGAGCTATCATGTAGAGGACAGCACGGCAAGTGACGGTAAAACAAGGTGCCTTCTGATGTGTGATGCCCCTGAGGTACAGCAGAGGGCGCTGCATGCAGTCCCAGTCTGGACCTGCAGGTGCTGTGGTGCTGGTGCTGGTGCCAAGGTCGTGGGTTTCTGAGATGCTGCTCTTGAGTACATTGAGGAAAAAGTAATTTAACCTTGTTTGCATTATAATTGAGTCCTGGGATATGCATTCCGTAGCAAAACTGCAAAGAGTTTGCTTTGTGTTCTTGTGTGAAATGAATCAACGTCTGTTTCAGAGAATTAGTTTTCCCTGTTCTGTTACTAGAATAAGGTCCAGGCTGCTTTCTGCTCGGAGGCCAGAATGGAGACAGAGTTGGTGGGAAGGAATGAGGTTAATTCAAGGGCCAGCACCTGGAACACGAGGAGCTGTCGTCCTTATAGGCTCCATCTTGGGGTTCAGGGGGCTTTTTGTGTGTTTATTTTTTGAGACAGTGTCTCACTTATAAATCAGGCTGGCTCCAACTTGCAATCCTCCTGCCTCAGTGGGAACTTCCACACCTGGCAAAGGGGTTTCATAGGAGGGAAGGGACTTCAGTGAGATCATGGGCAAGAACTCATCATCCAGAGCTTCCTCATCCAGGGCCTGTGTCTCCTTTTCTCCGCTCTGGCCAGAACATCCCAGGCCACCTCACCTCCTGAGCTACTTCCTGAATTTCCTCAAGACAGATGTCGTACTTTTTTGCAGCTTAAACCTCACGGCAATGCACATGCTTTGTGTTAGTTGTTTACAAAACTAAAGATTCCGGAGGGCCTCACAAAGGTCTCCAATTCAAAGAGACTATTTGGCAGTTAGCATCTTAACCATGTAGGGGAAGGTTCTCTTTAGAATTTAGGATGCTTGGCCAAAGGGTCGGGGAGGGCAAAGAGAGGGGGAAGCAAAGAAACTCTGCCCAGGATGACTCCCCAAGGCCAGCAGGGTGATCCTCAGTTATGGGGTGCCTCAGCCGTGGTGCATAGTGACCACCACTGGGCCTCACACCCTGGATTTTGGAGCTTCACCCCAGCCAGCACCATGGCCCAAATGCCCTCCTCCATTTCTGGAATGTTCCATAGCAAGACTCAAAACTGTGGTAGGTGCTGCAGCTCACCCACACCCATGAGAACCACTGAACTGTGGCTTGCCCTACATCTGCACCAAGGATGCTATAGGGCAGGGTGGAGTTTTCAAGACAGAGAAAGCCCAACACACAGACGCCGGGCAGGTCTGGGACAACATGGTGTGCCAGAGGTACCCACCCCCTATGACAGGAGCTCCTCGCCCTCTTCCCAGGTCTGGTCCATCTTCCCAATGGTGCTCATACTTGCATGGTGTTCCCACCTGTGTGAATGAGCTTTTTCCTCTTATGGGGGTGCTATTTGTAGGGCCAGGGACCTTCCAAGTCCATGAGGCCTTGCTCAGTGCCTGAGTTATGATGGTGCTCAATAAATGATGAATAAACAAATAGCACTGTGTTCCAGAGGCTACTGTCCTGCCCTGCTCCCCAAACACTCCAGGACCCTTCAGGACTGTGCTGTGGGTCTTCCGATGTCCTCCTGTTGGAGAGCTTTGGGCAGTGAGTGGACACAGAGTGAGTAGCCAGAGCACTGGTGAGTGTGGACACTTTCTCTTCTGCTTCCCCCTGTGACTGGAGAGCTGATGGCCAGAGTCCGGGAGCACAGCGTGGCCAGCTTTCAGCCTCTGAGGGCAGATGTTGAACTCCACACAATACACAGGTGTTGTAGCTGGTTCCTCGGGCCCGTCTTATAAGTCAATGTGTTTAGCAAATCACACAGCGTGTGGGCTGCACTCCACCCCAGACGTGACGGAGGAGCTGCTCTCTGCATCATTTGCTCAGGAGATTTTGCACAGGCAGCCGACAAAGTCGGCAGCGAGTTCTGACCTTTTCAGCTTGTGTTGATTTGGTCTTTCTGGTGGAAACAGCGACTATAGCTGCCAACATGTCATCAGACAAAACAGTTTAGGGGAAGGAAGGAGGCAAAGGGCAGTAAGCTCTCTTTGTACGAATTTAAGCAGAGCAAGCGGAGGCCAAGTTTCCCTGCTCTAAACAGGAGGGAGAAGAAGAAAAGGATGGGTAGGCACTAGCTCACTGGAGGGCACTTTTCCTTGGCTCTTTCCATGAAAGGTTGGGACAGCAGGGTTTTCCATTCATGCAGGTCAAGCTGCCATGTGTCTGGCCCTGTGTGAGGTGTCTCAGTCCCCATGGCACGTGTGCCCTTCTTGGCCCTCCTGCAGCTGTACCCATCGTGTTCCTGGCCCCAGGCCACGTAAGTGACCACGGTCATCATTCCTCTTGTTGCGGACTCTGGCCTGGGTTTAAGCCTTTAAGGGAGTGAGTTAAGCTCACTGTCCCTGCCCTGGTGAGCTGGAGACCATGCGCTGAGTCCACAGAGCCACGTCAAGGGGCAGCCTGGATCCCTGAGTGACCTCCAGGCATCGGGGCAATGAGGCAGGCACCTGACTCACAGTGGACTCGCATGAATGATTGTGAAGCTGTGTTACCCACCGCAGCTTGGGGTGGGTTGTCAGTGCGGTGCTGCCAGAGCTGTCTTGACTAGCGGAGAGGAAATGCAGAATCCAGAGGAAGCTCACACAGAAAGAACAAAACCACCGTTGTCTGATAATCAGAGCTAAAGCTGAGCACACAGAAGGGAAGTTCACTGAGATTCTTGTGAGAGTCAGTCTGTTAGCTCTGTTATAGCTCTTCATTTGCTCCCTAACATGTTAAGATATGATGTAAGCAGTGAGGAAAAATTTCAGCGTCTCAATGATCCCGTACACACAGAATGAAAGGAGTTAGTGACGACTTCAAAATCAATGCACCACTGGAGCACAGGACGTGGTATTTGTTAAATCAGCCCTGAAACTAATTGGGTTGCACCCGGAGCGGTGTGTGCTGAGGGTTGTGGGTGCTGCACATGCCAGGGCGGGGACAGCATATCGGGGAATGGTCCCTGTGGCAGGACGTGCTCCGGTCCCTTGTGGAAGTGTAGTGCCATTGGCAGTGGCTGCTCTTGCTCTCTCACGTCCTGATCTGGAACCTGTGGGTTCACCCATTCTGTTATTGTGACTGACTGTCTTTTTCTTAATCCTTCCCATTGCTGGCTCTACACTTCCTTGCCCAGTCGTCCACATCCACGAGGGCATGCCACCTTCATTTTATAGATTGGAAAGGGCTGCTGTGGGTTGGAGAGTCCTCAGGAATGAGTCGGTTGTATCTGCCAGGTGTCCTGAGGATGCCCCGGCCCAGGGTTCAGAGTTCTTCCTCATAAGGCTGGCTCAGGCTAAGACACAGACTCACCATAGCATCAGCAGGTGAGCCAAAATGCTCTGCGGGAGACGTCACACAGCTGGGGCTCTTGGAGTGCCTGGCCTGGTCCTCTGTGGCACACAATTGCCCAACTTCTTCCCTTGTCTTGAGTTGTTTACACCCTTGGACTCCTAATTCTCTGACCCCTACTCATTCTCCACTGATAATCTGGCTCTTCCCTGGAAGAGAGCTCCGGCCAGAGTTGAATCCTGAGGCTGGGGGAGGGCTCAGCCAGTAGATGAAGCTTGGGCTGTGGCCCATGTGCCATTCTCTCTCTGCCTGTCTCTGCATCTCTCACGGGTCATGCAGGAGGATGCCCACAGCCTCTGCTGAGCACATCTTCAGTTTGGTTCCTTGAGATCTGAAACAAATAGTGGATGAAAAGCAACAGGCAGAGGCTGTCCACAAAGCCGGGGTTTTCTTTCCCATGTGGGGGGCCTTAGGCAGGCACCACATCCCCAGCACCCACAGCCCAGGTCATTCTCAATGTTCCAGCCAAGTGCTGGGCAGTGCCCATCCTGCTCTTGGAACACGGTGTGACTTCTCTCTCCTCCCCCTTCCATCCCTGCTGCAGGGACTTAGAGAACCCAATGTGAAAAACCCAAACAGCTTGAACGTGAAGGCAGAGCTGCCGTGTTTCCTCACAGACTACAGACCTGTGGTAAACACTGCCAGGCACAGGCGGAAGACAGGGTGCTTTCCATTATATTAAAGTCGGTAACTTCTAGTGAGAAGATGCGAGGAGAGGAGCAAGGGGCAGGTGGCAGAGCTGTGGAGGACACTGACTGCATGCACACCTCATAAGGGACATATGTCCAGAATGCCCACTGATTACGCATCAGCAAAAAAAGCCCCAGTGGGAAGACGGGTGAAGGTCCGAGTCCACCGGAGAGGGTGGAGTCTGATTCTTGAGAAAGCGTGTGGTCACTTAATTACCAGGCCAGAGCCCATCCAACCTCATGTAATGCTGCCAGCATTTCACTGCAGTGGCTGAGATGGCCATGTTGGGATTGTGGGCCTGTGGCCAACCCCCTCTCACCAGGGCTATTTGTGGTGGCTGCCGCATTGCTGTGGTACCATCTGTGTGCTCAGGGTGGTGGAGCCCCAGGAGAGTAGAAGTCTCATCTGCCTGCTCCCTGGGGCTCTTCTTACTCAGAAATAACAGATCGAAAATCCAGGGTGGGCTGCAGGAAGAAGGGGCCCCATACAGGCAGGGGATGGCCTGTCTTCACTGGCACCAAGAAGATCAGGGAGGGGTCAGCCTCGGCCTCCCTCTGCTACCCTCTGCTGCACGTGGGCATTCTGGAGCACAGTCACACTTGAGGCGAAACAGGATTAGACGTGGCAGCTGTTCCTGGGGCCCATCCTGGGTCAGTGCTGGTGGCCTCTTGCACTCGACCCCCACCTTGTCTGCGAGGGTCTTCTCCCTGGGGAGGGGCCTCCGAGGACAAGTGGCCTTTGATTGTTTGCCTAAGGAAGACAGGGGTTTCCAGAGACAGTGAGGAAACCTCCAGGGACTGTGGCCTGTCATTTATGAGGGGGATGTAGGCACACCCTCTCTGAAAGACAAAGGTGGAGAGACGTGCCCTGTGATGCTGAAAACCTGCAACTGCCTTCAAGAGCAACGCCACATGGTGTTTGCAGCTGTGGCTCTGACTCTCGGGGTTCAGACTGTGTCACCAATCCACTAAGAAATCTCAATTAGCAGTTGGCCTAATGAAATGTAGTTGTTGCTGAGATGTGGCCATTGGCCACTGTGTTGAGGTCTTGGGCCTGAAGAGCACTCCAGTGTCCCTTGCCTTGATGGTGGCACCAGCGCCTTCGGATGCAACCTTTGGGCCAGCATCTTGGAGTCCTGTACAGACAACAGCTGGGGAGAGGTAGTCATCAACTGCAGACCGCTGTGGATGAGGAGGTGGGAGGCCATGGGAAGGAGGTAGCAAAGGAGGCTTCCCTGCTCTGTGCACGGATATTCAGTACAGATGTGCTCCAGCTCCTGGCCTCAGGGACAGTGGAGGGCAAAGATGGCTGCACTGGGGTAGAGGCTGAGTTTCTTCATGGCCCTTGGTTGTACATAGTCCTAAGCACCAAGAAATGAGCATGTTTAAATTAATTTAAAATGCTTTCAAGTGTGATCGCCTGAACTTATAGAAGGAAAGTTAAAGAAAAGGAGAGAGAGGAGCACAGGAGCTTAGACAGTATATCTGCTCTGACCAGGCTGAGACCCATGACAGCCCACCACGTTCTCAGCTTCACACCCTGGACATAGGGACCGCTCCTCTTCTCAGTGGGGGACAGGGTCCAATTCTATAGCTCTGGTGCCTTCAAGGTGGGCTGGACCTCATCCTACGTTAACGTCTACAGCCTACTGGGGAGGAGAAAGCAGGCCCCCTGCTGCATTCCCAAGGCTGCTTTTTGCATGGGTCCCCTCCTTGGAGTCAGCTCTGCTGAGTTCCTTGATTATAGTAATCTCCCACTGCATCCATCCTGGCAAGCAGCATGTGGGCACTGCTCCCTGACTGCCTGGGCCTACCACAGTAGGATGTGGACATGTCTCAACCTTGTCCATTAAAGTCCTGAGGGACCGGGGATTGATTCAGGTGATAAAGTGCTTCCCTAAGGTGCAAGGGCCTGGATCCAGTCCTTAGTGTTGGGGCAGCAAGTGTGGCAGCTGTGGCACAGTCGGGACATACAGGCTAAGTGAGTTCCACTGCAGCACCTCTGCCCTTTCAGCAAAGATGGCAGAAGAACATCAGCACCCTGGGTGCAGAGGCAGGAGCAGCAGCAGGCCTGACCAATCTGCAGGGCGGGACCCCAGCAGCTGCTTTCTCTCCCTGTACCTTGATTAGCAGTGACATTTAAATAATGCTCTTCAGAACAATGTGAGCCTATTTTCCCTTTTGTATGGCCCATAAATGCAAACCCTTTAATCTGGCATATTTGGACTGCATCTTTTAATGGTGTCAGACAATGCCCTCTGAGTTGTCAAGTGACTAGATTCAATCGTCTGAAGCAGCAGAGCTTTTACCCTCTCTGAGCTAACTGCCCATGACCCTGCAGCTGTGTCCACACCAGGCCACTTCTTTTGGCTCCCTTTCAGGACCTGACTTGTCCTCATATCAGGATCTGCTCTCAGTCCCTAACCTAGGCTTCTGGAAACACCATCTTAGGGCAGACGCTGTCCACAACAAGCAGACTCTAGCCTGGGGTCCCAGATGGCTCTGGGCCCAAGGGTGGCTTTCAATTGGACAGAATTTTGTTTCCTTATTTCTCATCTTGTCTTGCCTGGCTTGAACCTTCTGTCACAGGAATGTGGCAGAGGCTGCAAAGACCAGAACTGCCTACTGAGGTAACCTCAGCCACAACAGCTGCCCTGGGGTGCCAGCGGGTGGGATGGAGCCTGAGTGTTCTGGTCCTGATGCTGTTGTTTCACCAGCCATTCAGAGACTGGAATGAGGGCTCTATTCCCCATTCAAGATCTCCACCTTCCAAGGAGCAAAATCAAGGATGACTTCATTGTGGGATTTTTCTGGAAATGAAGACGAGCCCATTCATAAGACATTCCCATTTAGTTGATGGTTTTCTTCCTTTTCAAATTACTTTAGTTTGAGCAATAAGGCCAGGCTGAAGGAGCCAAGATGGTGGGTGCAGGAAGTGGGGACTGTAGTATTTACCTGGCAGGCCTGGAGTGCCAACCTGAGCACCTGGGCCATGGTGCTGACTGGTAAACCTGGGGCTGTGGCCCCCACCTGAAGCACCTGAGCCACAATGCCCACTTGGAGCACACCAGGGTCATGGCATCTCTGTGAAGCTTCTGAGCCACAGTTCCTCACCTGGAGCACCTAGGCCACAGCTCCTCCACCTGGAGCACCTGGGCTCTCAGCTTAGTCCTTAGAGAGAAGTGGGCCAGCCTGTGTCTGGGGTCAGGCCCTGCCATCTTCTGAGCAGGCTCCCGTGTATCAGGCTTCAGTGCTGACTTCCTCCAAAGTCTGCCACACAGGCTGTATCAACAGGAGGGAGCAGGACCAATTGGGTCCAGCAGTCCCGTCAGGGCATCCTGCCTGAGACCCTGGGTTTACCCAGCACAACTCATGGACATGCCCACCTAAGGGCTGCCAGAGCCTTGTCTGTCCACTTGAATCCTGACTGGCCTCCTCCTGAGTGCTCCACCCGACCCTGCACCAGCAGCACGCCACCTGCCCTGCCTTGCCTCCCTAGGCACCAACCTGAGCCAAGCCCACCCTGAAAATCCTGCACCTGCTGCTGAGGATCTACCATGGCTCCATGCCCAGTGACTTCAGGGTCTGTGGGGAGCAGGCTTTCCACTCTCTCCTACTTCAGGACTGCTTCCAAAGTGAGAGTGAGTATAGGAGTTGAGACACCATGCATACGTATCCCCTGGAGGACAGAAGAGCCCAGCTTGAGGTGCTGACAAGGGAGACACCCATGTTCATTTCCAACTGTGCCAGGTAGATTTGCCCCAAAGCTGGTGGATTCTGAGGGGCTCAGCCTGCTGGAGATAGCTAAATGGGGTGGAAGCTGCCCCATGATGCAGACTTTCATTCTGTGTTCCAGAGGAGTCTGAACACAAAGGCATTGGTTGAAATTCCTGTTGGTGGAGGAGCAGACTGTCTCTGGCCCAGGCCTGGATGTGTCAGTGGACCCATGTTAGCTATTCCTGCTGAGACCCTTGCAAGAGCCACCTAGACATGGACAGAGAGGGAACAGGCAGTGGTGATCCAGGGCTGGCAAAGGAAGCCTGTCTCTCAGTTCTAGGTGTTTTATTATTTCTCTGGTGATGTGTCACCTCAACCCCATGGGCTCCCAGCTGTGACCATGCTCAGCTTGGCCTGCCTCCCCACCTTCCCACTGAGCTGCTATGGACATAGTTTCCCTCCTGCCACCGCGTCATGTGGGAGACAGGTCTCAAAGACCAACATAGAGTTTAGCCAATCAAGGGTGGACCCAGGTTATAATGATGGGCACGCAGGTCCACATTACAGGGTGAGCTGCTCAGAGCATGGACCACTCCACTGCTTGCAGACTAAGGCTCAGGATGGTTGAGTCCACCAGACCTGGTGGGTCCTCTCCTCATGCCCATCATTGCCTCTGCTTTCCAACTGCTGGTCTCTCCTGGGAACTTAGGCACTGGCATTCTTGCCTGGGGACAGCCCTTCTAGATGGCAGAGGAAATGTTGGTGTCCCTGCTTGTTGGTGACATCTTTCTCCCCTCATTTGAGGTTTGCAGATTTCTCAGTCACTTTTTTCCTGGGGGTTTTGGAGAAAGGAACTGCTGCCACCCACAACACTGCTCTGTGAGTTTGAGCTGCAGCCGACTGTTCTGCACACACACCCTGGGGCTGGGCTCGGCTTATTATCTCAGCAAGTATGCATTGTGTGTGAGTGTGTTATGTGTACAAGGACTTTAACCTTTTTGTAAACAGTTCAGAGCCTACAGCATAAGAGGTCATGGCTGTTTTGGGGTGTTTTGGAAGCACCGCATTGGGTTCCAGCCTTCAGGGCTTCATCAAAATAGACTCTTCTAAGCTTTCAGGAAAAGTCATCTCCAGGCAATTTGTGGCTTCTGTTAATCATGATTTATGAATGTATGCATTACTATACATTGACAAATTATTTATAAGCAAAGTTTATTTCCCCATGGAATTGTTTAATAAAATTTGAGCTGTGTACTAAGGAGGCAATCTTGTGGGCACTGATCTGAAACCTGGATCAAGCCAGTGGCTGATTTGGGAGGTGGCTTGTTGTAGCGCCAGGTAAATACTTACCACTGATTTGTGCTGCTTTGTTGTATTGCAGTAAGGCTGGTGATGGCACTGATGAGTCCTTCTACCCTGCAGCAAGACCAGCCAGCATCTTGTCTGTCAGGCAGGCAAAGTGCTTTAATGCTTCTATGTGGGATACCCCATACACCCACCCATGCATGCAGACACACACGCACATGTATGCAAACAGGCACTTGCTTCTGAAGAGTCAGGCTCATCCTCATTTGGGAGCAGGTGGGGTCTCTGGGGAGAGGCAGCCCCACTCTTGGGCTCTTCTCGATGAATCCCTCAGCCAGCCAGTGTGCACAGTACATCCCACCTCAGGCACTGCCAGGGTGGCAGCAGAGCTCTCTAACTTCCACCAGGGACGTCTAGCATCAGTGATGCTGGTCTCAGGAGCCTCAGAGCTTCTTTAGGCTTTCCTGGTGACTGAGTAGTCACCAGTGTCACTTCCTCCTAGAACACTGGGTGGGGGGTCGAGGGGCTGTTGTGCAGTGAGAGCCTCAACCCTGCTTGAGAACAGCCATGGCCTGCACCACTTGCCTCTGCAGTGTTGTGCTGTGGGCAGTGTGTGTCTGGGGTTCGTGCATTTGCCCCTAGCTCTGCTTCTAATCATGAGGTTTAGAACCTGGAGTCCCACTCCCTGAGAGGTGTTCGGCGTCAGGAGAGGGTTAGGAGCTCGCTGAGACAAGGTGTGTGGTTTCAGGCTCTGTGTCCCTGATGTCATGTCTGTGACTCACACTGTGGTGCTGCTCCAGTGCCAACACTGCGTGGATTCCGTGTCTCCTTCACCCATTGTGATGATTTCCATGAATTTATTTTGTCCACACCCAGTCTGTGACTTTTGCTCAGGTGTGGTTAGGGCAAAGCCCGACCTATGAGAGGATTGCTAGAAGTGGAGACTTCTGGTTTCAGATGGTAAAGAAGAACCACTGGTGACAGACCATCAGGCCACCCTTTGATGGCTGCTGAGGCAGCAGGACCTGTTCTGAGAACCCACCTTCCACAGAAAGGTGCTAGGGAGAAGTCTGAACAATGTCCTCAAACCCCTCACCCCCAAAAGCTCTGATTGTAGGGATGGGAGGCAATTAGGGTAGGAAGGCCCACCCAATTGTTCTTTATCCCACTGAGGACACTGGAGGCAGGGGAAGTGGAAATTAGGACTAAAGCAGGAAGAGGGTGAATGCACAGCTCTAAACAAAAACTTAACCAAAATGTAGATAGCAGAAAAAAAGGCCTTCTTGAGAACTGAGGCAGGAAAGAGGCCACAGAGTGTGTGACATGAAGTGCACAGCACCCCTACCTGCCCAGGCTGTGCTGTTGCAGGAAGGGCTGCAGCCAGTGGAGGGTGGGAGGCAGCTGGATGTCCCTCAGTGGGCTTTAGGAACCACCCAGGTGGGGAAGCACAGAGCAGGACATGTGGCACAAATGCAGGAGAAAGACCATGTGGGCAGGGCTCAAGGCAGTCACAATAGTGAGCTGTCTTTGATAAGCCCACCTGGAGAGGAGGCATGTCAGAGCAACTCCTGCCAAGTCATCCCATCAGATGTGAGGTTAGCAGCCCCCTTCAATGTGAAAAACACTTCATTAACAGCCACAATAAAATAATCCGACCCAGAGCTGACTCTGGATGACTAGGTTTTGGCCAGCACAGTACTCGAAGGAAAGTCTTCATCACTGCACCCCAGGCAAGGGTGTTTCCAGCTAACGTGAAGGGAGTCCATCCAACAGTGAGCAGAGTGATACCGTCTCCCGCTGTACGAGGTGGGACATGGGGTTGTGAGCAGCTCAGAGATGTCCACACCTCTGGATCTCCAGGCTTTGGCTCTGTCGTCTACTTTTCTAAGCCATCCCCCTTTCCTTTCTCCAGTGTCTCACCTTGTTCTTGTGACCTGACAGTCCTCCGAGGTCTGCTGTGACTACCAGGCAATCACGTTTAAGATGCAAAGTGGGAGATGAGACAGAAGGAATTCACCTTGACTGTCTCTTGCAGCAAAGGAGATACATTCCCCTCCGTTAGCAGAACTTTCCTGTTTTGTTGGCCAGAACTGGTCACATAGGGGACCTATGGGGCAGCATATTCCAGGTGTTCCAGCCTCCCGGAGAAGCTGTTGAGGCGTAAAGGGCTGAAGGACCAGCAGCCAACCAGGTGAGCTCTGCATGTTACCTACAAAAGGTCAGAACCTGAGAAGAAAGCAAACAGTAAAGAAAAGCAGAAATTAAGTGATTAAGCGTGGAAGTCAGTGAGACCAATGAATAGTGTTGTGGGGTCTATAGGGTAAAAAGGAGAAAGAAGAAAATCAGGAAGCTACTGGCTAGCCTAGCCAAGAGAAATGAGAGAGAACACAAGTAGCAAAATTAGATGTAAAAAAGATGAAACATTGTAAAAGAAAATTGTGTTCAAAAGGCTTGGAGTACATGACAGAGCCTGAAACGAATTCTTTTCAATGGAACAAGTATGAAGTCTGCTCACAGGTGGGTAGACTACTGGAATAGACTTTGGAAATTGATAAATATCTAGTGCTCCTTGCTCCCCTAGTCCACCCATGAAGTACGGATGAGCTGGGTCTACAGTTAAACTATTTCAGATCTTCAAGAAATTGATAGTTTCGGTGCCATCTAAAGTGTCCAGAATACGGAGGAGGATGGAAAGCTTCCAGGCTAAATACCGTGTTTCTAGCTCTGTAATAAGACACAGCAGAGCTCAGAAATTTACTCAAATACAAATGGAGCTCCAGTATGGTAAAGATGGATTGTGAAATCAATATGAAGAAGACAGATTGTTCAATAAATTGTATCTTAATTGTTTGGGGAAAAAAATCTGAGTTCTTATTTCTTTAGGCAAAAACAGATTTCAGATGGGTCAATAATATAAATGAAAGTGTACAAAAAGTTGAAGGTGTGGTTGATTTTTGGGGTGTTTTTCTCTTTTTTTTGTTTATTTTTAGTTTGAGACAGTCTCATTTTATGTCTTAGGCTAGCGTAGACTCACTATTGTAACCCAGGGTGGTTTTGAACTTGTGACCCTCCTGCCTAAGCCTCCCAAGTGCTGGGATCACAAATATGTACCATCAAGCCCAGCTGTGATTGAATGTGACTTACACTGTGGGAGGCCTTTTAAATTGTAATACAAAAATCAAAAGCCATATTTAGGAAAAGTAATAAATTTGGCAAAAAATGTGAATGAAAAAAAGACCATAAAAAATTTGAAAGATACATGTAACTGACAAAGTGTTATACTCTCATGTATAGGGGTCAGATACACATGAACAAAGAAACAAAGACTATAAGCCAGTTGGAAACTGCAAAGAAGGTCATTGAAAAGAGCAAGTATGTAGCAAACTTGAGCTTACTCGTAACTGAAGGGACACAAACCAACATGACTTACAGTTGCTTACAGCCGGGTTGACAAGCAGCGCTCAGTGGCGCTGGTGCTGGGAGAGGTTTGGCAGCTGCTCTGGACAGTTGGTGGAATCTAGTCCCCATAAATCTGGAATTTGTCACCTTCTCTTCCACGCTAGTTCAGGGACATCTGACCAAGGCTCCTGTTGCAAAAACAGGCCTTTGTGAACTGTTCGAATTTAGCTGATATGTGTGTGCGGCATTCTTAGCATTGTTCCAAAGGAGTTCCAGGGCCACTTCTCCCTGATGCGCGAAAGAGCCATTGGTGGGGGAGATGGGCTGGACTCCCAGAGGCTGGCTGGGGTGGTGCTGGTGAGCCTTGCTTTCAGGGGGCTTGCTCACAGGAACACCTGGAGACAGGTGGGTCTTCTAGAGCCCCGTCCACATGCACTGGTGATCTGCCCATTCTTGCTGTCAGGTGCCCACAGCGCTCTCTTCTTGTGTCAGAGACAAGAGCCCAGCTGGCTCTTCTTGTAAACATCTTACTGATGGAGTTCATGCTAGTGCAGGGCACTAGTGGCCGGCACGCATGTCTGTGCCGTGGGTTCAGGAAGTGTGGGTGTGAAGAGATGGTGCTGTTGAACAGCAGTCTTTTCATCACTGGTGGCTACACAGCCACCTGGTGCGTTGCCTCTGGTAATTCAGTGGCCCGTTTCATCTGAGATCTTAGCATGCCCAGGCAGGCCAGGGGAAATGCCTACTGAGAGCTTGAAAGAGGAGGGAGGAGGATGTGAGCTGCAGAAGATGGACAGCTTTACACTTGGTGCTGTCCTAGGCCAGGGGTGATGGGCGGGACCCCACTGCCCTGCTTTATGTGCTGGAGCTCTAATTCACTGTGACGACGGTGTCGTGTCGCAGTTGGCCACACAGGCTGCTTCCCCTTCAGGCTGCTGGGCTCCAGGAAGATTTCTTCCCCTCCCCACAACCAGCAAGCAGGAGCTTCGCAGGTTTCACCATTGCTCTAGTCTTTTAATATAGGTAAAGAAAAACAGTCAGATTAGAGTGTTTTGGGAACATTCTATAATGACAGTCAAGGGGAAGATATGTGATGGGGTGGAAGGTGCGGTGAGTACCCTGGGCCCGGGGTGGTGTTCTTCATGCAACTGTGCAGGGTGCTGTGTGTGGGCGCCCGAGGTCAGGAGGCTCATGTCTGGCACTTTGGGTGGACCAAGCATTGTTACCTGCTGGCTGTCCCTTCCTGCAGCAGGGCCTTTATGCGGGCTGTCTGCACAATGCATTTTCTTCTGATATTATCCCCACATTGCACACTGGCTCACTGGGTTGGCAGAGTTGGTGTTGGGACTGCTGAATGACTCTGAGCATGAGCTCCCCAGGCTGGGACACAGGGCTTCTCCACAGCTGGAGGCAGCCTCTGTCTGCCCTAGGGAGGGGCCAGGAACTGAAGAGCCTCCCACAGGGCACTCCACGTCAGTGGCCGGGACAAACACACCTGCTTCCTAGAGCACACCTGTATCCTAAAAATGCAGGGGGTCTTTTTTTCCTTTTCTTCAGTAGTGGGGATGAAACCCAGGATGTCGAGGTTGCTAGGCAAGTGTTCTGCAACTTGAGCTATGGTCACAGCCCTTTTATTTTTGAGACAGGGTCTCACTGACTTTGCCCAGGTTGACCTCCAACTCACAATCTTCCTTCCTCCCAAGTAGCTGGAAATACAGGAGTGCACCATCATGTCCAGCCTGTATTTGGTCTTGATTCTGGTGGCTGAGCCCATGCTGCCGAGGACAAGATTGAGCCAGGACATTTCTTATGTTATAGCCATAGTTAGGAAAAGCTGCTAACAACTAAAACACCTTCCTTGGAGTCAGACATGCTGGCAGTTTCCATCTCTCTGCTTGTTTTAGACCTAAGACGTTTTTTGTATCCTCCCATCATGTTCAAAGTTAGACAACTGTGGAACACCCTCGTGGAGATAATTTATATTCATGCTTGAGGGCAGACATTTGGGTTCCCCTGTGGGAACCATGGGCTCTCAGGAGTAAGAGTCCCATAATACCTCTCCCAGAGGTGACACTGCTCAGGTGAGTGGTGAGCTGCCCAGGTCCTGGAGAAGCTGCTGCCACCTTGCTTCTTGGCCCAGAACCTAGCTTCTGTGCAATAAGGAGTGCTGTGTTAGGGACAACAGTGACCTTTTCTCTTTCCCACCTACAACACTCATGGTGCTGACTGATGAGGATTGTCTTGCCATCCTAGAGCTCTGTCTAGGACCCGTGTCTCTGTGGGCTCTGGAGAGATGCTTCCCTTGGGCCCTGGAGAATGTCCCTGGAGAACATGGTATTACAACCCAGTCACCAGTCTCCTCTCAGACTGTGGGGAAGAATTTGAAGTTACTATTTTTGTTATTTCCCCTGCATTCAGCACACTTGGGAGTCCAGTGATTTTGGTGGTGAGAGGACATTCGGTTAGGGCCAGGGTCTCACCTGCAGCTGCTGCGGCTCAGGCTCAGAAGTGAATTCTGAGGGCAATACCGGGTGAGACATGGGGTGCAGCCCCTCCTCACTGCTGTGCTCCCAGACTGAGGCTCCTAGAAACATCCAGAGTTCCAGACTAGATGCAAGACACCGGTTGACTCAGGATGTCAGGCGAGCAGGGGAAAATCGTTCAATATGTTGCCCAATATAGCCCATGGACCTAGTTATGCTAGAGAGTTGTGCTTTGTTTGCCTGATGTTCAAATCGGATATTCTGCACTTTCATTTGCTCCATGGGACCAGCCTGAGGGAGGACAGCCACTGTGGGATTGCTAGTTGGTGGAGCTCTCAGGAATTTGTCCCTAATTCAGCAGAAGCATGGTGTGTGAATGTACCTCACATTTTGGGATTGTGTTTAAATTTTTAAAAACAAGCCTTTTTTTGTTAAAAAAATTTTAAATATTTTCACAGCTAAAACATTTTTAGAGTATGTGTGATGGAGCCTGTGTTAGTTCATTCCCTGTTGCTCTAAGGAAATACCTGACACTGGGTAGCACACAAGGAAAAGGTTTGTATAGCTCACAGTTCTGAAGGTCTGAGGGAGTGATGCCGGCTTCTGCCCAGCTCTGTGAGGGACTTGTGGCAGATGGTATCAGAGCAGGAACACATGCAGAAGAAATCCATGGCGAGACAGGGAAGCAGAGAGACCAGGCAGCCGAGGCTAGCTCTCTAATAACAACCCTGTCTCCAGAACTAAGAAGAGTCCCTAAGAACCACTGATTCCTCCTGGGCAGCTCCCAGGGGCTCGAGCACCTCCACACCACAAGGCCCCTCCTCTTAAAGGTCTGGATCGTGGGGCCAAGCTTGCAGACCTGGGGCCGGGGGCCCCACCGCACACCTGAGGTCTCTGTGCTCAGGTTCTGAGTGACACCTGACAAGGGGAGGTGTTGTCTCCTTCCCTCCACCCACACAGGACCAGAGCTGGTTCCCCTTGCCTTACCCAGTCAGCAACACTTCCAGTTACCTGCATTCCTCGGTCAGCTTCCTAGGAAAAACTGGGAAATGACTGGGTCATGCCTCAGCGTGTCCCAGGAGACAGGGACACCCACTGAGGACAGATGGCTAAAAGCCCAGTGCTGCAAGGCTTTACCTCTCATCTTGACAGAATTGCTCAGCCTCTCTCTTTCTTCGGGTGTAAGTACAGTTTTCAAGTGGTTAGACTATTGCATGATTCCTTAGAGGTTGTACTTTGGGGAAGGCAGAGCTTTCCACTCTGAAGAAGATGAATTTTGTTGCAGAGGCTGAACCGTTGCATCTACGCCCTGCTCAGGCTGAGTTAAATTTTAGGGGAAAACTCTGCCTCACAAGTCGCCAGGGTGATGAATGTTTGTTTTTGCGTTTTGCGTCTGCAGTGTATTCTCCATGTGGCTTGACCATGTGTCTGGGATTTCTCAGACGTGGTAGGATGAATAGCTCTTGCTGCTTCTGTGGCTCCTCTGAGAGGTGCCACAGGCCCCCAACTCGGCAGCCCACTCAGCAGGCCCAGTTGACTACTGGCTGGCTGGGTGCTTGACTGAGATCTGGGGCAGCCTGGCCGCCGGCCGGCCCCTTCTCTGCTCTCACCTTCTTCCCAGTGGGAGCAGCTCCCACAGGCGAGTGTCTCCAGCTGCCAAGTGCTGCCTTCTTCACATTTTTTCTCAGGAACCTGAGCCTATAGGTGCCTCTCTCAGGCTTCCTAGGTGCACATTTCTCACTTGCAAATGGGCTGCATCCCAAATCTTTAAAACTCCTTTAAAACATGGAACAGGAGGACTGTGAGTTGTTCAGTGTGTTGAGTGGGCTGATCGCCTTACTCTGAGAGTGAGGAGCACCAGTGCTGTCTAGTCCCAGCCGTCCATGCAGGATTAGTGCTTGACACATACTTAAGCACCTGGTTAAGTAAACTTCTGGTTTGCTTTGGCCTGAACAAGCAAGTCCAGTCCAAAGAAATCGCATCTTTCCACATTGTCTTCAGTTCCTGGTTTCATGAGGAAGTAGGAATTTGGAATTAGGTAGGGAAGAACAGTAAAGGCTCCTTAAATAAAATGGTGCCTGTTTGTCCCTTCTCCCAGCACACTGGGCCATCTCACCCCCCAGAGTGAACAGGGATGATGTGTGTGTGTGTGTTCTGGGCAGTTTGAATGTGGAGGAAGTGGGCTTTGCCCACTCTTTTGTGCTGGGGACTTGTGTATCATTTTGCTGCTCAGTACTGGAGTCACCAGCTGTGCAGCAATTCCTCAGTCCTTAGCACTCCTGTGCTTGTTATGCACAGTCCATCTTGTTCTAGGCGGCCCCCAGAGCCAGACACCTGAGGCAGGTGAGTGGGGCTTCCTGTCAAGTCTGCAGTCCTTTGGAGAAGCACATTTCTTGTTTGTCATGATAAGCAGGGCAGAAGCGAGGCTGGGGAACAGAAAGGGACATGGCCCCAGGCTTTTGAGTCCCTCTGGAATGCACACCATCCAACAGCACACAAATAATTTAGAAGCAATATGCTCCGCTCTGCCTGCATGGAAGAGCCCCCCTCCCCAGTGCTAGGTCTATGATTTCCTCTGAGCGAGGCAAACGACAACACCACTCTCTACCCAGAGGCGCAGGCAAGATTTTGTTTTTCCTCCAAGTAATTGGCACCGAGAGGTTTGCCTGAGCAGCGTGGCATGAGCTGCAGTTGTTGCTCTAATTCTCTGAGCAGAGGTGATGGGATGAGGACAGCTGTCAGGCCATGATGTTCTCTGAGTGAGCGCAAGTTCCATCCTTGGTCAGTGCTGGAGATTGGAGAAAGTCACCATGGTAACTGAGAGTACAGCGCCCAGGGAGAAGACAGAGGGACTGTGGTTCTGGGCCTTTCACTTTCTGTGAGGTGGAGTGTCATGTGGGTTGAGGAGGGGCCAGGGCACAGGCTCCCAGGAGGGCATGACTGTGTCACATCCCGCACTGGCCTCATTTCCTGTGCTGCACACATGCTTACCTCTCCCTCGGGAGCTATTCAGAGCTCGCAGACATGGAACCCTGCCAGGTACTTCAGATGAGGAAATGGAAGTTTCTGCCTCATTTCTGGTTTTCCAGTCTTTACCACGCACACCTCATTTTGCTTGCTGGACTCTGGTGTGCATACCTGATCCCCGTAGACAGGTTGCAACCACAGGGAAGAAAGGCTGTCACCAATGGCTTCAGGACTCCTATCTCTGGGATTCTGCAGGACATTTAGGCCATTTTTTGTCCCCCTAGCTTTGTGCCTGTTCTCTCAGAGCTGGGCACTCTCCCAATATGCCATCTCACTCTTGGAGGTATGAAACACATGCTCTGCACAAGCCTGTCACCCTTCCTAGGCAGTAGGGCTCACACTTCAGCCTAGATAGGGAATCACTCCTAAGTTCCATTTCATACAATTTCCACCAAGATTCAATAGTTTTGCTCTGTTTTTCTTAGAATCACGTTAAAAATATATTCAATTCACTGTCAATAACTTTACATTTTTTCTTTTAGAATTTTTTACCTCAAGCATTTTAAGAATTAATGAATTGTTGGTTTTTTTTTCCCTATCAGATAGCAAAACCACTGAGAGTATCTTTCATGACAGCATAGATGGTAAGGTGAATTTATAACTGACTGAAAGTGATGTAGGGTTTAATATCACACAATGTCAATTAGAAAGAATTTCAGGACTGCAGATCAGAAATCCAACAAGATTCATCATCTAAAAACAGACAGGAGGGCAGAGGCTACAAGAACTCAGTTTAAGAATCCAGACAGGAAACAAGCTTACCTTTTAAACACCTTTGCTTTCTTCTACAAGACTCTAGTTCTCTCTGTGCCTCTGTGTGTATGTGTGGCATGCTTGCATATGTGTGTTTGGTTTCATTTGTTCATTCTAAAACTGTTTTGAAAAATTTTAAATCATTACAAACATTTTAAAATTTGAGTTCAAATAAAAATCTCTCCAGCTGTCTGGAGGAAGACAGAATGTAGCTCCCAGCCTGGTTCCTTCAGCATCACTGGCTATCCCTGGGGCCACGTCCCATTGGGCCTGTCCCGCTGCTGCCTCTCACTACAACTGGGCCGCTCCCCCAGGGAGCTGGTGGCTCAATTCACGTCTTAAAGGAACTCCAAGAGGAAGGAGACTATTGTCTCCAGCGGGGCATGGAGTGTCGAGATCAGGATGGGGCTTGGTGGAGAAGAGATGCCATTTGCAGTGTGTAGACCAGATGTGGTGGGGAGGCCCACCTCGGCTCCCTGTGCCGTCTTTGCACCCTGCGGCATTCGAGTGGAGCCCTGGCCTTAGGACTTTATGTCAAAAGCATGTAACGGCCTGGCTCATCTTTTCCCATCTTCAAGGAAATCTCTAGTTGTGTGCCTTCAGCAGCATTGTCACTCACTAGGTCCATTTTCATCACCTCAGCTGTGGCTATGCAGATGCTTCTCTCTCCGTGCCCTAGGGTGGTGGTCCTGTGCCGCATGCAACCGAGAATGAAGTTGGAGGCGGGTCCTGGCTGTGCTAGCAAAGTGTCTGAGTGTGCTGCAGACGGTCTTCGTGACTTGGTTTCCTCTTCTGGAAATGTGGGCCATGCCAGCCTCTCTTCGTGTCTCATTCAGAGTCACATCAGGGCATGGTCTTGCTCTCGAGAGAGTCTGTCCTGCTGGCATTGAGGGAGACAGTGTCTTTGTCTTTGCATCTTCTTGGAGACACTGTGTCTGAGGGCAACTTCTCCTCTTCCCCTGCCCACCAGTCAACTCCTCCTCTCGTAACCCTCACTGACCCGGCTCAGACAGAGCTCAGTATTGGCTGGGGCCCCTCTTGTCCTCACTGGTGTCTGACAGGGGAGTGTTCTCTCTAGGTTCACCTGCTGGCCAGGTGTTCTGAGCAGGGAAGCAGGACACAAAGAAACTCATGTGTTCCTCTCCTGAATCACCCTGTACCAGTGACATGTCTCCAACAAACTCACACCCATGATCCACTGCCACACAGGCCTCCAGCTCAGGCTCAGCCCTGAGGCTTCACTGCCTTCCTTGCTTCTGGAAATATTTCTGCATTCCTGGTAGCTAGCAAATTGTTTTTGGAACACTGTTGCCAGATTTGCTGTTCTTTGTCCTGTGTCCTCCCCACCCACTGACACACAATAGTTGGCCTTATCTCTTCACTCTGCAGGGTTGAATTGCTAATAAAACCGTATTATTTGTGTGTAATCACTTTCTGCATTAGTCCGTTAAAAAGGTCAAAGGAAGAAAAATTAGCTTATTTAGGATAGGTTATCCTACCTCACAGCATCCAACATGAACTGTGAAATGCACTCTTCCAAGTCCCACTTCTGAACTCAAACTCCTGTGTCAGCAGTTCAGACATTCCTCATCCTTTCCAAAGGGCCTCGCTTCCTTAAGATGACACATCAGTCAAAGCTGGTGGCAATCTTAGCAGACTCCTCACCCAGTGGTGGAGAAGCTGGTTCTGAAGGGAGAGAACTTGCCAGCTCTGAATGAGGTTAGGATCCACCTTCTCAGCTCTAAGCCGTCAGGCCTCTGTATCTCCCTCTGCCTCTTTCCCCAAAGGTATCTCTCGGTCACAAGGTGACCCAATCATGCATTGGCTGGTATTTCCACAACAATGGTGCCAAGGGAGTGGGCAACAAAGAGATAGGGAGGGAAGGAGATACTTATGGAAGCTTTATGTTCAGCCCTGGGGTGATGTTTATAAGTAGGGGGGGCCCCTGAGCTCCCCAGGGGCCATTCAGGTGGCTCTACCTGGAGGTTCCACCTGGGTGGGCTGAAACTGCAACCTGGGCCAGATCAGATCCAGTTAGGAACCGAAAACAAGTACCAGCAAACAAAATTCAACAACAGAAGCAAAGCCCGTCTAGGCTCCTGGGTTCAAGATCACATCCTGTGTGTGTATGGAACTTGAGGCGGTTTTGGATTCCAGCACTGGCCAAGCAGTGTGGCCTCCCCTGTCAGTCCAAGTGCATCTTTCAGGAATGGTAAAGCCATATGTGTCATTCCCTTGACTTAAAAAAAAAATGCCCCCCAAAAAATGCCCAAATGCTTTCTTATTCAGGGTGTTTGGGGAGGACCTCAAAGGTATGAAGTCTCACTGTGGTTCAGTGGGCCTTGGAACAGTGATTAAAAACTTCAGGAAGGGAACAAGGATGTGACAGATTTTCCTCCTCTCCTGGTGTTCCCAGGACAGGGAGCAGAAATCCCAGGGGACAATGTCACCCTAGGGGGTCTGGGTAGGGTAAACTTGGACTTTAAGCCCTACGACGTCTCGGGGGAATGAAAGATTTTAGTCAGAGGGAAAGTCATCGCAGCTGTGTTATAAGAGGAACATGTGGCCAAAATGGAGTCAGGGCAGGTCTGCCTGGGAATTGAAAGAACTTTGGAAATCCCAGTTAAGACGTTGTCATGGTGCTCATCACAACAGTGGGCCTGGATGCTGGCCCTGAGGGGCTCTGGCCTGGGCCGCCTGGTCTCCAGGCTGTCTGGAAGCCCGTATAGGTAGATTCTTGACAGACTCCTGGGGCCACAGTAGACGTCGCCGTCAGAAGTGCAACCCACTTGGCCATTCCCATCCATGGCAGCTTGATGGCTGGCTGTCAGCACAATGCACGTCCCCATTCGGTCAGGATTAGACAAAACATCTAGATCCAGCTAGTGTTCAGTTCGAAGGAGATGCAGCCTTGCCCTTCAACCTCTGAACCTTGTGGAACGATGGCTGTCCTGGTTACGTCTGGGGTTTAGTAACATGGACACTGTTCTGTTCCCTCCTTCTGTTTCTCCCTCACCCCTCCTCTTTATCTATGAGGTCTGTCTTCTGGTTCTTGTTCTTGTGACTTTCCCCCTCTTATTTGTAAGTTTGTCATCATTTTACTGTGACCTGTTAGGACTGAGAAGTTAAGTTAGATGATACCTACCTTCTCCACGTCTGTCAGAGACAGGTACACAGTCATCAGAAGAAGACGCTGTTCACTCATCAGGGCATGCTCCCAGGGTGAGCCCCCACACCTCTCTGACCTCCTTGGACTTCAGTTGGTATCTTCTTCTGTCTCATTTTTAACTAGTCGGTTGAAGCACCTGGGACACACACCATACCTTTCTTTCTCTAGCGTTTAGAACTCCAGCCCCATCCAGTCTGGACTTCTCTGCATACCCTGGAATGCACTCCAGCCCCACCCAACACTTCAGAGGTCTGTGGCTGCCAGGCAGCTGTCCCAAGCACCAGTCGCAGTTAGGGTTTTGTGACCAAAAACCTCGGGCAATGGAGGAAGTGTGGCTTTCTTTCATTTCGCAAGGAAATGATGGATGCCTTGCATCCGGAGGTTGGGAAGTGCAGCTGTTGCCTAGTAACAGAGGTCTTACTTCGTCAGTCTGCCCAGGCACTAAGGTGTTAGTCATCGGAAGAGGCCTGTGAAATGACACATTGTCCCATGTGCCTTTGAGCTGTGGAAGTCTGTGGCAGGGATCAGTGCAGTGGAGTGTGGTAGCAGGGCACAGAGCAAGCCTGGCTCCTGTGGGAGTGAGGAAGATCGCTGATCACACCGGAGCCCACACCTTTGGACAGCCAAGGGAGCCGCACACAGTTCACAGCTGTGTGCAAGGCCTGGGGTGCCATGGAACTCAGACGTAGGCCTGGAATCTACGTTACAACGGGGGAGAGAGGGCTACCCCAGTAGAGCAGAATCCCTTTTGCTTCTCTGGGTGGTGATTTGGCATGGCTAGGGGACCTGCTGAGTTATTTCCCAGGTGAAGTTTCTGTACCGTCTTGCCATTTGCAAAAGACAGAGGAATACGTGCTTTGTGAACCACCTTGGAGGGCCTGGGTCCTCAGGACATTGTATCACACCAACCCCAGGTAGAAAGAGGCTGTGACATATGAACCCAGTGAGAACCAGGCATACCCAAGCCCAGGAAGTCTGCTGCCTTCCTGGCCCCCTGCTTCCCTTCTTTGGTCACTGGAGTCTTAAGGGTGTGTGCACCAGTGGTCTCTTCCATCTGGGAGACCCAAGGTGGCTGCCAACCCATACTGTCTGCATCTGTGTCTCTGTTCTCTCCTCTGTCCTGTAGCCACGTGTGACAGTAAATCTTGTCAACTTGATTGTCTGGAGAGCTGCCTAGGTGATTAGTAAAGCCCACCTCTGTGTGTCTGTGAGGTGTTCCCAGAGAGGACTAAGGGGGAAAAGACCTGCCCTGAATGGGCAGCACTATCCCACAGGCTGAGGGCCTGGACGGAAGAAGAGGAGGAAGGAGAGAAACTGCAGGGCAGGTGTTTCCTCTCTCTCCTCCTGGCCACTCTGTGGTGAGCTGTCTCTGCCACACACTATTGCTGCCCCGATGTTTCTGCCTCTCCACGGGCCAGAAACAGTGGAGCCAGCTGAGCATGGACTGAAACTTCTGAAACTGTGAGCCAAAATAAATACTTCCTCCTTTAAACTTGTTTTATGTCAGGTACTTTGTCACAGTGACAAGAAACTGTTTCTGGTTCTCTGGCATCTGCTGTTCATGAGGCCCAATGACTCCAGACTAGAGGTGGTGACCCCTCTTGCCAGGTGCCTGGAGCCAATACCTGGTTCCTAGGAGAGTCCTGATCCATGTGGTATGCCTGCTCACCACCCTCGGGTGCCTACTTGCCAGTGACCTAACAATGGGAAAGTTCCCGTTTTAAGGTCAGGAAGGAAAAACATGCTTGAAGTGATAAAGACCCGAAGTCTAAACCAATGTGTTCCAACAAACTGGATTTTGAGTGTGGTTCAGAAACTCTTGAGTGTGGCTGGATTACAAGGGGCAGAAGTGTTTAAGACAAGAAGCCAGACCCAGGACTGTGATTTCCTGCATGCCTCGTTTAGCTGTGCTGGGCTTCTAGGGCCAGATAAACCCCCACTTCATTTTAAATTAACTGATAAGATCTGCTTGAGCAGGGAGGGAGGAGGGAACTGCTGCTCCTGAATGAGAACCTTCAGGTTGTGGCTGTCCAGCCCCATCTCAGCAAGGCCCTGGTGGCCTCCCCGGACATCATCCAGCATGCATCCCGTGAGCCACCTTCTCGGGCTGGGCTTCCGGGCATCCAGAGGCACCTCTCACCTGCAAGAGGCAGGAGGGGGAGGGGGGCTGGGACTGGGGAAGCTGTGCCCTGCACCCCAGCCCTGCCAAGGAATACTCTCCCTAGCTGCCTCCTCTAAACTCTTCCAAACCTCTCCCCATCCTCTGAGGTCTGGCTTTGGTCAGACACCCCACTCCTGTTCCAGTTTTCTGTGTTTCTCAGCTTTCCGCCACTATAACAGAATTCTGAGATGATTAACCCATAGAACAAAGATGGTTTTGGAGGCTGCAGTCATGGTTGGGGTGGGTGTCCCACTGCTTTGGGCCTCTGGTGGGGGTGCCAGATGACAGTGCAAGAGAGTGACAGAGCAAACTGTTCGCCTCAAAGCCAGGAAGCAAAAAAAGGGGGAGGAAGGGGCTGAGGTCCCAAGTCCCCTCAGAGGTACCACCAGTGACTTCCTCCTAAAGACCCACCGCACATCCAGTAGCATCGCCCTGGAGACCAAGCCTTTCACACCTGGGCCTTTGAGGGACTTTCAGCTTCCAAACTGCACACTGGACTGTGTCTGTCATGCCCTGGAAGCCTTCCTTGCTCCCCAGTGCACACGATGTTTTTTTCCTCACCCTTCCTGCATTGATTGCTATGATGACGTGAATTTTTTTCTTCTTCAGCCTATTGATCCAGTGGACTACATTGATGTTTTTGGGAAAATGAGTCAGCTTTTCTTCCCTGGAAGGAACCCCATGGTGAATAATTATTCTCCTGTATTGCTGAATTTTATTTGCAATTTTTATCTTTATTTTTGAAAGGATGTTTGTGTCTACATTCATGAGGGGCATTGCTCTATAGGCTTCTTTTCTTGTACAGTCTTCCTCTGCCTTTCCTTTCGTGGTAAGGTTAGCTACATAAAGTTCTGGGAAGACATCGCGTATAATCCGCGTTAATTCTTTTCTGTTTGGTAGGAATCTCAGAGACGCCATCTGAGCTTGTGAATTTTCTGTGGAGGAGGTTTTTGACGCTGAACTGAAGTTCCCTAATAGTTACAGGGCTGGCAGAATAATCTGTTTCAAACTGGATGACTTGTGGTGTTCTTCAAGGAGTTTGTCCGTTCCGTCAGCGTTGTCAGTTTTACCTGTGTACTTCCCTTTGACGTTTGTGGTCTGCGGTGTTATCCCACTCCATTGCTTGCATTCGTGATTTCTTTTCAATCCTGCTAGAAGTTGGTCAATTTTACTGATCTTTACAAAAAACTGATTTTTATTGTCACAGATTTTCTCTATTTTTTCTGATTTAAATTTCATTACCTTACCTTTTTTTGCTGTGGTACTGGGGTTTGAACTCAGGGCTTTCTTGGTAGGTCGCTCTACCAGTTGAGCCACTCCACAGCCCTGTTTTGTGTTGAATCTCATGATCTAATTGCCCGGGACTGGCTTTGAACTGAGATCCTTCTGATCTCTGTCTCCTGAGTAGCTAAGATTACAGGCGTGAGCCACTGGCACCTGGCTCATTAACTTATCTTTACTGTTTTCTTCCTTCTGTTTGCTTCCAGTATATTTTACTTTTCTTTATGTAGAGTCTTTTTTTTTTCTTTTGGTGGTACTGGGATTTGAACTCAGGACTTTGCACTTACAAAGCACCTGCTTTGCTCTACCACTTGAGCCATGCCTCCAGCCCCCATGTAGATTCCTGATGTAGAAATTGGATTATTGATTCAAGGCTTTTCCTCTGCTCTAATGTAAGTATTAGTCTACCGTTTCACTTGTAGCACTGCTTAACTGCATGGGGCACATTTTTTATATTCGTTTCATTTGCACTCTCATTCAGCTCAAGGGCATTCTCTGACCCATGGGTTACCTGTAAACATGCTGTTAGAATTCCAAGCGTTTGGAGAACCCTTATAGCTCTGCCGTGGTCTCTAGCTGCCTTAGAGGACATCTCTGTACGGTTCCATTGTCTTCCTCTTGCCCAGCATGTTCACGGCCCAGCATACAGTCGTACATGGCACACGGCCCACAGGTGACTGAAAAGGACCATCTGCCCTCGGGTCGGTGCAGAGCCTGCTGTTGACGGTGGTGTGGAGCTCTTCTCTGCACTTGCTGGCTCTGTTTAGTGGTTCTGCCACTTCTAAGAACACAGTCTTGAAACCGTCACTTTCTGCTTCACACATTGGCACCGTGTCATTGGTGCTACGCTTAGGATGGCTATGTCTTCTATCACCGTGCAGGTCCCCTCTTGGTCTCTGGTTATTTTCTTTGCTCTGAAGATTCATTTATCTGATGCTAATACCTAGGAAGCTGCTTTTTAAAGCTTGCATGATACATTTTGCCATGTTTTTACTTTCGGTCTTCCTGTAGCATTTTATCTGGAGTTTCATATGCACAGCATATAGCTGAATAATTTTAAAACTCCCCTCAACCCCTGTCCACGTTCTCATTGGTGTTCAGCCCACTGATGTTAGGGCCTCTTTCATATCATTTTTGTTTGCTATTTTCCCTTCTGCTTATTTATCTGCTTTTTCTTCCCTTTCTTTGGGTTGCCATGACATTTTGGCAATTTTAACTTGCCTGTAGTTGTTTTGAGTGTATGTGGAGAGCTTTTCCTAGTGGTTGTCTAGATATCACATTACATATCTAGAATGCAAGCTTGCTGGTGTCAGGACTTTATCACTTGGTGTGGAATACAGAAAGCTTACCTCTCTTTTCGACATTTTGTTGTCATGTGACTGCTTACACACTTCCCCCACATGCACTAGAAGGACGTGAGCATCTCAGTGCTGATTTCCCTCTCAGCCCTGACCGCAGGAGGAGGATCTCAGTTGCCTCCGGTCTGCAGCTCACCCTGTTCCTCCTGAGACTCCCCGCCCCGCCTCCTCTCATCTCCTTTCTGCTAGAGAAGCTCACTTAGTACTTCTGTTGGAGTAGGCCTCCTGGTGAGAAAGTCATTTTACCTTTACTGAGACTATCTCGACCATCCCCTCATTCCTGAAGGACATTTCCACTGGCTCTGTGGAGGGACGCCTTCCAGATTCTGGGTTGATTCTTGCTGTTTTCAGCACCTGCGAACGTGCTGTTTCTCTGTGGCTTCCTTGGTTTCTGATAAGCAATCCTGTTATTTGAATAGTATTTCTGAGGTGGATAAGGTGTCATTTTTACTTGGCTGTTGTTGAGATTTGTGTGTAGGTTTTCAAAGGAGCTTAAGGTTTGCCCAGTTCAGGCTGTGCTGATATTGAATGTGTAAGTTTATGTTTCTTGCCCAAATGGAGACGTCTCAGTCATTACTCTGCGAGTACCTTTCCAGCCCTGCCTTCTTCCTCCTCTCTGGCAGTACACGTTTGGTTATGGCCCCAGGGTCCCAAAGGCTCCCTTCATCTTTTCTCCTAGACTTTTCTCTCTGCTGTTGAAGTTGGGTGATTTCCGTTGTTCTGTCTTGCAGCTCACTGGCTCTGTCCTCTGGCCCCATCTTCCTGTGAAGTGTACCCTCTGAACTGTTGTTTTGCTTCTTCCATTCGTCAGTTAGAACACTTCCACTGGGGCTTCTTTCTGTCTTCCATGCACTTGCTGACACATTCATTCTTCATTTGTTTCAAGTGCGCTCGTGGTTGCTCTGAGGCGTTGCTATTGTCTTTGTCTCTGTCTCGCAGTTCTGACTCCCGTTTCATTTGATTTGATTTCTTCCCGGTCTTGTGGTGTAACCAGTGATTTTCTACCGGAACCTGGACATTTTTGTATAGTATGAGACTCTGGCTCTCATTTAAACCTTGGGGCTGGACTTTTACTGGTGTTTTCTGGCACTGCTCTACCAGGGCAGAGATGGGGTGCTCCTCATCTCCTACAGGGGGAGGTAGAAGTCCAGGCGCTCTCTGGGCCTCTGTTGACACCTGAGGGTGGGGAGGGATGGGAGCTCCAACCCCCAGATAGTCTCCCCTTTACCCTAGGGGTTCTGACTCTCCTGTCAGCCTTCTTTCACCGAGTCTGGGGGATGGGGTGCTCATCAAGGAATCCTAAAGGATGAAGTCTTGGCCCCTCAGTCTTGGTGGTGAGAGACTGTGCTTCTGTGGTGTCCACCATTGCCTGACACTCACTGTCTTGCTGAGTTGCCCCTTCCTGGCTTCTAAAAGAGAGAGGCAGCTTTGGCTGGGCTTTGTGTGGCTGGGAGTTTCTAGATCGATGGCCTCTTTAGCTTTAAGTCTAGGATGTGGGAGCCAAAAGAACCCCAGGGCACTCGCCATGCTGTCATTCTTTGGTCAACTGCCTGTGTTTCTCCCTCAGTCTTCTACTTATTCTGTGCCCAGAGTCATTAGTTGTGCTTAGTGAAGGAATAGGTGAAGCCATGTCTCCTCCATCTTTTCAGAAGCCAATAGTCTCTTCCCTCAAGACATGCCTCACAGAGCAGCTGGCAGGGACGCTGAAGTCTCCTAGTCATCACATTTTTTGTTTTTATCCAAGAACACAGTTCTTGCTTCCTCCCAGGAAGGCTTGGGACCCTGGCTAGGGTCCTCCTCAGACTGCCATATAGATGGTTTTCCTTTCTGGTCAGCTGTTGTCCTTCGGGGCTAAGCCCTTGTCACAGACTCCAGAACTGACAGAGCTCAGTGCTGAAAATGCTAATGAATTTCAGTTCTCCAAATGTTGTAAGTGAATTTTTTTCATGGAAAGTTTCTTGTGCCCTTGATTACCTGTTTCCTGGTAAATATCAGTATTAAGGCTGACTTTGGGGAATGGCATGCTTAAAATATGTTGATTTTCTAAATCCAAGATGCCAGCTATTGTGTGCACATCTCACGTGTGCTTTCTGGTGAGAGTGTTCCTAGGAACACCTCAGGAATGCATGCGCCCTGTGGTCCTTAATTTCCCCATTGCTAAGCACCCCATCCTGAGGAAGAGCAGTAGTGGCTGGGGCTGGTCCCCTTGCAGTGAGTCACAGGTCAAAGAGAGCTGCCCAGGAGGCTGTCCTCCTGGGTAATTGTGCCTTTGGGCCTCCTGGGAATCAGGAATATGCCTACCATTTGATCTCTAAGCTTAAAATGTAAAAAAATTGCATTCATGAAGGTTGCTTACATCTACTGAGCACTTCTTTTAAGTACATCAGGAGTTTGGTGTGGGCTCTGGGCTTCCTTGACGTACACACACACTCACACATGTGCACACGTCCTGATTTGAAGATTTTGGTAATGTGTTTTAATACAAGGCATAAAAATATACCTCTGTAATTACACGATATTTAGTGATTAGATAATTATGGGTAATTGCATGGGGTAGTTCTAAGTGTGGAAGTGTTACCATAAGATCTAAAATGTACAAATTGCATAATAATTATTCTCGGGAGCTATTTGGTAATTCTGAGCATAATTATCATGTGATCCGCAGTGCGTGTAATTAACGCATAATCACATGGATTTCGCCTTCAGAGCCGCTTCACCCTTGTTAGGAAGCTCTTTGTCACAACATTTGAGTGTAAATACAGTGTAATTGGCTCCAAGACAGTACATTAGCCACGATGGGCGCCTCACAGGAAGAGTGCCCCTGGCCCAGCCAAACGCGCAGCTCGAAAGCAGGATGGGGCATGGCAGGGGGCGCTGGGCTAATCTGTCCATGCAGCCTGTGGAGGAGGTCGAACCCTGCACGGAGATGTTTCCATCTCCATACTGGGAAAAGACCCTTCTAAACAAGAAGGCTCCCGGCCGCTGGCCGCCCACAGCTGGCACCTACTGTGCCTATTGTTAAAACCCACAGCAAAGCATTGACTGTCCTTTTGGTCTAGAGTCTGGCGAAGCTGAGTTTTGGTAAGAGGAGATCTTGCCGGCCCACGGGGGGAGGCTTGCATTGTTGCTGGCCTTGCTGGCGTGAGGGAAGCATCTGGGATGACAGCAGACCTCTGCACTTCTGCACCTGTGCCTCAACCTCCACCTTTCCCTGCAGGTCTCACGTGGCAGGATGACTACACTCAGCGAGTCATGGCCCAGGAGCTCAGGAACCTCCCCAAAGCCTCTGCATGGCATCCAGAAGCTTCCAGCCCAGCCAGGTACGTGTGGCCTCAGCTTACTTCTCCTTGCCCCCCATCCACAGCCCCGTCACTAAGCTTGGCTGTTTTTTAATGAAGCAAAGCATCCTCCCTCTTTGTGAAGATGCAGACAGTTGGGGTGTCTGTGGGGAAGACACTGTCGCTCTGCTGGGTCCCAGCCCAGGAGGGAAAGGTGCATGAGGGTGTCTCTGCAACACGGCGCCCTGCGTCGAGAGTCACGTGACCCCACGTGGCTGAGGAAGGCCCCACATCTTCAGAACCTGGGTTGAGTGCAGACAGCTCACAAATCCCGTTCCTCACTGGGGAATTATGTTCACTCTGGCACTGAAAGCAGAATGAAGCCATGGAAGTCCTTGTCCTTCTCTCGCCAAGCAGAGCAGCCTGTCCTGAGCAAACCTTTCCTCTCATTTCACCCATGCTGCCAGCATGAGGTCGTGACTGAGCCACCCCTTCTGCAGGACAGGAAACACGAAGACAAGGCACTGCAAGACAGTGGGGGCAAGTGCCGGGCCCTGGGCCAGTGTGCTGATTAAAAGCAGGGATAGGACCTTAGCCCCGAAGGTTTACTTTCGATAGTCAGTATTTCCCTGATAAAGAACATTCTAGAACCGCAGCATTAAGGTAGAAAAATCCCAGTATCACAAAAATGTAGATCTCTGCCTTCATGCCTCTGCCCATCTATGAGGTAATTTGAATAGAAATGCACCCAAGTCACCGTGAAGGTCATCTCAACGTCCTGTGGGACCCGGGGTGTGAATACAGCAGGAGACTGTGGGACAGCCCCTCGTGCACAGAGCACACCTGGGCAGGACACTGACTCTGCAGGTTGTGAACTTTAATGCCTTCTGTACGGAGAAGAAAATGCCCTTTGAATCCGTAACTGTAGGAAGACTTTTCCGTAAAAAAGATAACACAAAACAAAAGCCCACCTAAGTGCAGGTCTGCCTTGAGCTGCCTTGATTTCCCTCACATCTGCGACTCCAGGTCCTTGCTGCTGCTCTTCGATCTACTTGGGGATTGTGTAACTGTCTAGATAGCCGGGAGCTCCAGCAAACACAGGCAGTGGGTAGTGGGGGAGGCCGAGGGGCTGAGCAAGACACCTGAGGCTCAGGAAGACCCAGCCCAGAGGAGCTCCTAAGAAGCCCAGGAAGCAGTGAAGGTGACCGAGAAGCAGCTTCTGAGGGTGGGAGACACAGAACCACCCCAAAGCTCTCCAGAGTCTGTCCCAGTGTGCCAGGTGACACCTGGAGAGATTCCTGGACCTCACGTTCCTGACAGCAGGGAGTGTGGATGCTTCTTAAGAGCTACTGTGACAGCGGTAGTTTTAATTTTCATTATCAGTGAGATTAAGGACTTAACTTACGCATACATTGACCTTAGGGTGTTGTTTGTGGGTGTCTTGTAATGACTTCCTTTATGTGGTCATTGACTGCATAAAGCCTCACTTGCATTTTTCTGGTTTTCTTCCTCAGCATGGGGACTTCATATTTAAAGCTAGTGACTTTCATTTGTCACGTCTTGTAGAAGTGTTTTTGTGGGTCTGTGTCTGGGATGGTGTGAGACACAGTTGCAAATGAAAACCTAAACAAAGCCCTCTGCTTACTCACCCAGGCTGGACACCTCCATTCTTTCCTCCTGAGAGGGATCCTGGCTGACACCAGCCAGCCAGCTCTAAGGACGGAGAGACAGAGGCCACCTTTGGAAGTTGTTCATTCCCACCCTCACCATGCCCTGCTCCCAAAACTGGGCTTCCTGGCCTGTGTGTCCACCTAGGACCCTCGGCCTTTGGCTTGCTTAGGTCTGACCACCGGATTGTGGCCCATGGTGGGTACAGAAGAGGGAGGTCAGGCTCCCCTTCCCTGGCTCCTCACCCAGGCACAGGCTGGAACTCACTGGGGACTTCAAGGTCAGGAAGACCTAGCCCTCTCCCCAGTTTCCTCTGGATCCCAAGAACTGTAACCCTCAGGTCTCCTTAGCCCTACTTTTGCCTTCATCAAACTGTACCCCATTCCCTCTCAAGGTGTGCGTGCCTCCAGCCTGCCCCACAGAGACATCCACAGCTCCACCTGGAGTCATATGAATAGTTCTAGAAACTTTCTTTATTGTTGAAATTACCTTCCTCCAGGTACATTTTTTAAATGATCTTTTTTGTAGGTTAGTCTTACAGCCTTTTCATTGTCTTCCAGAGTTTTCAGTGAGCTATGCCCCAAGTTTTGTTGTATGAGTTTAGGGCGTGTGTTTTTGCAGAAAGCTCTCCTTTCCAGAGAGATTTCAAATGTGCTAACTCAGCGTCACACACGTGATCCTACTGTAATTAAAAAATTGTTCAGCCCATGCATGCTGACAATCCCTTTGCATTGTAAATTTAATTTTTCTTGTCTCCAGGTAACACAATTTTTTAAAAAAAAATGTCACTTGAATTTTCTTCTTTCTGCTATCCTTAGACTTACTGTTTTTGATAAAAGCTTCTGTTCACGTTTTTATTTGTTTGTTTGCAAAGAATGATGATGTCATACAATATCCATTGCCTTTGGTGTGGTTTTGGCATCATTCCACAACTCGTGTGTTCTTACTGTTTTTGCCCTAAATTATCTGTAATTGCCATTTTGTATGTGAAACCATAAATGCCTGTAGTTGTCATGTTTATATGTTGCCTCTAAACTTTAAATTTGGACCTAATGCTACTGAGTTTCAGTAAAAAATTCAGGCTTTAATTTTTGGAACATTTTGAGGTTTTCTTTGTGGCCTGTTTGAGTCAGACTTTCACTAATTTTTTATGACTGATTCAAAGTTGTATGGTTTACAGGACACAGATTTTTATATATAGCTTATACTCTTATATCTACATTAATGCAGAGTTATTTACGAATGTAAATACTGGTTATGTGACCCAGGTCCATTTGTCCTTGTCAGCAATTCTGTGACAACCCCTGTTCCTGTGAATCTCTCCTGGGGGTCTCTGGAGCTTTCTGGACGGCTCTGTGTCCAGCCCGGGTCAGGCCCCTTCCTGGGGTCCCCACGCCTGCAGATTTAGCTGGAGCCTTTGCTGTGCTAAGTGCCTTGTCTAGGGTTCCCTGTCCTAGCATTAGGGTTGCACGGCTGCTGTCCCTTGGTTTCTGCAGGGGCCACATTTACAACCTGACCTGGAGTTCCCTTGTGAAGCCAGCTCTCAGAGGCAGTGTCCATGGCTTTGGGGAGCCCTTGGAAGACCGGCTGCGCCCAGCTTCCCTCCCCATGGGCTGCCTGTTTGTAGTGTGTTCTTTAGTTTTTGATGACTGTTTGTCTTATTTTGAATCCATTTGTGGCCCTTGCCCCTATACCGTTTTCAAGCTATTTTGTAAAGTGACAGATCTATTTCACTCTGAAGTAAAGGAATCCCTCCCTATGGACTGATTTCCCTAGTGAGCAAGGGCTGGGTGTGCTTCCTCCTCTTTCCCGTCCATCCTCCCAGTCCCTTCCCTGCTGTCTGACAGGTTTCCTGATGCTCACACACTTGGTCCACAATTGCTGAATAAATGAAGGCAGGCAGGAATGAGCGACCTTTTGCGTTATCAGATGGTAACTACACCTGGCTTTCTTCATGTCTCATGGGTTCAGAGCATTCTACACTTGGAAGCTTCGCAGGAATCAGCCATGAAATAGTTGGTGTTCCTCATACACAACAATTGATCACTAGAGAGTTTAAGTAACTGTTAAAAACCAGTGACTCACTCAGGAGCAAAGATGAGATTGGCTGAGCCTGGTGGTGCAACCTTGCAATCCCAGCTTCTCAGGAGGCTGAGGCAAGAGGATTGCAGGTTTGAGACCAGCCTGGGCAACTGAGCAAGACCCTATCTCAAAATTAAAAAACAAAAAGGGAGTGAGGGTACAGCTCAGTGCTGATGGCCCTAAGCTGGAACCAGGACGAGGGTGACCATCATGAGGGTCAGCAACTCCACAGGGAATGAGAGGGTGGCTGAAGTGACTGAGGAGGGCAGTAGGAGGCAGCTCCCAGCATGCTCATTCCGTGATTGTTTGCTTTTTTGGTGGGGGGCACTGGGGTTTGAACTCAGGGTCTCATGCTTGTTAGACAGGTGCTCTACTGCTTAAGCAACTCTGCCAACCTTGTGTTTTTTTTCCGTGTTGGGCATTTTCAAGCTAGGAACTCCCGAACTATTTGCCCAGGCTGGCTTTGAACCATAGTCCTCCTGATCTTAGCCTCCCAAGTAGCTGGGATTACAGGCATGAGCCATAGCACCTGGCCTATGTTTGTTCTTAATGTGGTTCTTGTCTCTGAAAAATTGGATGACAACTGTGAGCATCTCATGCCCCAGAGCCTCAAGGGCAGAAGAGAACAGAGGAAAGCATCAGGCATGGTAGCTCTGTCTGTAATCCCAGCTATTTGGGAGGCTGAGATCAGGAGGATTGAGGTTCGTGACCAGCCCAGGCAAATAGTTCGAGAGACCCCCATCTCCAAAATAACCAGAGCAAAATAGACTGAAGGTGTGGTTCAAGTGGTAGAGCAGTTTGCAAGTGCAAAGCCCTGAGTTCAAACCCCATTCCCACCAAAAAAGAAAAGTTCTGTGGTGTGAGACGCTTTCCCCTTTTAGAGGGAGAACAGTCTGTAAACTCGGCTACATGGGGCCTGATGCCGGGTAAAAGTCAATCTGCAACGCTGTGCAGCATAGTGACGAACTCTCATCGCCACCACGCTTTGCAGTGTCACAAAGGCCCCCATGAGTGGGTGAGGCCCAGGAAAGTCCAGTAACATGGATTAAAGGCACATTTGTGAGCCAGCGCTACCTGCATCAATTAGCACTTGAGAAAAACAGGCGACATACTAGGCGAGTACATTGATTTCAGTTCAGTTACGCCCAGGTGACATAGGACATGAAATTTTACCATTAGGAATGGCCGGGGAAGCCACACCACGATGCGAGGTGAAAGAATGGGCTTCTCCTGTGAGTTAACGCGCCTGTTAAAGCCTGATCCAATCCGCCTTGAAAACCACTAGACGTAAGAACAGGACGGCTTTGTTAACCGAGGTGATGAGCTTGAGGCAGTGTTCTCATAAGCCTCGGTTAAGAGCATCTCTGTTGGCTGACGGGTACTAAGCGCACAGGTTAAGGGACGAGTGACAGAGTTGGGTGACTGACATTTCCTGTGTGAGGCCTTCGAGCTACTCACTTCACATCTTCACCACGTGTTAAGAGCTGCAGTGAACCATCCTCACCCACTGTGCCGTGTGACACCAGAACCGAGGTCTGCTACCTAACTGCTCTGGTTCCGTGACCCAGTCCCTCTCCACCCCCTCCCTCCAACTCTAGGGTCATTACTGTACACTCAGATTGACTTTGTTTTTTTTCAGCATTCTTGTGTGAGAGAAAACGTGTAGCATTTGTCTTTCTGTATCTGGCTTATTTTCCTCAACCTAATGTCCTCCAGTTCCATCCATTTTGCTACAGATAACAGGATTTCATTTTCCTTTAAGGCTAAATAATATTCCATTGTGTGCATATCCACTACATTTTCTTACCCATCCAATCCATGATGGGCTCCTGAGTTGATTTTGTAAGTTGGCTGTTGTGAGCAGTGCTGCTGTAAATCTCCAGTATGCTGGTTTCATTTCCTTTGGACGGATAACTAGACGTAGTTCAGCTGGATCACAAAGTAGATTGATTTTCAGTGTTTTTTTTTTTTTGGTTGGTACTAGGATTTGAACTCAGGGCCTTGTGCCTGCTATGCAGGCATTCTACCACTTGAGCCACACTCATGGCTCTTTTTGTTTTAGGTTATTTTTCAGGTAGAGTCTCACACTTTTTGCCCAGGACTGCCCTCGAACCATGATCCTCAGCTATGCAGGAGGCATAGATAGGATTGTAGCGCTACCAAGCCTCGCTTTTTTGTTGAGATGGGGTCTTGCCAACTTTTTGCCCAGGCTGGCCTTGAACCATTATCCTCCTAACCTCATCTTCCTGAATAGTTGGAATTAGAGGCGTGTACCACTTTACCTGTCTATTTTCATGTTTTTAAGGAACCTCTGTACTGTTCTCCATAATAGTCATACTAATTTCCACCCCCACAGTGTGTGAGATCCCTTTTCTTCACACCTTACCAGCATTTCTTAATAATTTTGTCCTTTTGGTAATAGCCGTCCTCCCCGGGGTTAGATGATGTTGCATTGTGGCTTGCTTTGCTTCTCCCTATGTACAGATTTTGCAAATATATACAGATTTTGCACACATTAGTGGTCCATTCTTGAAAACCGGATAGTCCACATGGGGGCACTGGCTGGAAGCCAAATTCCAGTAAACTCTAAGTGGGGAGTTTGTAATGAGTTACCTCTGCCTGAAATACGTTTTATAAGTGTGTGAGCCACGTGTAAGCAGGGAAGTCACAGGAAGTGCTGTCTCCTGGTACCTGCATGGGCACAGTTCCTGCCACCTCACCAGCGCCTGCTCACCCGAGCCACACCTCTGTCTGAATGACCATGTCGCCCCATCATCCTTGGAGGTGACACAGACTTTTTTTGCATCTGATTTTGTTCCAAATGTAGAACTGAATTCTGTGAAAGAGAAATATACATTTAGATTGAATCTCTCCAACCTGAAAATGTGAAATCTGAAACGTCCAAAACCTGAAGGCTTTGAGTTCAAACAAGCCATGAGTGCAATCTTCCATAACCACCTCACGTGACATCGTTAAGACACAGGGTCACTAGATGTATTGAACGAAAACATTACGTTTGGGCTGTGTGCAGAACATAAAGTGTAAGTGAATTTTGTATGAAGCTTTGTGATGAAAGACAGTTGTACTCTAGGAAATCTGGTGTTGAAAACCAGGAGCTATTCTACTGAGAAAATGCGAACCAGGACAAATGTCGGCGTGTGAACCCGTATCTGTACATGGGAACATCAGTGCGTGCACACACACACACACTGAATGGTAGGATCATCATGTGACCACTGCCAAATTTCTTGTCACAGTGAGAGCAAAGAGCATTTCAGCCTGGTGACAAGAGGGAGAAAGTGCCTTTCTCCCTGTTGGGCTGCAACATGGCACTGGATCAACCAGTGGTAAAAGGACGTCTCTCCTGGCCCCGGGGGAGCCAGGAGGTAGCAGGTGCTGGGGCCAACAGCACCTGAGGTGCTTGCTGCATGGCCTGACCATGGGCCCCTTCCTGCCCACTCTGAGGCTGGGAATGGGAAAGCTGGTGGGGTCGATGGATCTCGATTCTGCTGTGAGGAAGGCAATTCCATTTGTCCAATTTCAGGGGACCCAGAGCTGGGTCACTGTGTTACTGCATCATTTTCTGGGCTCAGTTCCCTTGTTTTATACAGAGATGATGTCCAGCTTGAATCAAAGGAGCCAATGGTGCCCAGGCAAAGGGGGCACTGGACTCCAGCCCAGCCAGACTCCAGTCAGCTAGTGAGAGCCTCAGGTGCCCAGAGAGCATCCAGCTGACTAGAAAGTGGCCCTGCAGCTCTGGTTGCACTAGCTCATAGGCAGTGGACTCAGAGGACAGCAGGGGAGGAGTTGGGCTCTATGCATTGTGACAAGGACCCAGAGCAGGACTGATGTCTGCTTCATCTTCAGAGGTGGCCAGCTTGAACAGGTGGGCCAGCGGGGGTCAGCTTGGAATGCACCTCAAACCTGGGTGCAGATGAAGGGCTGCAGACCCCCTGGAGTGCCATTTCTGGAGGGGCCACAGCTGGGTGACAACACTCTCCAGGGGCCTTGGGGACATTTTAGTCAGATGAATTTTGCATTCTGTGAAATGGCAGGTCTCAAGTGTATGATTGGACAACTTCCAAAATAAGCATCTGACAAGCAGAGGCCTTTCCATCACCCGGAGTCCACTCGTGCATTGTCCAGGAGGCCCTTGCTCTACTGCAAACATGCTCTGACTTCTGCCCACATGTGTGGCTTCCTGTAGTTGCAAACATCACACAAATGGTGCCCAGTGGTGCAGACTCAGTGGACACAGCACCTTCCACTCAGTAGAGATTTCTGAGGTCTGTGCTGCCTTGTTGCTGGTTAGCCATTCATTCTTGGTAACTGATGAACAGTGTCCACTGTGTGATGGTGTCTTACCTGTCCATTTCACCTCTCACAGCGGACGCCATCAGGTCCCATTTAGGACTGCAAAGAACTAAACTTCACTCTTGCTTCTGGCCATGATACGTAACAGGGACACTTTTCTCTGACACCTGAAACAAACAGGCCAAACCAATGACATAGGGCCTTTAGGTACCTGGATACCAGGAATGAGGCCAGTGGCCAGTGAGTCAGAAAACAAACAGGAGCCCTCAGATGGTCCCAGGTCACTACCTAGAGAGGTCAGGTTGGCACAGCAGGAGCTGGGGGGCTGCCAATGTCCAGAAGGAGAAATAAGTGTAGGGGAAACAAAGCCACTCCAGGTTGCAGGTCGCTGTGTCAACAGCAGGGAGAGCCTTGGAGATGTGCAGCAGTCACTGGGCTGACTGGGATGCACTGGCCTTTCTACAATGGCATGTGGTGCCATCTCCTCAGACAAGAAGGACTCACCACATGCAGAGAACGGGCAGAATGCTCACAGGAGTCTTGTCTCTGTGATGGGGAAAATTCTTCACAGGTACATGCTGCTGATCCTGCCATGCTAAGTTTAAAAGCGAGACCCAAAAGGAAGGCTGGAGCTGCGCCCAAGAACTCTGAAATGCCAGAGTAGAGTTACATGAGGTTTATGGAAGGTATATGTGGTAGTACATGCCTATAATCACAGACTTGGGAGGCTGAGGCCAGAGGATCAGGAGTTCAAGGCCAACAAAAAAGAATAAAAGATTTATGAAAATACAAAAATATCCATCACCCAGTAAGGTGACATTCACAGTGGTGATGTCTAGTCAAGGATCACCAGACAGGAAAAGCATCAGGAGAATAAAACCTAGAAGGTCCATCCATTAGATGGACACATGTGAGAGGTAGGAAGTGAGGACACGCAGACAGAGCTAACAGCAGAAAATATTAGAGAACCTGGAGACTTGGCCATAAGGAAACGGAGGATAGATAATTTAAAAAAGAAGCATCACCACTGAGCCATGAGGCAATTGCAGGAGGCCAAATATACTTGTAATTGGAGGCCCAGGGAGGGGAGTTAGTAGGCACAGAAAACATTGAGGAACTGAACAAAATTGTTTTGACATGGTGAAAATTATATGAACTCAGGGATCAAGATGCTTGATGAGCCCAAAGAAAAAGAAACACAGAAACAAGAAACATCATAATCAAATTGCTCAAAGCCCATGATGAGTGTGAGGAAGAGTCCCAGTCCTGTGGTGAGGGAGAGGGATGAAGAATGCAGACCCCTCTCACAATAACCGGAGCCAAGGAGGGGAGGGGGCACTGGCAGATGCGGAGCCCAGGAGGGGGAACAGATGGACATGGAGCTTGGAGGAGGAACAGACAGGTGCAAAGCTGGGGGAGGAGGGACAGACAAATGTGGAACCAGGAAGGGGGCACAAACAGATGTGGAGCTGGGCAGGGGACACAGACAGACAGAGAGCCTGGGAAAGGGGACAAACAGATGCGACAGTGTGCTGCAAATGCTGGCTGTGAACCCATGCACAGAGATGTCATTGCTGCCTGTTGTTTCAATCACACCTAAAGACTTGACTGTTTAAACAATGTATCCCGGGGGCATAAGTAGCTGTAAACATAGTTTATGACAACATAAATTGTTACTTTGAGGCCAGCATCAGGATGGCAACGCATACGCTGGTTTCTTGTATGTGTTTCACGTGATGCATGAGTGATGGCACCTACAGACAGCCTGGAAAGTTAAACATGAACGCCACACACTTTGAAGCAACCACTAAGGTTACAAAACAAAGATTTATGGCTAATAAGCCAACAAAAGAAATAGAACAGAATCAATTAATATTAACATGAGGGGAACTGAGCCAAGAATACAGGACCGCTGGGCTATCTTTGCAGCAGCTCTGGAATCTGAAAATATCCACTTTACTCCACTCACTTGGTGATTCCTGCCTCCTTGTGTCAGCCAGGATCTGGCAAAAATTGCAGAGTGAGCCAAGGAGGGGACAGGCCCAGCTCTGAAGCCTCTGCTCCCACCCACTCCTCCACCTTGGCCCTGAATGTGGGCCTGTCTTGGCCCCCAGCTGGGAGCAGCCTCCCTCTGGGTGGAGGACAAGGAATGGGCAGGCCTGGCTGTGACAGCTGGATGTGCATCGGCAGGAAGAGGCTGGACCGCCAGCCATGGCACAGGTCTGCATGGAGGGACCATGGCTGTAGCCCAGCACAGTTCTGATGGGGAACGTTCTGGAGCACAAGGCTGCCCAGCAAACTCGGGGAAGGGAGGCCCACGCTGGCTCAGACGACTACTTCTCTGACTAGTCCCCGTCTCGTCTTTTATGTATTCGACAATAAAAACTGAAAGTAATCAGAATCCAAAGCTCTATGGTCAGCACTTCCCAGCCATTTACACCTGGGCCCTTTGAGGCTGTTCCTCTTCTTAGAAGTGAGGAACATGTATTAGAATGTATTAAAGCTGTACTTATGTACACAGTTTTGCTAGAAGGCCAGTCGTCCTGTTTGAATGTCCTTCCTCCTTTAGGAGACATCCTCAAGGCCCTGTGGGATAAGTGATGAGCACAAAATCAAAGGCCTGAGCCAGGATAGGGGGCTCCAGGCAGCTGGGCTTGGGTTCTCAGGACCCAGGGCCAGTCTGTGAGGCAGGGCAGGTGGGGCAGGTGGGGCAGGTGGGGCAGGTGGGGCAGATGGACTGTTCCTGGGCAGAAGCCTGAGAGCAGCTCACCTCAGCCATGTCAACCTCAGCTGGAAGCCTGTAGCTCTCTCCACCCACCCCCCACCCCCATGCTGAATATGGGCCTGCAAAGTCGGCCCATCACCCTGGCTTTCAGCCCCTCTGTGGGCTCCGTGGCTGCCTGGCCAATCTCTGGACACCTTTCTGAGAGTGACTGATTGCTGTGGCACCTGTCATTCTCTTGACTTTGAGCATGGTCAACTTACCAGATTCAGTCTGTTCTCCACAGACTGTGGCCCTTCTGTCACTCAGGCCTGGGTTTCCATGGTCTTATCCTTGTCACTTCTGCTCCCCCATGTCCATCATGCCAACAGAGTGCCCAGATGTGTAGGTTCGTGGCAGGATGAGAATGGAGTGACCGGGTGATGGCAGGGGATCCATGGAGGGGCCACGGGACTGTATTCATCACCCATGCTGCTGCAGCATTTCAGTACACACTGAGGGCACCCACTGGCACTGTACGTTAGAAGTCATCTTCACTGGGTTACAACCAAGCCGGCAGCAGAGCTGGGCCCTGCTGGAGGTCTGTGGGGATCCATGCCTGGACCTCCTCTACACCTGTCCCCCGTCTTGCTCACTTGTTGTCTCTCTCAGAATTCTTTCTGCACCTGCAGTGTGTACCATACTTGTCTTTGTCCTCTGTTTCCGTGTTTTAGTTTTGTCTCCTGTCCTTAGAGGGACACTGTGGGGAGCCTGATGAGTATGAGGTCCTCTGGGAGCCACTACTCAGTTCCATAGTGGCTCACGATAGGTACTGTCCCCCCACAGTGAGACAAGAGGTTCTATGAGAAAGCCCAGCTGGCAGTCAACAAGAGGCAAAGCATGGATGGCTACAGGCTCCCTCCCATACCACGCCACACCCCCTACACACCGCACCATGCACTTTCCACACCACGGACACCCCACACTACATACCCCTCACACTCCCCAAGCCCCACACCCCATGCCTTGCACACCTCACACACCTCCCAATCTACACGTAACACCATGCAGCACTGATTGGTGGTTTTCTTCACTTTTCAGGACCTCACAACAGAATGTTGGTAACGATCGGCTATATGGCCTGGAGAACGAGGTGGCCCTGGCCAAGACCCTTCAGCACTTCCTGTCCTACCTGGGGCTTCTGTCCCAGGCCACGACCTCAAGTGTGCACACCAGGGTGGAGCAGGAGACACTGTCGGCCAAGGTGATGCTTATAGCTTCCTGCTGTGGTCTGGGTGGTCTTTCCCCTGCTTGCCTGGCTCTCTCCAAGTGCAGGTGTCTGAGTGGGTCAAAGTGCTCAGGCTCCCTGACTTTCCTGTTTATCCCAGGCAGTGGACAATATAGGAAATGGCTAGGCTGTGTGCAGGGAGGCTCCAGGCTCTAGAGCCACGCGTGCTCCAAGTAAGTGCTGTAGAGGCCTCACCACAGCTGTCAGCCTGCTGTGGCCAGTGGCATCCTGACAGCTCAGGGCAGGACCCAGGAGCTCTTCTTTGGGACAAGGTATCACCACTCCAGATAGCCAACAACTGAGTACACAGAGCAGAGCACCCAGGACAGCAGTGGCCATGTGGCACGGGCAGGGCGAGGACATGAGGACCCTGAGTGTGGCTGCAGTTAGGTCAGGTGCCCTGCTGTCCTAGTTTTTGTGCTGCATCTGCTGCATCCCTGGGGACTGATGTCCCAGAAAGCATCCAAGGTAGGTATCCTGGGTGGCAGAAGGACTGCCTGCCTGTGGGTACTGGGGTAGGTACAAATGAGTGGGTGCCCAGCAAGACCTAAGGCTTGGACAGTGAGCAACTCACCCTTTTGTCCAGGCTCAGTCAGTACTCGGTCAGAAGCTCAATTGAGACTGGGACAGAAGCTGCCCTGGGGCCTGTTCGGGATGTGAAACCTATTCAGGGGCAGGCTTTAGAGTTGTTGAACCAGAGTCTCAATGGGCCTTTACTTAGTGGAAAAGTGTGGTATGGCACAATGTTTTTAGGACAGCTTTGTGTGAAGGGCACTGGGAGAAGGCTATTTGGAGCCCAAGGACCCCGTGGATGATCCTGGGGTGTTGGCCTTTGACAGCCATGGTCAGCACTTTCTCCAGAAATCAGTTTCGTTGACTCAGATGTGACAGAAGTATGTCCGTGGATGGTGAGGATGCCTATGCACTTCTCCCTAAACTGTACTAGGGTTTCATAGGAGAGTGATTATAGCTCTGGAAAATACACAGGGAGCACCTTGGGCCAATATTTTAAATTATTTTCCTGAAAGCAAGCCATTAGAATTGCCTAGGCTGCCGACCTGGACAAAACCCATGACCTAAAGGTCAAGTTCTTCTCAGAGGTTCAGTGGAAGAATCCTGCAGATTGATTCAGGATCAATGAGATCTGGAGATACATGTTTTTCATAGTGGACTGTGGCCTTACATGCTGGATGGGGAACTGTCCACTTCTACTGTGAGGAGCCAACCCCAGGGAGAGGTCAGGTCTGCCATCCAGCTGTCCTCTAGAGACTCCTGCAATGACTCCTTCTTGCTGCCCTCCACCATCACCCTCAAGTTCTGTTAGGAGGTACTTCATGACATTTGAGCCTAGAGGCCAGGCGGCCAGTGGCCATGGGACAGTCCTGATGCTGGCCCAGATGCACACAGAGGCCACAGGGTTCCAGACCAACTGCCCCAGTGCAGCAACTGATTTGTACCTCTGCCATGTCTGCTTTACTCCTGGGGCAGAGGGCCAGGTCTCCTGTATCAGGGGAATGTGTAGCTGGGCTAATAGAGTCATTGCTGGTATACGTGTGGGTGTATGTTTGTGTGGGAGTCCTGAGCCTCTCAGACTGCAGGTGACAGGGTTCTAGAGCCCCTGGAAGTAGGGTCGAGATGACACAGGGATATTGCTGGTGCCTGGACCCACCTTTGCTCAGACAGTGGCAGAGGAAAGATTCAAACGAAGGCCTTTCCCATGAACTATGGGCAGGCACCCTTGTGGGCACCCTGCCCAAGTGAGCCTGGTCTACTTTTTAAGTATGAAACCTGAAGATTTTATTCATTCACTAATAGTGACTGTGGGCTTTCTACCTGCAGGTACACAACTAGATACCATGAGGGTAGAGGTGGGTCTCACGTGGATCTTTTCTCAGGGGAGTCAGTGAAGGGCACGATGACCTTGTTCCTCCTGATGCTCTGTGGCCCTGGGAAAGTTGTTCAACTTCTCAGTCCTCTATGTCCTCAAACCTTTTCTCATGTGGGGTCAAGGTGCAGCTGACTCTATTGAAACACTGATGTCTTCAGGTGCCCGTGAAGGACTCCTGGGATGTCTCATGGTACATCCATGAACTGTGACTCTCCCTGAGTCAAGGCCATGCAGAGGAGGGGCAGCAGCCACTGCCCACATGCCCACTGCTTCCATACTGAGCAGCAGCGGTGGTCAGCACCCGTCAGCATACTTTGGCTTCTGTGATCTTTGAAACTCCCTCCCATCAGGGTGCAACAGGCTGCAGTGATCACAACCAGTTGATGCCTGCTGTCCAGTGCCATTGCTCATAAGCCCTCCTGTCCATTTCGAAAGCCTGTGTGAACCGATGAATTCTGTGGTGGTCGTCCTATCACAGGACCGTGTAAACGTGACGGCCACAAGGTTGTTCAGAAACTGAGCACTGGATGGCATTTTTGGCTTAGGTCTTTTTTCTTCTGTGTTAAGACTGATGCTTCTGCATGAAAACCCAGAACTCATTATTTTTGCTGTCATGTGTTTAAATGAGAAAGCTTAATCATCTCTCTAATGAGCAAAGACAGAAGGAAGCAGAGGAAGCCACAATCAGATTCCCTGGGCGACTGTGGACTCTGGCCAGCTGGGGATGAAATATTTCACCTGGCAATTTAAACTTCAGCCACTGATGGTCTTTCAAGGTGCAACCAGTTTCCAATGAATTATGTACAAATCACGTTTTCCTAAGTGTCTGCCATCGGAATCTAACTCCAGGATACATAGTCAGAGACATATTCTGAATTTATCATCTTAGGGGTTCTCGTACTGATCATTCCTAACAGAAGCATAGGGGACAAAGTCACCTGCCCTCTTAAGTCAGAGCCACAGCCTGCTGTGCTGACACGCTGCCTGAACCCTTACTGATTGCCGAGTCCAGAGCGAGCACTGCTGCTGCATTGATAGCCAGGCGCCCAACTTCTTGTTTCATTGACTAGAATAGCCATAGCTCAGAGTCCGTTATGGTTCTACAGAACACTGCAAAGCCCCTGCTTCACCCCTTCGTCATTACATGGAGCATCGGTCCCCATTTCACTAGGCCACTGAAGAATGTCAAGCTGAAGTTCGTTACCGGGCAATACCATTAATTGAGTTATTTTCAAAGCATTTTAAAAACATGTTTGATGGATAAGGAACTGCGCTGGGTGCTGGGTTAGAAAGGTAGAGGTTAGCCCCTGCCCTCTAGGATTTTACAGCCTTACTAGGTATCAGAGACAAAAACCAGCACTAATATGATTGGAAAGAGACCAAGTGCAGTGAGGGAGGGACTGCCCAAAGTACAGACACGTAAATGGGATGGGCAAGTGACAGGGAGGATGGACACTGGAAGGACAACTAGAAGTCCCCTGTTGACGATGTGGATGGGCTCTAAACACAGGGTCTAGAGACCTCCCACTCCCACCCTGACATGAGCAACCAGAGGAGCTGAGAGCCACAGCTGCTGAGAGGCCACCAGCCAGCTGCAGAGGTCCAGAAGCCCACAGAATGGTTCCAGATGGTGTGAGCTCATTGTAGGAGGAGAGGCCTTAGCCCCTTCCCTGCAGAGTGACGCAGCAGGGTGACCTGCAGGCAGACCTGTCAGTGGACAGTTGTCTGAGCTGGGGGCAGGCTGTGTGGAATGAGTGGGACCCTTTCCTGCAGAAGGCTGAGGAGACCCACGCAGGAGCTCCAGCCCTGAGAGTCCAGGACAGGCAGCAGGTGGTAAAGAGCAGCCCCCAGGAGGTAGAAAACAGGACAGGGTGGGAGGGCCTGGCAACTCGGAGATGGATGAGCAGCTGTGAGGCCGACTGAATGGTTCAGGAGATGGACAGCTGACTACAGAGCCCCAGAGTCCCATGGAGCCCAGGCTGAAGTCCTGCGGAGGAGGGTGGACTCAGGCCCACACCCATCATCCATTATATAAGATGGGCTAAAGAGATGTTTAAATAGGTGAGAATGAAAAATGAGTCCCAAGTACTTCTACTAAGACCAAAGCACATGAAATAGAAAGGTGTAGGATGAGAGTAAGACGGCAGAGGAGGTATACAATGGGATGTAAGAGAGCTGGGATGGCTTATCAATGTCAGATGAAACAGCACCGTCAGAGGTAGAAGAGACATCTTTACAGTGATTAAATTCAATTCAGGTCCTGTGCAGTGGCATACACCTATAATCCCAGCTCTTCAGAGATCAGGAGAATAGCAGCTTGAGGTCACCTGGGCAAAAATTTATGGCATGTGCCTGTCACCCCAGCTACGAAAGGGCTGGGGTGCAGCTCAAGGTGGTAGAGTGCGAGGCCTGGAGTTCATTAGGTGACAGAGAAATCTCTGTGAACCTAATGTTAGCGCTTCAGACACATTAAGCAGAAGCATGAGCACCCTAAGACAGAAATGTCCACTCTGCAACCTTAGAGATTTCAGCTCTCCTCCCTCAAAGACTGACTAAACAAGTAGATCACTCTCAGTGAGGATATAGAACTGATTGCCACCACAAGCTAACCTGCTCTCACCAATACTTACTGAGTGACACACCCCAAAACCACTAAATACACATTCTTTTCAAGTACACAGAGTATCTCCCAAGGTAGATTGTATGCCTACTCATAAAATGTCTTCATGAGTTTCAACAGATGAAAATCATGAATTTGTTGAAGACTGTACATCCTTGACCTTCAGAAACACAGGAGCAAAAATCCTAGACAGTTTTTGCAAAGTCAAATCCAGCAACATGAGAAGGACAATACATCTCAATCAAGAGAGATCTACCCCAGCAGGTATCAGGGCCAATTTATTACTTAAAAACCAATCCACAAAACTCACCATAGCAATGAGAAAAAGAAAACCGTACAACACTCAATTGATGCAGAGAAAGCCTCTGACAAAAGCCAACATCCATTCCTGATCGAAACCTTCATCTAACCTATATGGAGGGGTGATGGGCTGAATGTTCATGATTAAAGACTGTTGGACAAAGGTACCCGTCCTCCTTATGCTCCACCTTCACTGGATGTCCCAGCCAGTGCAATAAGGCAAGAAAAAGAAAGAGAAGTTATCTAGATTATACAGTAACTTTTGTAGAAAATTTGGTCCACAAAAAAACTACTGAAACTAGCAAGTACAGAATGAAGGTCAATATAAAAATTCGATTGTATTCTTGGAGGCTAGCAACAGTTAGATACTGAAAAATTTCAAATGTACTTTAAAATATCAAAGCTGTGAGATAGTTACAGTGAGCAAATACACTCTTGAGGAATGCTCGACACCAATTTCACCAAAGAAATGAAAATTAAGCCATATTGTCACAGCACCACAACCCTGTCATAATGTCCCCACGTGTTGGCAAGGTGAGGACCTGGCACCCTCATGAACTGGTGTGGTCTGGTGGAGTATAAATGGCTCCTGCATGCTCACCTCCCTGTGATCCAGCCAGCCCAAGAAGAATGAAAGCATGTACTGTTCAGAGATTGTTCTTGAATCTTCGGGGTAGCTCTCATGACAGATCCCACAACTAGAAACAACCCAAGTGTTTATCAACACACGAGGACTCTGAGTCATAACCTGGAATGCTACCCAGCAATGAAGATGAACCAAGTGTTGATGCCTTGCAGCATGAATGAATAAAAAATAATGATGCTGGCAGAAAGAGGAAAGGAGAACACTACCCTGTGTGTATAAACTCATGCAGATGAAAGCAGGTGTGGAGGCGGCAGGTGCTGCCCGAGGATGTGGAGTGGGGCAGTGCTGAACAGGCACAGGAGGCCTGGTGACACGTGTGTTCATGTGCTGATGCTGGTGACAGTTTTGTGAGAAGTGCCTAAGTCAAAGCAAACGTGCTGTTTACTGTGTGACAGTTACACTTTAATAAAGCTGAAAGAAAAAAAAACAACACAAAAATGCATAAAAGTTTTGAACAGATACTTTATAAAAAATCTGTACGCATGGCCAATGAGGCACCAAAGTGCTCAACACCACTCAGTGGGGGATGAAGAACCACCACTTCCTGTCCACAGGGTTGGCTAAAACTTAGAAAAACAGCTATGATACAAAGTCTGGTGAGGATGTGGAGTGACAGCCTCATGGTCGTGGGAGCAGAGATTGTCACAGCCATGATTTGGGAGTTTCTTCAGGATTAGACTTATGTCTGCCCTTGAACCTGCAACTCCACCCTGGACATCTGTCCAAGAGAAAGGACAGTGTATGTCCACAAGAAGACTGGCACCTGATTACTCATGGTGGCCTTACTCAACTAAAGACACTGTGGACATTGCCCCAAGCCCATCTTCTGAGCTAAAGAGGTGCCACCTGTGGGGGTAGGTGTTTGGGGACACAACTCCTCTCCCTGCTTCACTCACCTGTACCCTGGGTGCAGTGTGCACAGAGGCAGAGCTGTGCGGACTGTGGGCACATTTTGTGTGCCACAGCCATGATGTTCAATTGACTAAAAATAAAAATGTCCCTGCCACGCTAGGGGTTTCCCCATCCTTTGGTGGGAAGCTGAGCTCCAGTGGAAGTCGTCCCCAGGGCTCAGTGTTCCCTTCTTAGCTCACATAGTGGTGCCCAGTACAGTCGGGATCCTCTGCTCACAGTCACTGAGTGTCACCCTGATTCCTGTCACCAACCCTCTTCCTTCCCTCCACCGATCCCCACAGTGACAGGTAATACTCCACCTGCACAAGCCACCCACCGCCCACAGGAAGCTAACGTGCTGACCAGCTCAGAACTGTGCTCACAGACCATGACCTTGACTTTGGCTGTGCCTAAGTCTGCGGTGTGACAGCCCCAGGGCAGTGCTAGGAGTCGTGTGGCCCTGTCGTAACATGGCCACAGATACTTTCCATCCCAGATCCCCACCCTGGCCCTTCCCTGCTCTGTCCTCTGTGTGGGAAGCCGAGCTGCTCTCCCTGCTGGCCAGGAACCCACACCATAGTTTTGGAGGATGGGCCCAGCCTCGGCTACCTATAGCCAACACGCTGGAGGAAGAGGCAGGGTGTAAACGCAGAATTCAGCAGGGATGGAGCACTATGGAAAGAGCGCTGGTGTGTTCCTCTAGTGCGGAGTTCTGAGTGGGCAGAGGTGTCCTCTTCTCTAGCTTTGAGTCAGTGTCTGTGCCACCATGCTGACATAGTGCGTTACTGTCCCCTGGCTGTCGCTGTTGCCTTCCCCAGCAGAGCCTAGCAGCTGGGCACAGGAACAGCAGCATCCCCTTGTTGAGGGCTCGCTGCCATCCTCTGTCCACATCGCAGCAGGATGAGAAGACCCCTAGAGACACGTGCATCCCTCTCACCTTGCAGATAGGGAAACTGAGGTTAGGAAATGAGTAAGATGCCCACTTTGTTACTTGGTGGTGGAGCTGAATTCTGGGATTCTTGTCAAACATTTTCATAATTATTTTAAAGCCAAAACCCAAAATCAGTTTCCCTTCTCCGATCTCAGCGGAGTACAAGTTCTGTCATTTTCCACCAGGCTGGCAGAGGAGGAGCCCCAGTGAGCCCAGCCCCGCCACCTCACTCCCTGAGTTTGTCTGCAGATTGGGGTGTACATCGGAGTTGAGAGCTTTACAAAGAATGAAAGCACAAAGGCCGGGGCAGGCTGGCAGCCATGCCGATGCATAGGAGCCCCTCTGTGAGGAGATTCCTCCTGTCCTCCGGGTCCTCCAGGTGGCTCGATGGTCAAGTGAAGAGAAACATGGATGGAAACTCTTGGCCCCAGTCCATCCTTTGCTTTTCCCTTGCTGGTGTGAGGCTGTCGGTGCTGCTGATGCCGAGGTCACTGTGCAGCCCAGAGAGCACAGTGGAGTAGCAGGGATGGGGAGGAGACAGGTGGCAAAGCAGTGTGTCTGCCCCATACATCCTTTGTCCTCAAAGGCTCCCAAGCCCCCAGTCAGCACCCACTGCATTTTACTACCAGCTCCTGCAAGATTCCTGACCCTGTAGGATAGGACCTAATACCTCTGCAGTGGCTTGAACCATAAGGACCACATGGGGACCAGTTTTTCTAGGTGGAACCTCTGAGTTTCAGCTGCAGAGTGGCATTACATACCACAGTTGGGACTCCACAGCTCCTAAGGGGATGGAACTTGTGTGTCCTCAAAAGTGCTGTTGCAGGACTGACCACCCCACACAGTCTTCTTCCTCTAATCACAATGGGCTTCCCAGAGTACTGTTAGACACTGATATCACATGTTGAGACAGAGAGAAAGATAGGGAGAGAAGAAAAACAGAGACAAAGATGAGAAAGAATACAGAAAGACACAGAGACAAGGAGAGACAGAAGCACACAGAAGCAGACATAGAAAGAGAAGAGAAGAAAGACTCAGAGAGTCAGAGACTGGAAGAGAAGAGAGAAGTACACAGACAGAGACACATAGAAAGATGGGAGAGAAAGAAGACAGACACAGAAACAGGAAGAGACAGAGACAAGGAGAGAAAGAAGCACACAGAGACAGAGAGAGAAAGAGGAAAGGCAAGACAGACTGGGAGAAAAGAGAAACACACAGGGCAGACAGACAAATCCAGAGACAGAAAGACAGAGATATATATAGATAGATGACGAAGTCAGACAGATGGAGCGACACAGAGGGAGAATAAACAAGCCACCTTCCACACCCTCCATAGCTCAAGAATTCTACCTCAATGAGCAGGAGGCGGATGGTGGGTGCCCATGTCTCCCCCACACCCTGAGCTCCCAGTGGCTCACCCCCTGCATTGTGGGACCGTCTCATTAGGAAGCCCTGGATAGCCACTGCTGCACGCTTTGTCAGACCAGCCGTGAGCACATCTTGATCAAGGTGCCTGTCAATCCTGCCTTCGGGCTGTGGGGCGGACAGGAAGAAATGTGTTATGTGGTCAAAGATGTTCTGATTCCAGTTTCCTAATTTGGCTCGGCAGGAGAGAATATCTAATGAGTCTGAGTAGCTGCTCTTCCCTGCAGTTTCCAAATGCTTCTTCCACCAAGGTGGGCTCACCACGATGCCCAGCCTCAGTTTCCTCGGACGGTCCACACCCGTCTTCAGTCCTGGTAGTCCGCATTCTCTCAGGAAAGCCTGCATTGTAGACATATTGAGACCTAAAGCATCTTCAAAGTAGAGGCTGGGAAAAGAAGTCAGAACTTAAAACACAGAGCGGGAAGTGAAAGGAGAAACACAACCATGGCTTCTTGCACGTTCCAAGAAAGCAAAGGTGCAGGGGCAAAAAGTGCTAATGGCAAAGACCCGTGCCGGGTGCTATCTGCTTAGGTGATCCACAGAGGTTGTCACCTCACGGGTGGGATTTGAACTCAGGTGGCTCTGGAATCTACCCCTCTCCCCTTTGAGACCCAAAGCCACAGAAGAGTGAGTGGGAGGAGGACTCCTCGCTCCTGGGGTGACGCCCGGTGCTGGGGGCCATGGCGGCTCCTCTGAGGGCACTGTACCATTTGCAGAGGACCTGGGTGAAGTGTGAAAACGACCTTCTGTGAACTCCAAGACACCTCTTGTTTATGTTGCTTGCTGTCTGTGCCTTTCTCCTCTGCTCTTTAATTTGATTCAGAGCATACAGAAATAGATTGTTCACCCAGCTTGCTGCAGACACTGATTTTGTGAGACCATCTCTCCTCTGCCTGGAGCTGTCCACACACTTTAATTAGAAGCCCTGTGAGTGGACACTCAGGTTAGGAGAGGGAAAAGGTGCGGGGACATTAATGAGGCTTCGAGGTGGATGCCAGCCACCAGCGTGGTGACCTGAAGAGGTGTTCAGAGACAGCCTTTCTGAGAGGGAGCGCGGCTGAGCCACGATAACACTTAGGCCCAATTTGTGGGCAACTGCTTCAGGGCTGAGAGTGGTGGCAGCTTTCTCTCTCTCTCTCTCTCTCTCTCTCTGTCTCTCCCCCTTGCCCCCCCATGCTGCTTTCTCTTTTCTAAAGAAGAGCAGATGAGTTCAGCCAGTCCTCAGACAAAATTAAACAATTTGGATGATAGGTAAAATCACATCATTTTAGAAACAATAACAACAACAGAAATCTCAATATCCAAACTCCTCATTTGCCAGAAGAAGGACACCTCAAATAGCGATTTGCCCAGGTTCTTACACGACAGCTGAAGTGGACTCACGCCAGCCTGTTTCCCACGCTCCAGCTTCCTGTCCCTGAAGGCTGAACCCACACCTAGGATGGCTAGAACAAGAAAGCTGGTGAGGTGTGGGAGATTACAGGTTTTCTCTACTGGGGTCTCAAATGGTGCAGACCTGCCATTCCTCAAAGAGCTGACTATAGTTCGTACATAACACCATGCCTCAATCCTAGGGACATACCCAAGAGAACCAAAGGCTTGAGTTCGCCAGAAACTTTACACAGATGTTTGTAGCAGATTATTCAAAACAGCCCAGAATTAAGGAAGACCCAAATGTCCATCACCTGCTAAATTGAATTTAAAAAAAAAAATGTGATGTCTGCAGAGTGGAGCATTACTCAGCCCTAAACAGGAAGGAAATTCTGACCACATGAATTCTCACTTTGTGGGAAGCAGGCCAGACACAAAAGACCCCATGTTGTAAGGCTCTGCTTACATGAAATATCCACAGCACACAAACCCATAGAGACAAAGTAGACGAGTGCCTGCCTGAGCTGGGTGGGGAGAAATGAGAATGTGCACAAGGTTTATTTTGGGGGCAGTGACACCTTCTGGAGTTACTTGTCCTGAGGTCTGCACAGCTCTGTGTACAAAGACACTGAGCTGGGCAATTTCCTGACATGTGAGTTACATTTCAGTGGAGCTGGTATTAAAAACCCAAGACCAGAATGCCATGAAAGTGGACTGTGGTCAGTCAGTGGAGAGAAATGAGAGTCCTGCTTTCGGGCCTAGTTCAGGAGTGCCTGCTGCCACTAGGGCCTTGAAGCAAGTGCAGCTGCCAGTGGACACTCAGCTCTCGCCCTCTTCTGTTCTTCTGCCCCTCCAGGGTGAGGACCCCTTCCCCAAGAGCATCCTGACCTACGTGGCCCACACGTCCGCGTTGACCTACCCTCCTTCCACTCGGGCCAAGTATCCCGAGAGCCTTCCACTGAGGACCCTCAGCCGGCTCCAGCCAGACGAGCTCAGCCCTAAGGCAGACAGCAGCGTGGACAGACAGCACCTGATCGCAGCTCTCAGTGCCTATGCTGCTCAGAGACCCCTTGTGTCCCCCGGGGAAGGTGACCCAGGGCTGCGGTACCTTATCCGCAACCCCTCCAGAACACTGAGGCCCCTATCAGCACCGACTGCCTCCCAGAGACGGCCCTCACCTCCAGGGGACCCCAAAGACCCCCCAAGCATGGGTGATGGTGAGTGTTTATCCAGGAGGCTCTTCCCATCATGGTGGGGAGGAACGAGGCACTGGGTGTCGGGAAGGGCAGGAGGCAATCTTCCCTGCGTCGCTGGGTCGTTGGCCGTGGATGAGGGAGAGGCAAGTACTTCAGGGTGGAGGCCCACACATTCGGCTCTCCCCTCTTGTCCGTGCTTCCCCCAAAGTCACTCCTCCACAATGCTATCAATGCGGATGCAGAATGGAGCATGGAACACAGCTCGCGACAGGGATGGCCCCGAATCTCATCTGTTCCTCGTGTTGTGGAAAATCAAATAGCAGTGCTGGGGTCCTGTACTGGCCATCCCACACGTCTGTGGACTGGTGTCCAGTCTGAGGCTAACACCATCCACAATGCAGGCGTGTAGTGGGCTGTGGTTTCAGTGTCAAGGTGAGCTGCATCCTGTATGCTCTTGGGGGAGAGGTGCTCACTGGTTCCTGCTCCTCTACAAGCAGAAGGTTCCAACCCACATGTCTTCTGACAGCCTTGCCCTACGCCCATCCTACAGCGGGATTCTGATAAGAAACACAAATACTGAACCAAGTGGATAGCAGTTTGTTAAACACCAGCTGAGACTCGCATTAACTCTGGCTCACTCTGATTTCTCTAAGTAAATCTGCCCTACAGTTGAAATTCCTGTTTTGTACTTGTTGCTGCTTTCTAGCCAGGTGGCTCTGTCATTCTCACTTTCCCCCGTCCACTCAGCCCTTCTGACAATTTTTAGGAACTTGGAGACCAATGAGACCATCTCACACGCCTTCCTGGAGGAAACGGTGTGTGTTCGGTCTAGGGCGGCGTGGCTGCCAGACTCTGCTCGCCTTTCCCGATAGCATTTCTCCCTCAGGGCCCGTTTCTCCCTCTCACAACCATGGCCACTCTGAAGAGTCCCTGAAGGGGGCGCTGTTTCTCACACTTCCTCCCTTGCTGGAGCGAGCTTTCTCTCTCGCTCCTTGGTTATTACTGGACCTAACTGGGCTTAACTGAGGGCAACTGGAGATTTTAGAAAGGATACAGGAGAGACAGATAGACAGAAAGTTGGGGTCAGGTGTGTTGTGCTATCCACTGGCGATGCACAACCCTCATTGCTTCTCTTGTCTGTCTTGATCCTTTAAAGTCTTTCTCTTGTAGTTCTTTAAAACTTTGCTTCAAACCTCTTTCCTTAGGCTGGCACTGTCCCATGTTTGCTCTCAGCTTATCTTTACCTCAACTGCTCTTAAAGTCTTTTGCCCCAGGCTTGCACTGTCCCACCTCTCCTTATCCCTCTCAAAGCCTCAGTGCTCAAACATGCAAACAGCCGAGCCTACAACCTGCACATGCACAACTCTTAAGGTGTCGTCCTTAGACTCGCTCTGTGCACTGTCCCCTGTTCTCTTTGGCTTTTCTTTAGTTTAGCTTTCCTAGGGCTATTCATGAAGTTCTTTCTCAGCTTTGCTTTCTGAAGCCTATGTTAAAGTTCTCAGTGCAGACTTTCTATCAACCCCTCCAGCATTTGCCCTTCAACAATTCTTTTCCCTTCAGCAATTTTTCCCTTTTCCCTTTAGGATTTTCCCTCCAACAATTCTTTTCCCTTCCAAAAGCTTCCCGGCCAAAAAGCCCAAAGTAAAGCCCCAAAAGGCAAAAGCAAAACACTCCTCTTCCTCCTTCAAGGGTCTTCTATAGCAGCAAACAGAGCAGAGCAGGCGAGGGGTGTGACACTGCAACAGGAGAAACCTGTGTCCCTGCTTCTCTGAACACAGCTTAGGAGACACAACTGTTCTGCCTTTCCCTGTTTGTGCCCCGGGGGCTGTGCCTGTCTCGGCCTTACAGGTAAAAGCAATTAACTGCATCTTGCCCTGCTTGTGTCCAGTTCTCCCAGGCTTTAATCTGCTCCCCACAAATCCCTTTTCTGGACCCCGTTGCCTTCTGCAGTCCCCTTAGTTCCAAGACTCTTTCAAATGGCTTTCTCTGCCTACCTGGCTCTGGGGTCCTTCCCAGCTCAGTGGGCCACCCTCCTTGTTATGTCCATGTTGCAGAGGGTCCTTCTGACATCTCCTCTGCTGGCCTCCAAGCCTTTGCAGCACTGCCTGGATCCCTGTGTCCTGCTCCTTCTCTCATCATGCTGGGTCCTCTGCTCCTTCTCTGTCCCCTACCCTGTCTCTCACCACTGTAAAAAATCCATTTATTGGGAAATTTGTTCCTGGTTATTGGAAACAGGAAGAGGTGAACATTACTGTCCCTACTAAGGGAACTAAGTCCAGCACCTGCCCTTCTTGCTGCCTGGTGAGCTCCCTTCCTCTGTTCCATGGGAAGCACCTGAGGTGTGGGTTTTTGGAAATGTGCTCCTGAAAACTGCCTGCTGATCCTGACTGCCTGCACACGTGCTGGCATTTTCTCGTGGTGCTGTGAAACACTGGTTGTCAGTTCATGTGCACAGTCTTTCAGATTGCACTGCATGCTTGTCAAAGCATTACAGAAAATGCCAAACACAAAGTAAATACAGCTGTGCACACCAGCTTCAGCACACAGCACCTCCTGGATTTTGGCTACTTCTGTGTACCTGAGGACAGTGTGCCATTGTACATTTGTGTGGAGGTGTGATGGGGTTTGCATTGCTTATAGACCCTGAGCTCAGTAAAGACAGAAAACTCTGCCTAGGCCTCGCCACCTGTGACCATGTTCACCCTCTTTCACCGTCTCCTTATCCCTTCCCCTCCTGCTGGTTTCCCCCCAGTAGCTCCCTTATTACACTCCTACCATGCATTTTTAAGGATGAGATTCCACATGTGAGAGAGAACATGAGCTATTTGTCACCTTAGTTTGGCTTCACTTAACATTGTGATCTCAAGTTTTACTCATTCTGCAAATCACATAATCCCTTTATTCTTTATGGCTGAATATCACATAATCCCTTTCTTCTTTATGGCTGAATAATACTCCATTGTGGACGTACACCACATTTTTAAAAGTCTGTTCATCAGTTGGTTGGCACTTGGCTGATTGTATAGTTTGCTGGTGGGAATAGTGCAGCTCTAAACATGGGTGTGCAAGTGTCTCTTTTATGCTGATTTATATTCCTTCAGATATATGCTCAGGAGTGCTACAGCAGGATCATATGGTCATTCTATTTTTAGTTCTTGAAGAACCTCCATGCTGATTTCTGTAGGGCTGCACTGATTTGCATTCTCACCAACCCCAGCTGACATCCTCAAACCATTTGTTGTTGTTTGTTTTCTTGGTGCGTCAGTCTGACTGGGGTGAGAGGGAATCCCAGTGTCATTTTGATTTGCATTTCCTTTATGGCCAAGGATGTTGAAAATTTCTTCATGCATTTGAAAATTGTCTAAATGCACACAGTCTAAAACTCACTGGATTAACCATTGTTAAGTGCACACTTTGGTGGTATTAAGTTGTGTGTGCGTGTGTGTGCGTGTGTGTGTGTGCATGTGTGCACGTGCATGTGTGCTGAAGCCTGTGTGTGTGTACGCATGTGTGTGTGCATGTGTGCGTGTGTGCATCTGTCTTCACGTGTGTGTCTATGCGCATGTGTGTGTGCATGTTTGTGTGTGTGCATGTGTGCACGTGCATGTGTGCTGAAGCCTGAGTGTGTGTGTGGGGGGGTGTGTACGCATGTGTGTGTGCGTGTGTGCACGTGCATGTGTGCTGAAGCCTGAGTGTGTGGGGGGGGTGTGTACGCATGTGTGTGTGCGTGTGTGCACGTGCATGTGTGCTGAAGCCTGTGTGGGTGTGTGTGTACACATGTGTGTGTGCGTGTGTGCATCTGTCTTCACATGTGTGTATGCGCATGTGTGTGTGCATATGTGTGCATGTGTGTGCATGTGTGCACGTGCATGTGTGCTGAAGCCTGTGTGAGTGTGTGTGTGTACGCATGTGTGTGTGCATGTGTGCGTGTGTGCATCTGTCTTCACGTGTGTGTCTGTGCACATGCGTGTGTGCATGTGTGTCTGCACGTGTGTGTGTGCTGAAGCCTGTGTGAGTGTGTGTGTGTGTGCATGTGTGTGTGCATTTGTGCATCTGTCTTCACGTGTGTGTCTGTGTGCATGCGTGTGTGCATGTGTGTCTGCACATGTGTGTGCACGCGCGTGGTGCTGGGTGTGGAACCCAGGACTAGGCAAGTGCTCTATCACTGAACCACACCCCAGCCAAGTCCATTCATTTGCGGGTGTTCTCTCTCCTGAAGCTCCCGTGACCATGACATCCTGCACTAGCCCACAGAGGTGTCCCTGTCCACTTGAGGTGATGGTGGGAGTCTTGGCCTGAGTCCCTTATGGAGAGGAGCAGCCCCCATCTCCCAGGCTCAGGAGGGCCTTGAACCACAGCCTTCACTTTTCTGGTGACAGTGGCAGATTTTAATATAGGAAAACCAGAGTCAAGTGCTTCTGTCCCTGTGCAGAAAATATGCCCACACTGCCAGTGTCATTTTCACATGAAAGGAAGCTTTCATGTGAAAGCTTCTGCGGGTTTGAAGAAATCCATCCATCTCTGAGTGCTCACTGCCCTAAACCCAGTAACTCCTATTGGCTTAAAAAAAAAAAAAAGAAAGAAACAGACCTGAATTGACCACTGAACCACTGAAACAGAAGGGCTGTCCACCAGAGCCTGTTCCAGAGGAACAAGGACGAGCTCTTAGCCTGGGTTCCTGCCTCTCCCTGGAGTTTGTGAGCACCTTACAAGTCATGAAGGTGAAGACACCTGTTACCAGAGTCCCCTCACCCCAGGAAACAGTTCCCAGGATGTACGAAGGGCTCGAGACTGTTATTTCAGCCCATCACAAGGTTGCAGGGTCAGTAAGCTGCCAGCATTGGCATTCCCCCAGGGGAGGGAAGGCAGGGGAGAGGACGGGAGTCCCCAGGGCCACTGCAGCTCCTCTTCTGCGTGCAAGTCACGCTCCACCTGCTTGCCAACCCTGGGATGTAGCTTATGGTCACTCAGACTGTATGGCAGTAGCTGTGTGTGCCTGGGGACAAAGAATATGCTCTGCTGTGTCTTCCCCAAGTCCCATGCTTTCCTCCCAACTGGGAGACAAGGCCCCTCTGTGCCAGCTGGAGTTGTGAACTTGCCCACGTGGGAATTTCTCCTGCAGTATCTCTGACAGGTGGCCTTGCAGCTCTGCTGAAATCCCGTGAGCTCATTACTCACCTCCAAGGGCTATGCTGCTAAAACCAGCTGCATTTGCTGGGAAGTTCCTTACTTTGCGAATTGAGTTGAAATTTGCCTCTTTTAGGCTGATTGCTGTGGAGCACCGGATGATAGCTTGTTAGAAATGCTCAATGTTTTAATCACCACCTTCTGCCATTGGCCCTAACAGGAAGGATTTGGGCAGATTGCAGATTCAGCTCCCCCACTTCATGAGGACCTCCCACACACACTTTTCCAGCACTTTTCCTAGTCTTCCTTCTCCAACCTGAAAACGCTGGCATGGCTCAATCCCTGACTGTATGGTCACCTTTCCTTCCTGTAGGCACAGAGGACTGAGAGAAGAGCAGGGAGCTTTGCCCTTTCTCATGGGCACATTGGGGGCCCCACAAGAGGAAGTGGGGCCTGGAGGCCCTTGGGCCTCTTGGACAGCAGTTGGTTTATCTCTGACCACCCACTGCATCCCTGATGGCAGGTGTGTGTTATTCCTGCACCATTCGGGGGGGATTCCTGTGAATGGTGGTCATAAGTTGCTGCCCTGGTCACCATCTCTGGAAAGTTTTGTATCCAGCACTATCCAGACTACCCTCTGTGCTGGGGATGCTCCCAGATGAAATTCTGAGTGTGCACACTCCTGTTAATGTGCCTCTGAGTGAAACAAGCCTAAGAAAGCTGAGCTGTGGCTCATGGCAGAGATCTTGCTGGGCATGGACAGGTCCCTGGGACAGATCCCTGCCTTGTAAGGGAAGAGAGCAGCTTGGCTTCTGCTCCTCAGCAACTGAAGTTGCTTAAGTAATCCCTTTCTTATTTGCCTCACTGTTGATGTGGTAGTTACACTGGGTGACTGCAGTCTTCTCAGTGAAATGGACGGGTGCTTTTATTGGCCTGCGTTTTGGGCACTCTTCACTCACCAGTGATAGATATGTGCCTCTTAGCTGTGATACCCACAGCCCCTCAAAGGAGAGGTAGGTAGAGCATATTTCGCCCTCATCAGGTTGAATGTAGACAAGATGCTGATGTATAATTATGCTTATGTCTCCTAGTGAAAGTCAAATAAAGACAGAATAAAACAATAAGCTCCCACTGAATTTATCTGAATCCTTTGCACATATCCAAATGTTGGGCTCCAGCAGTGAAATGAACAATACACCCTCTAAACAAAAGGGACACAGCCACTTCCTTGTGATGATGATGATGGTGTTGGTGGTGGTGGTGATGATGACAAGGGTGATGGTGAGGACAATGGTGATGGTGACGATGATGATGATGGTGATGGTGACAGTGAGGATAATGGCAAGGGTTATGATGAGGACAATGGTGGTGGTGAGGATGATGGTGATGGTGGTGGTGAGGATGATGGTGATGGTGGTGGTGAGGATGATGGTGACGGTGGTGGTGATGGTGAGGATGGTGATGGTGACGGTGAAGATAGTGATGGTGAGGATGGTGATGGTGACAGTGAGGATAATGGCGAGGGTTATGATGAGGACAATGGTGGTGGTGAGGATGATGGTGGTGGTGAGGATGGTGAGGATGGTGATGGTGGTGGTGAGGATGATGGTGATGGTGAAGATAGTGATGGTGGGGATGGTGATGGTGGTGGTGATGGTGGGGATGGTTGCAGTGGTGATGGTGGTGGTGAGGATGGTGGTGGTGGTGGAGATGGTGGTGGTGAGGATGGTGATGGTGCAGATGGTGGTGGTGGGGATGGTGATGGTGAGGATGGTGATGGTGGTGGTGGTGAGGATGGTGGTGGTGAGGATGGTGGTGGTGAGGATGGTGATGGTGGTGGTGGTGAGGATGGTGATGGTGAGGATGGTGAGGATGGTGGTGGTGAGGATGGTGGTGGTGAGGATGGTGGTGGTGAGGATGGTGGTGGGGGGATGGTGATGGTGGGGATGGTGGTGGTGGGGATGGTGGTGGTGGGGATGGTGGTGGTGGGGATGGTGATGGTGGGGATGGTGGTGGTGGGGATGGTGGTGGTGGGGATGGTGACGGTGGGGATGGTGACGGTGAGGATGGTGACGGTGAGGATGGTGGTGGTGGGGATGGTGGTGGTGAGGATGGTGGTGGTGGGGATGGTGATGGTGGGGATGGTGGTGGTGGGGATGGTGGTGGTGGGGATGGTGATGGTGGGGATGGTGGTGGTGGGGATGGTGACGGTGGGGATGGTGACGGTGGGGATGGTGACGGTGGGGATGGTGGTGGTGAGGATGGTGGTGGTGATGGTGGGGATGGTTACAGTGGTGATGGTGGTGGTGAGGATGGTGATGATGGTGGTGATGGTGGTGAGGATGGTGATGGTGAAGATGGTGATGGTGCGGATGGTAACACGACGTGTGTTTGTGTGTGGCTAACCTAAGCACTGCACATACACATGGTGACAAAAGCCGAGGAGTGTGAAAGCGGGCTGTGTGGTTTGCATTGTCTTTGTTAAAGCAGTTTTGTTGTGAGCTGTCTGTGTGTCATTGCTTGCTCTCTCAAGCATCTAGTGCTTTGTTTGGGAGACCCTGTGAAGACATCATTCCAGCAGGTCAGGCCTGTGCAGCTGCGTGTACAGTCATTGCAAGTTGCTCTCCTACTGCAGGCCTTACATATTTGATGTCCTGACATTTGGTGTAATTGCCCTGCTAGAGCCCACGTGGAGTGTTGAAAGCTACTTAAAATGTCATTATAAGCTGTCCAGATCTCAGAATTATATGGTACAATGGATGAAAAAAGAGCGCTCACTCTGAAGCTCTGAGCACGGGGCCTGCATCCCCCAGGGCTGGCTAGGCCTTAAAAGAAGTATTTCCTCATTTCATTTCATCCTCAAACGACTGACAGCGGGGGTCTTTGGGTTACGCAGTGTGGTTATGGGGTCATGTGGAGGTGACTTCTAGTGTGTGCCACCATGCTCGCCATATGCTGACCAGTGACCAACCTAGCATTGCCATTGTGCCCTTGGGTAGTCTTGAAACTGTTGTTTACCAGTGGTGGACAGAGAAGTTTCTTTTTCAGAGGAGGCGACCAATGGAGTCACACTTTGAATTCCATCTGAAGGTGGATGTATCTCAGAACAGTTACTGGTGAGGCTGCTGACCGTGTCTCCTTTCCCTTACCTCCATCTTTTGGAGCATGAGGTCTTGCTGGGTGGTGGTGTGGGTGGGGCATTGCTGTTCTTCCCTCTGTCTGATGAGACAAGACCAAAAGGAAGTCCAGGAAGAGCTGTGTGCTGACTATCAGAGGGCACATTTCTGAGCTGTGAAATGTTCTGACATTTCAGCAGGGGGTGAGACCCTTTCCAGATCCACGACTTTGACTTTGAGCATTGGGCACGTGGAGATGACCTACCTGCTTCAGTTCCTTTTGCTTTCCCAAAGACCCATTCAGGTGGGAATTACTGACTCATTTCACACCGATGGGACCTGAGGCTGCAGGAGGCTGGACAGGTGCCCTAGTCTCTGAGGACATGTGTGGCCGGGCTGGAGTTTGACCCAGGTCTGGTGGCCCCAGAGCACACTGCCTTACTCTGTGGTGACCCTTCCCTGGAAGATATCACCCTTACTGGTTGTGGAATATTCAGAAATCCTGGTGTGACTTCCCTGTTCAAGAGTTCCTTGTGTTCTTCCCCCGAGGACAGCACAAGACAGAGCATCATAGGGGTACTTCCGTGAGTCCTAGGGCTGCCCACACTGGCTCTGACCCTCCCACAGCCCTACAGCTTGGCCTCTGGGCCACATTACATGCAGTCCATCAGCGGCCCTGCCGCCCTGCCTTCCAAGCAGAACTGTCGTCCCTCACTTCTCCCCAGGGTCACTCCACCTGCCACACCAGCAGCCCACTGGGCTGCTCCTTCGGCTTCTCTGCTTTAACCTTGTCTCAGCCTTGCAGAGTGGCCCTTTTAAAATAGTAAGATGATGTCATACCACTTGAAACACCCCATGGCATAACACTTCCTGAGAATCAACGTCTTTTCGTGGTCCTCCTGCCACACTGTCCCACCACATCTCTCACTTCATGTCCTGCTCCTCCTTCCTCTCCAACCAACAAGCCAAGCAGTGTCTGTTCTGGGGTCTTTGCCCTTGTCACTTCTGCCCAGAGAGTGTTTCCTGGTGCCTCTACTGCACACCACCAGACAGTCTGTGTATTTATGCTTAGAATTGCTCATTTCTGTCTATTGTAATATAGATGAAAGTTTCACGAATGCAGGGACTTTGGTCACTGACTTCCATCTGCACCTTGAATGGCAGCTGTGTGTAGAAAATGTGCAGTCAGTGTGTGTGGAAGGTAGGAAGGTGGAAGGGGCAGCTTCAGTCCTTTGAGACACTGGGAGAGGGATATGTTTGAAGAGCAGCTTGAGTGAGGGATGTCCGTGTGCGGTGTATTTGAACACTCAGGACAGTGACAGAGCCTGGCCTCCCTCAAGGAAGGTGGCACAAGGGTATTGAAACAACAGCATCACTGGGGGGAAGGAGGAGAAGAATGTGCTGGAGACAGCTTAGCCTGTTTCCCAGTTTGTCTCAGAACAGTGTGCCTCAGAGCAGCATCTGGACAGCGCCGGGATGACTCCTACCCTCGTGCTTTCCTGCCCCAGCCACAACAACCCCACTGTGTTGTTACCACAAGTGCGAGCTAGAGGGAGGCTGCAGGTACACTTGAGATCTGAGAGGAGAAGATCTCTTCAGATAGGCAACGAACCCGGACATTATGGGATATTCCCAGGCTTCTGGGCTCAGGGAGATGGCAAAGGGCCTCCCCTGGCCCAAGCCAGCAGAGAAATGTCACAGCGGGAAGACGAGAATCACCTACTGGCCTGCCATTGGTGCCAGGTCTCTGGTAGCAGGGATTCTGACTTTGGGGCCACTAGCATGGGGCCCCACGCTGAGGGGCAGCCAACAGAGACCAGAAGGCAAGGCTGTGCCTAGCAAAGCCTCTGTCACTGCCTCTTAATCTCAGACGATGTCATCTTCACACTGTATTACAGATCCATGAAACTCCACTTTTGCAGCCAGGAAGTGTTTCCTTACTTTTTCTCGTTTTTCATATTTTATTAATTTTCTCCTTAAAATATGTAAATGACACCTTTGCTCATGGTAACTCAGACTTCAAAATTATATAGTAAGCTTTTTTCAGAAGATGCAATTTGGGCTTATCTATTTAAAAATCAGTAAGTTAATTGGGCCACCTTTGTGAGGGGTTAAAGATAAATAGGAAGGATGCTGTTTACCCTTGAAGAAAAGGTGAAGCTTTGCACTTTTATATTTTAAAGGTCTATAGTGAATGGAAAGGCAGTTGTCAGATATCTTTATGTCAACTCAATTGTCCATTTCCAAGGGTAAAATATATGCAGTGATTTACAAATAGATTATTTTGTAAAAGTTTGGAGGTTGTTTGCCTGAAATTCAGGAAAGAAACTTGCTTTACAAATACTATAATAAGTGACAATTTGGGTAACATGGCAGCCCAGACACTTGTCTGTTCTAAGAGAAAAGGAAACTGGCTTGAGATGTCATTCAGTCTTCTCTTAGAGTCTTTTTTGAGGCAGGCTCTTGTTACACAGTCCAGGCTGAACTTGAACTCTCTTCAGCACCCAAGTGCTGGGATTACAGGGTTGAGCCACCACTCCCAGCTCTGGCAGGGATGTAACCATTGGCCTGTTCCATAAATTCAGTTTGTATGCATTATCCACTGTTCAAATCTTTCTGTGTCTAAAACACTTTGATATGTCACATGGGAAGTATTGACTCTTCCCCCCAAATTACAGTTTTCTACCATTTCCTGCAATAATATCTCCTCTGGCCTCTGAAAACAGCGGCACCTTCCTGTCTCCCTAGTGTGGGGGGAGGGTGCTCTTCTTTTGGTGTGGTACAAAAGGATCTTCAGATTCGAAAGAGAGTGACTGCCACACGGAGAGCTTCTGATAGCTCCCTTCTGGGACCCGTGCACACATCTGAAGGAACTGACTGCCCGAGAGGTGACCTTTGGTCCAGTGGTGGAGAGGCTGATTGCTGGTCGGCTGCTGGACTGGTCAGTGCTCCACATCAAGTGTTTTCCTTTAAGAGGCCCCTGTGTCTTCTGTCTGTTTCCCTTGGATGGAATTCGTATGTTGGGTTTGGCACCCACCACAGTGCTGGGCCCAGCTGGTTCTTGTACAACAGGATGGCCCTCTGTTTTGCCTAAGGACAGCCTATCCTTGCCATTCCACCACCAGGGACAGGGTCTGGGGACAGCAATGGCCATGCAGAGGGATGCTTCTCCTGTATTTCCTTTGGCTGCACTTGCTGTCTCTGGTTTGACCTTGAGGGTGACCCCATGTCATTTATTTGGGGCTGTTTGGTGCTCAACAGAGGGAGGACGATGGCGGTATCTGGGATTTGCAGGATGCAGTGGAGGCCCTTCTGGGGGGCGGACTGTGTTGGTGGCCATCTGGGACCCTCTTCTCGAGTGCAGTTCTTGCCTCCCTCCACTCCTCCCAATTTCCATTTTCTTTGAGGCTGAGTGCTCTGGACCTGTGGCAGTGGACGCATGAGATAAGACCCTGTGCGGTGATGAGCACCAGAGAAAAAAAGGGTTTAGGTGGGAGATTGTAACACAGTGAAGATGAAAAGCCCACTCTCAGCTATTGTCCACATGTGGTTTGGGTCTGAGAAGGGTACTTCTGATTCTAAAACCACTTGAGGAGTGCGGTTTTTGAAACAGCAACAATGTCTGAGACACATCCACACCTTCAGTTCTGAACATGGCCTCTGCCTTTCCCATGAGCCACCTGTGCTGCCTGTCAGCCTGGAGGGAGCAGGGTGCTCAGGCTGCATGTGTGGGCTGTTCAAACCTCCAGCCCATCACTGCACAGAAGAGAGGCAGCTTGGGAGGAGGCTCAGCTGTACTTTGGTTCAAGTCCACTGCAACCGGTTATTTTTAAGGCAAGTGTCCATTCGGCAAACACTTGGCGAGGACTGCTGCTAGAAACTGGTGGGCTCGGTGGTCAGAACTCGTTGCTGCCCCCAGCTCTGAAAAGGCAAAGAAGGAAGTGACCACCATGTGGGTGTCTGTGTCTCAGGGCACAGCTCGGCTACTCACCTGGGAACAAAGGCGGGTGTGGGGGACCCACCCCTCCCAGTCAGAGAGGCTGCTGAATCCTGACAGGGCAGACTTGCTTTAAAGGACACCGTCCCCTGCGTCAGACTGAGCTCCATGTGAAGCTGTGTTTCAGATACATCACTGGGTGTTACTGAAACGTTCAAACTCAGCAGGCCATCGGCAGGAAGTGCCCCCGGAGGCTGACGGCATCTTTTCACTAAGGACAACCAGTCACCCTTCCTTGCAGGAGGTCAATGAGGGGCAGCTGGGCATGGCGAAGTGCTCAGAGATGGAAGCCCAACACTCTTAGACATTTCCTTGTGACAACACACGGGTCCCTAAAGACAGAGTCTCAGCTAAAAGGTAGAACTCGCTGTACCTGGTTTTTCCTTGGGCCTTGCTGCAAGGGCTTGAAATGCCCATCTTTCAAAAGTGTGAATGGTCTAAATGACCCAGAACACCATCTCCTGGCTGTTCTCTGCTGTGAACCAGGCTGGTTGACCAGACAGGTTATCCTGCTGTGTCAACACCCATCCAGAGACAAGAGGACAGGCACAGAAGGCACTGAGACACTTGGGCTCACGGCCTCCTTTGTGTGCCTAGCCTGTGTGCATTGGGCAGAGCTGTTTCCAGAGTCTAGCTAACGGTGAAAATGTCTTCCCAGCATGGCATGTGCGTTCTGTGTGCTGCAGGTTTACCAAGAAGAGCCATCTGCTTGTAACTGGTGATTTTCATGTCCAAAGCTCTCTCCTGCCTGTTGCCCACAGAAGTGTGCAGCTCTTGCTCCAAAAGAAAAGTCTAGGAAACAGAAAAAGCCCCAATCTCTTGATTTGTAGGAAGCAGAAAGTGTTTCCCATATCATCTAATCCCAAGAATTGCTCTGAGATCCACTAAGGTACAGGGACTACTCCATCCCTGTGTGCCGCCCTGCACACAGTGCTTCAGGAAGAAAAAGAATACACAGTGTTCTTCAGGAAGGTGAGTTCTGATGCTAATATGTCTTCCATAAGCTTTGGGATTGAGAGATTTTAGCATTAAACATACACAAGAAGAAAACCAGAGTCAGGCACTGGGGACTCATACCTATAATCCTAGCTACTCAGAAGGCAAAAATTGGGACAATCATGGTTCTGGGCCAGCCTAAGGGAAATGTTAGCAAGACCTTCATCTAAATGGAAAAAAAGTGGGAGTGGTTTGGCATACCTGTCATCCCAGAAGGATTGCAGTCCAGCCAGCCAGGGCAAAAAGCAAGACCCAGAGCAAAAAGTGTTGGAGGCATGGCTCAAGCTGTAGAACGCCTGCCTAGCAAGTGCGAAGCCCTGAGTTCAAACTCAATAGTATCGAGAGAGAGAGAGAGAGAGAGAGAGAGAGAGAGAGAAGAAAGCCAGGTTTTCTTCAAAGAGGAGAAACAATGTGGAAATTACATGGAATTTGTTCTTTCTTACTGTTGTTGAGGTGGAATTTGTGCATAGCAAGATGCAAAAATTGTGCGTGTACACTGGGATGAGTTTTGATACGTGTGCCCAGGAGACCAAGCCTAGCTCCACACAGTGTCCCATCACCATCCCCACCGAGCAGAAGGCCTGACCATTGCTGTGCTGAAGCTACAGAGTCCTGTGAGCTCCTGGAGACGGGCCCCTCTCACTCAGTGTAACCTCTTCAGCTGTCACATTTCTGCCTGTGACAGTCTCCTTCTTCTCCACTACTGAGTGACACCCCCAGTTTGTCCCTCCCTTTTCCTGGGGGTGGCTTTTGAGGGTTTGTTTGTTTTTTAGCTATTATGCATAGCACTGCTCAAACTCTTGTGCAAGTCTTTTGTGGACACAGGTTCCACTTTTCCAGAGCAATATCTACGGGCATGATTCCCGGATAATGAGGCACACATGTGGTTACCTTTATGCATAATTGCAGGTTTCAGTCCCAAGAGTGGTACAATTTCCTGTCCCCACCAGTCTGCAGGCCCCTGTTTCTCCACGTCCTCTCCACACTTGTTCTGCCTGTCTGCTGTGGCATTAAGAAGCCTCCTGGTGCAAACCAGCACCTGAGCACTTTTTCATGAGCTTTTCAGCCATTTGTAGTGTCATTTGTGAGTTTCTGTTCAACTCTTTGCATTTTTATTGGAGTGTTTTTCTTTCTATTATTGAATGTTATTGTAGGAGTTTTTTTTTTAATATGCCATGAGTAAAGGTGTTTGTGAGAATATTTTGCTCCATCATCATTTTTTTTAAAAGATTTGTCTTTCTCTGGGTGCCCACGTTGAACACAGCTTCCTGGACTAGTCACAGAAAAGGAGAAATGCTCCAGGTCCCATCTCCTCTGTTCTGTGTCTGCACAGTCTCAGTCTCAGATGTTTTTCAGACTTCACTGTCTGTATCTTTTAGAGAAAAAGAGAGAAAAGGAAGGTGGGCTTTCTGTTTCCCTCCAGAGCCCACCACACACCCACGCTGGGGCTATCTCCCTGTCACGTGTCTCCAGGTGCAGGTCTATGGAGCGACTTAGCGTTTGTTTCATGGGAAGGATATGAAGATGCCTTCCTCTCGCGTCTTTATCTGAAGGCTGTGTTCACTGGCTACAGACTTCTGGGTGGAACATTTTCCTTTAACGCTTCAAACATGTCACATATATGCACAATATCAAATATAAACTTAGGCATGTCAATTATGTCATTCTCATGTGATACCCATGTCATAACCGTGTCCTTTAAGAAGCCAGCACTGTCTCAGTACTGTCCCCTCATGGCAGGCCTTCTTGTGCCTATGTTTTCAGCAGACCAACTGATCACATGGCAGTGTTGGGCAGCTCTTTGTGTTTGTTCTTGGAACTCTCTGAGTGCCTCGACTTCACCACATGTGGGTTGTTGGTGGACTGTCTTAGAGGGCCCCAGTCTCTCCTTCCCCTGGGCCACAGCCTCTGCACGGCCTGTGTGACACTGACAGAGTCTGCAGGTTGCTGAGGTTTTGTGTGGTCTTCCATTCTGCTCTCCAGTAAGCGTGATTTCTGCTTCTGTCTTCAGATCCCAGCCCGCTCTTCTGCTGTCGACCTTGTGCGCTTGGTCTGCAGCATTTCCATCGGAGTCTGTTGAGGTCGCCAGACACTCCCTCATGCCCGTGTGTCTAACAGCCCTGGTGTATCCTCAGCCTCATTCTTTTTCCTGGTTTGGGTCACATTTTGGCTTCTTCTCTTGCCTGCCACTTTACGTGTGTGGGATGTGTGTCAGGTACTGGGTCAGGCCCCCTTCCTTCACCACATTCCACCAGCAGCTAAATTGCTGACGATCCTTGTAGGCTATTTGGATGATATGAGTATTTTCTATCTTAGTGGCCCTTCGTGGGATATGTCCTGTGTGTCTTCAGTGACCTGCTAAGCGAGGTCCTACCAGGTCTCTGAAGGTGGCAGTGAGGACTTGTGTCATCTCCCCACATGTGCCATCTGCCTCTGCTCTGCCACAGCAGGCACCATCACTGGCTGTCCACCCAGTAATGGCTGCACAGCTCCCTCCATGAGTATTCGGCTTGGTGGGGGTTGCCGGCCTATGCCTCACACTGTGGTCCAGAAGCTGCCCAGAGGCAAAGCCAGGCAGAAGCGGCGCCTATGTGGGTGGCTCTCTGTCTCCCGGACGAGAGGGAAACAGCTTCTCACCGTTGGTTTGCAGCCGGCGCACTGGCTGACGTGCTCAACCTCTTGCCCCTTGGCCAAATTGCTGCTGTCACTGCAGCTATAGTCACCAAGTCCTTCTTGTCTGCGGGTTTTCCACTTCCTGCTAAACCTTTCAGACACTGAAGTATGGTGATGGCCAGAGGGTTACGTGTGACTTCAGGTTCTGCTTGGCAGATATTTCTTAGATGCCACCTAGCCCTGGCATTGCTGGGGAGTTACTTGGAAAGACTGGGCTGCCTTGGTGTTCTTACAGTCAGACTGCTCTCATGTCCTCAGCATGTCTCTATGTCCCCTAGACATACTCCTTCGGAGTCTCGTGAAGGACCTGTGGAAGCAGCAGGCTGAAGGGGAGCGCCTGGGCCCTCAGCAGCTGGACCAGATGACAGACATGATTGCTGAGGCCATGCAAGGCAAGCGTCCAGAGGGAGGCCAGGACAGCCACGGGAGAGGGCCTGAGGGACAGTCACAGGAACACATGGAAGGCCTGGAGACAGCACTCCAAGGTGACCTCAGTTCCTCAGTCCTTTGCATCCGGGTGGGCACGGGGAGGGGAGAGCCTGTTTTCACCAGGCTTGAATGCATTCTTTCTGCTGGGGAGATGGGTTTGTATTAATGATTATTATCTGAACTTTTGCCTCTAAAAGCTTTCTTAGTGAGTAAACCTATCAGAGAAATGATGTTGAATGGCACACTGCTCTCTATGAAGAGGCTTAATTCCTCCATGCTGAGGTTCAGAATTAGAAGAAAAGGTGGGTGGGAGCAATGGAAAGTGTTTTTATTTGGATTGTGTGAGTTATATTGTCAGATATTTGAATAACAAAGTGAAAGGGATTTACTTGGCTTTCTGCACCCTCTGAGGCTGCTGGAGGCGGCAGACACCACCCTGCCCTGGCCTCACCCACAGTCAGCCAGGACCCCAGAGACCACTCAGGCAGGCGGCGAGCCTCCCCTGAAGCTACCAACTCAATGCCTGGCCCATAGTGGGTACACAAGAACATGCTGAAAACCTGCTGAAAGGCTCACCCCTCTCTATTGTGGGAGTTGGAACAGGCTTGCTGGAAGCAGGAAGCTTGATGTGGCTTGCAGGAGAGGACATGGTGGCCTCCACCATGGCAAGACACTGTAGTGGACGACCCCTGTGCTGGAAGGAGTCATAGGCACAGGAGGGTCTGGAGGGTCCCCACGTGTGACTTAAGGAATGTGCGTGAGTCATACACCCTCATGTGTTGTGGGCAGGGTATTCACTTAGAGAGGTCGGTCAGAGTCAGGAAACTGAGTCAGTGATGCCTCAGCTACCTGCATCCTAAGCAGTTTGGGTGAGATGCTTCACTGTTCACGCTGGTAACTATCAACTGTGGCGAAGCACAGGGGGCCTTTGTGCTGTGGCAAATGTCAAGATGACCCACAGGTCTGTGGAGCTAAGAGACGCAGTCATGAAAGCCACAAGGCCTGGGGTATAGCTGGTCAACCCCCTTCTCTCCCACAGCTGTGCTGCAGAGAAGGTTTGCTCTGGGTAGAATGCAGCCAATGCCATCACACCTCATCTCTTCCAGAAAGGTTCTGTGTAGACACCTTGTCACACATGGTGACACCTTGTGATGTCATTTTGGTGGGATGTACTTGACGCTCCTGTCTCTTACAGATCACAGAGTGCATGAGGAGGACGACCCCGTGTACGAAGAGGTAAGGCAACCATCCTTGAAAGCCTGGTTTACCCTAAACCCAGAGTCATGCTGTACTCTTTTTATTCAAGGTTCAGAAATTTATGAAGTGCAAAGTTTATTCCCTATAAAAGTCTGGGAAAAACACTTCACAATCCCCAAACAGAGAAAAGTATACAGAGCACACACAAAATTGTGTATACCTACATATGTGATGTGCTGATACCTATTTTCAGATTATAAAGTAATATTTATCCATTATATAGAAACATGAAAAATATGGTTAGTACAAAGAAAATTAATATTCTCAGAACTTCTGCACCTGGGGGACAGTGACTGTCCCCAACCTGACATGTCATGCAGCTTCCAAGGTTTACTTGGATGGGCCCTGGCCACATGGAGGATGAATTAAGGTTAAGTAAACAGGCGGTTCTCAGCACCCTGGCCACTTGTGGGGCTTGTCAACACGTGTGACCATGGCCATGGTCAGTGTGCAGCTGCACACACTGCAGAGGAGGGGACCTTCCCGTGCATATCAGCCTCCATTACCTGCGCTAGTTTGTTAGTGTTTCCTATTTAAGAACCTGTGGTCACTAAGATTCCACCTCACCCCTGTTAGAATAGCCATCATCAGCAACACCACCAACAACAGGTGTTGGCGAGGATGCGGGGAAAAAGGAACCCTCTTACACTGTTGGTGGGAATGTAAACTAGTACAACCACTCTGGAAAAAAATTTGGAGGTTACTTAAAAAGCTAGACATCGATCTACCATTTAATCCAGCAATGCCACTCTTGGGGATATACCCAAAAGACTGTGACACAGGTGACTCCAGAGGCACCTGCACACCCATGTTTATTGCGGCACTATTCACAATAGCCAAGTTATGGAAACAGCCAAGATGCCCCACCACTGACGAATGGATTAAGAAAATGCGGTATCTATACACAATGGAATTTTATGCAGCCACGAAGAAGAACGAAATGTTATCATTCGCTGGTAAATGGGTGGAATTGGAGAACATCATTCTGAGTGAGGTTAGCCTGGCCCAAAAGACCAAAAATCATATGTTCTCCCTCATATGTGGACATTAGATCAAGGCCAAACACAACAATGGGATTGGAGTTTGAGCACATGATAAAAGTAAGAGCACACAAGGGAGGGGTGAGGATAGGTAAGACACCTAAAAAATTAGCTAGCATTTGTTGCCCTTAACGCAGAGAAACTAAAGCAGATACCTTAAAAGCAACTGAGGCCAATAGGAAAAGGGGACCAGGAACTAGAGAAAAGGTTAGATCAAAAAGAATTAACCTAGAAGGTAACACACACGCACAGGAAATCAATGTGAGTCAATGCCCTGTATAGCTATCCTTATCTCAACCAGCAAAAACCCTTGTTCCTTCCTATTATTGCTTATACTCTCTGTACAACAAAATTAGAAATAAGGGCAAAATAGTTTCTGCTGGGTATTGAGGGGGGGGAGAGGGAGGGGGCGGAGTGGGTGGTAAGGGAGGGGGTGGGGGCAGGGGGGAGAAATGACCCAAGCCTTGTATGCACATATGAATAATAAAACAATAAAAATTAAAAAAAAAATAAAAAAGTGTTTAACTTAAAAAAAAAGAAACTGTGGTCATTAGTGTTGGTCTTAAGAATACAGAAAATCAGCTCATATGCAGTGACAATGGTGTTATATGATTCTATGAAACTTTTTTTGAGTGGAGAAAAAAGAATCTTTGGTGAGTTATTCTCCTGTCAGATTATCTTAGTGGTTTGCGACTTAGTGGCTCTTACAAGAAAAGAATAATACATCAGGAATTTTAAGCCCAGCAATGGTGGGACACCCACCTGAGGGGGTCAGGAGACAGTTTCTGGATTTGGGGAGAGGGGAGGAAGTGGCAGTGGCCAGGGCACAAGCTTGGGCCTGTGCTCCCCATGGTAGTAGGGCCCCTCGTCTGCCACCAGTGGAGGTACCAGACTGTTCCCCGTGGCCTTGTCACTCTCCTCATGCTGAGAATTGACTCACTTCTCTGTGGCTTGGGATACATTGTCAGGCAGTTTTTAAAAAGGTGTTTGAGTGCTGTGTGTCCTGAGCTCTTGTTCATCAGCACCTTCCTTGTTTTGCTCATTGAGACACCATCTGAGAGAGCCTTGTCCCCTTTCCTGAAAAGCCCCAGGACATGTCCTGGGCCCATTGGGTAACTTGAACACAGTACACTGTTTTCATTCAGAATCCATATTTGAGCAAATGTCCCCAATAAGTTACTATTTTGTTTAAAGCACAAGAAGAAAGGCTGCAAATGAGTTTTAGTCAAAAACAGGATGATTTTCTTTATAACCCTTTCTCAGTTTCCTAAATGAACATGTTTTGATAGAATGAGTTGTAGAGTCAATCCAGTTCTCCTGTTGTCTAGTGTAACCTTAGAGATAAGATTTCATGGATAAAGCACCCTACTGGAACCATGGGGGACTCGGGCATCATACACACCAGGGGCAACCCTGATAGGCCTCATCCTGCTGGTAAAACTCAGTTAGGCCTGAGTTCCAATCCCTGATCTGCCAATCGCTACCGCTGTGACTTTGTTGGTTTTTTTTTTCATTTTTCTTTTATTATTCATATGTGCATACAAGGCTTGGTTCATTTCTCCCCCCACCTCTGTGACTTTGTAAAAGTATTTAATATCTAACTGCTATAAGGCTCAGAATCCACAAATGAGAGGCCAGACCAGCACTTCGTCCATGGGGTAAGAATTAAGTGAGGTGGTTTGCACTAAGCAAGTGAATGTCAGACACATAGTCAGTGTTGAGGGCCATGATTACAACACCGGTTGGGTGGGGTGCTGGGCAGGTGGGCCTGAGGAACCTGCTGTCTGGGAGGTAGGATTAGATCGGACAAGTGTCACCCCAAAGTGACCAAGTGTTCCTCAGTGTCATGAGAGGGCAAGCACAGGTCCCCGTGTCATCCTTGCCCTGGGTTAACTGTTCTGCCTCAAGATTCCCATCTGTGAAACAGGATTTTGAAGGATCCCAACTCCTAGGGTTTTTATGAGGACTGAGTTTATGAATATAAAATCTGCTACTGTTTCTTTCTCTGCCTAATTATTATTGTTTTATTCATTTACTCACATGTGCATACATTGTTTGGGTCATTTCTCCTCCCGCCCCCACTGTAATTATTATTATTTATTGTTACAATCGGGTGCTCCATGCTTCTAGAGGCTTTTGCTATCACACAGGTTATTTTTTAAAAATATAGATGCCAGAGACCTACACTGAATACAAAGTCAGATTCTTCAGAAAGGTGTGTGTATGGGGGTGGATTCGGACATACAAAGCCTTCATCCTCCACTGGGTTGGCATTCCCCCCTGATGTGACTCTAAACACAGACAGACAGTAAAGGCTTTTCTTCAAGCGCTCAGACTATCACTATCCCACAGCAACATTCCTTCCGTCCTATAAGCCAACAACCGTTCTCATAGCCAGCATCTCACGGGAATTTCCTTTCTGCCAGGTCAGTCGCCTGAGTGTCCAGCTTGGGGACCTCTTGCAGGACCGCGGGTCCCCACTCTTCTCTGAAGTCCCTTTTCTGGAAAAGTCCTTCAAAACAGAGATCAAGAAGTCAGAAGAGCCCGAGTCTTCCTTGTCTTCGGAAGAGGAGACAGCTGGTGTGGAAAATGTGAGGAGCCAGACTTACTCCAAAGACCTGTCAGAGAAGAAGCTGAACTTGGACGCCAGGGCCCACAGGCTTGGGGTCGAACTCCAGAACTGGGCTCCAGGGCCTTGGCAGGAGGAGCAGGGCCCCCTGGCAGCAGCACGGGGACCCCCCGAAGGCCTGCAACTGGAAGTCAAATCTTCTGAGGAGTCGCAGCACGGGTACATTGTGACGGGGAGCAAGTGAGTAGAAGCTCCGGTTTTTATCTCCTGGTGCCCTGAGACCCTGGGGGAGGCAGGCTTCACTCAAGTGGGGAGATGCTTTTATTTTTAAATGTCTTTAACTGAGAACACTGTGCAGCGGTGCTGAGGAATCTGAGGTGTGGGAGGCAGCCCTGCCGCCAGCGCTTACCTGGGGCTTCTGAACTTGGTCCAGCTCCAGGGCAGTGCTCTGAAGTGAGTAACCAATCCACAGCGGGTAATGCGCTTCCCGCCTCTCTGCTCTTGACAGTGGGCCCGCAGGCAGGTTCTCCTGCTGCTCAGGAGGAGTGAAGTAGCAAGACCCTGCCCCGAGGATGAGGGCCAGCAAGGGCCAGGAATGCTAAGCTCTGTGCTGGCTCCCTGCTGTTAAAACTCCAAAGGCCTCCTCTCTTTCACATCAAATAGCATGAAGAGCAGGATGCGAATCTCCCTTCAGAGGAAAAATATTCCTCATGGCAGCACAGTGTTCCTTCCCCGCTCCTGCTGTGATCCGAACCTAACAAGGGAGAAACTTTAAGCCCATGTACCCAGAGAGGCACAATGGTCAGCCATCTCTCAGGCCCTGGTGCTAGTGGCTGTGCCCCTCACCAGCTTTGTGAGAAACTGCTATGTCTTCAAGTGACGTTTCAAAGCGGAGTATGTGTGTGCGAGCGTGTGTGTACAGGTGCATGTGTGCACACCTGCACAGGACACCTTCATTAGACAGAAAGCCTATGTATTGCACCTGCCCAGCTGTCTGCAGGGGAGGAGCTGCTTATTAAAACAGGCACCCATCTCCCCTAAGACTGACTCAGACCTTGGTCTGTATTCAGCTCCCAACAGACTCAGTCTGCTGCAAGTTGGGTTGTTGCCACACTGGAGATCCCAAATCTCATCAGTGAAAAATAGTTGCATGCCATAGTAGGGAAAAGTTATCTTTTGAGCTCAAACCACAGACCATTACCAAAGTCAAATTAATACTTAAGACCTTTTGAACCCTGACAATCGTACTTATGCTTTCAGATGAGCCTTGTGCAGCCACAACTTCAAGTTTATCCCCAACACTGTCCCATTTTCTCTGCAGTCCTCCTCTAGACCTTTGCTCAGACGACACGACACACCTTCTTGTCCTCATGCTCCCTGTCTTAGGACAAGCTTCTGGTGGACGTTGGGGCATCTGTCTCCTGCTGTGTGTGGGGTTGCATAGAGGTGCCTAATAAAACACTCCGTGGGGGGTTGCAGCTATGCAGGGGAGCAAAGGAGAGATGCTGATGGGTGGCTCAGGGAAGTGAACCATAGTAAGGGTGTCACTTATTATAAATTGTCAGTATCCTGAGTGCAGGGTTCTCCCTTCCCTGGGACACATTGCTGGGTGTGTGTTGTATCTTGTGTGCCATGTGTGTGTGTGTGTGTGTGTGTGTGTGAATGCCTGTACAACCTGTTCCCCACAGCAGGCCACCAGTGTCCTTAGCATCATTTTCTCTGACACAGAGGACGTGTTTCCTATGTGAGGACAGGGGCCCCCTCCAGCCACTGCCCCTCCACTGGGCAGGAGGCTCAGTTGTACCTCAAGGGACAGACAGACACCTCCATGAAAATGTTATCATTTTAGACTCGCATACGTGATAACAAGGTGTCAGCCAGGAAGGACAGATGGAGCGTTCAGTTGTCTCGCTGCATTTCAAGTGGGTGTGTGTGCTGTGTGTGTTGTGCAGGCCATTATGGGAGTAAAGGGTAGTCAGCAAGGGCATGGTCTCTGTGCAGCCCAAGCCCCTTGAGGAGCAGAGACTGTCAATCCAGACCATTTCCTTCCTGCTGGTGGCAAATTCCCAGTAGAAGACGAAGTGTTGCAGCTTTTCTCGTTATGTGTTTCTGGTTGTGTTTTGAGACCTGGTGTTCACCTGCTACAAGCAGTGGGCTTCAGAGCCCATCATGCCTTCCTGGCTGGTTCCCGGCTTCTGCCTGTCTCTCCATTTAGATGAAGGATGCTGGAGAGACACTTCAGGCCCTTCAGCCAGTCTCAGTGCTGCTGAAGGCACTGAGTTTGGAAGCCTGTGCCCTCTTGTCCACAAAGAGATGGAATTTTGTCCTTATTATCAGGTTAATTAATAATTTAGAATTCTCTGGGGCAAGACTTCGCCAGAGCTTGGCTTAAACCCAAATAGATCAGCTATCAGATTATAGGAATTGGGCACCATTCTTAAAACATAAGTCATATTGGTGAATCTGGATGTCCCATCAAAAGAAGGACATGAGTTCTAACTTGCCACTACCATGTCGCCAGTGTGCACTGTATCTTCTGGCCTTTATATAGAGGAAGAATGTGGTCAGCTCTGCTGGCCTGTTTCCCCACAGACAGGGCATCCTTTGCTGCTATCCCTTTTATAAACGAAGTGAGTTATTCAAGCCTGGATGCAGGGCAAGGCAGCATCTCAGTCCTCTGAGGATGATGTTAAAATGGTAGGCTGGTGGGAGGGATCACAGGATAGAAGTGGGCAGAGCCATTGACCACTCCCAAATCTAACACATAAGTGCTTCACTCAGCCAACAGAACCCTCTGCAGGCACATGCACCTGAGAAGGACCTTCAGAGCCAATGCGGCTGTCCAGGAAGGAATCCCAGAGTCAGGGAAACTCAGGGGTCACAGGTTTGATGTGGGGACAAAGTTGTGCTAGAGGGACCCATGATGGCTCTGGGGACAAAGCAGACTCAGCAGGCTGTGCAGTCAGGTGTGACATAGCTGCGGCAGATCATGTGGGAGGCTCCACCCCTCTGGGGAAGTGCCCAGGACCCCACCATCATCAAAACGTCTGTGTCACACGACTTTCACTTCATGATGGCCTTGTGGTGAATGAAGACAACCCCAACTTGCAGGGCAGGATCCCACACAGCCCATGATGGCAGGTCTCTGGAGAGGTCATAGTGGGGTGGAAGAAGTCTTCAGTGCTATGAGTGGATGGAATATTCTTGGTGCTGGAAGATGGAGCTTCAGTTCTTCTGACCTGGTTTTGGAACAAGTTTGACTTTTTTCTTTGTGTGTGTGTAGAACTGGGAATTGAACTCAGTGTCAGAGCTATGCCCCTAAACCTTTTGCGTTTAGGTTTTTTTGTCTTCTTCTTTCAGAGAGAGTCTCATGCTAACTTTCCCCAGGCCTGCCTCCCACTCTCCCTTCCAAGTAGCACATGGTTTGTTTTTGAGATAGAGTCTCACTGACTTTGCCCAGGCTGACCTTGAACCCAAATCCTCCTTGTTTCTGCCTCTCAAGTAGCTAGGATTACAGGCATGTGGTACCACACCCAGAATGACGGTATAGCTGCTATTGCTCTGTGGGATCTTTCCGGAAGGTGGGGTGTTCTCCACTTTGTCACCATTTATTTCTTCCATTTGCATCATGGAATGATTAATGTTTAAGAAGGTTTTAGTTTTAGCCACAGTGAGTAAAAATAATCACAGTTGCCACTAGGAAGGAGCAGGAGTAGGGAGCGAGGAGGAGGAGGAGTAAAGGGGAATAGGAAGCAGCTTTCATGTCTACAACCCTGGCTTCCTGCCTGACCTGCTGGGGCAGGGGCCGTGAAGACAGCACCAAGAGGGGGCCGTCCAGCTCCAGCACATGGGCCATGCCCCTTGTCTGTGCCCTGACAGCCTTTCTAGCCCTGGTGCCCCCACCTGTAAGACTGGACAAACGTGTGTAGTGCCTGCCGTAGTGGGCATACAGGGAAGGTGCTCAGGTGTCAAAGACAAACACAGCTCGACTTTCCCTTAAGGAAAGTGGACGCACCGCAGTTTAGCTTAGTGGGTTGTTTTGACATTCAAAGGAGGAAAGTGTGTGAAAGCACACGGAAAGATCACAGTGTGCAAAGCATGAGGCTTACTGATGGCAGAGGACACAGTTTTCACCACTGGGCTCCCACACTCATGATCTAAGGAATCTTAGAATCCTGCATCAGGCTCGGGTGTGAAGTGCTTGCCTAGCGTGCAGGAGGCCCTGGGTTCCATCCTCAGTACAGGCACACACATGCACACATGTGTACACGCACACACATGCACGCGCACACACACGCTCTCCTGTGTCATAACAAACCAAATTTTTACCTCTGAGCCCCTCATTTCAGGAACCAGTTTCACACTCCCTTCCTTGCTCCATCAGTTGGAACTTTTCATCAGTCTCTACTGAACAGCTCCTCTCTGCTGCCTGCTCTCCACTTTCTCAGCCGTCACCACAGACCTGCCATCAGGAAGTCCCTCAGAACATTCTGACTAGGGTTTGACAAACCCCACACCCTTTTGGCAACCATTGGGAAGCCTGACAACCCCCTGCCACTGGTTCCTGTGTCCCCACAGTCAGGTCTGTCTCACAGTTGGGGCGACCCTGGCGAGGAGATGCAGCTGCCAAAATTGGAGTTGATGAATCCAGCAGGGGGACCTGGTCTCTCCCCCGACCCAGGGGCCCACAGACTTCCTGAGGGCCAGCTTCTGCTCTTTCATGGGCACTGCGTTTGGTTTTTGCTCTTTATTGTGGAGGATTTCGAACTGTCACAAGAGTGAGGTGATGGCTCACACCAGCCGGGCTGAGCAAAGTGGTGTGGTCAGTGCCCCTTCATTGATACCCCTGGCTGCTGAGAAGCAAGAGCCTGTTGGGAGGTCAACAGGTGGACAGCAGGAGGCAATAGGTGTGTTGCACACCTGGCCGTTCACCCACGCCTCTCACTCTGCTCTGTAGTCAGACGGTCCCCAGTGCTGTGACCATCGGAGACTGAAATCTAAGTTAGGCAGGTCAATTATGCCTCCGGCTACTTGGCCAACGGGCTCCAGAGAGGCTCTAGAGGGCAATGCTGCTGTGGCCTTGGGAGCAGCATGGGGGCGGGCAGGCTCCCGTCCTCCTTCATCCTGCTCTGCGAGCTTTGCTGATGGGCATCCTCGAGTGTACACCGTGGTGGGAAAATGCTACAGTATGTGCTGCTGCCTGGGAGGAAGAGGGTGAGCCTGGCAGCCCAGCGTGGCAGGACGGCTCCTGGGGAAGCTGGCCTGTGCTCAGCTGTGGGAAGGGACTCGCACTCCGTTGGAGGCTTTACGTTGAGGAAGTTATTAATCGAGATCATGAGATGCTCAGCTTGTAGTGAGAGTGGGTAGGAAGGACTACCTTTCAGGGCTGCTTCTGTGGAGCGAAGCCCACTGAGATGGGGAGGAGCTGCCCAGGAGCAGGGCAGGCAGGGCAATCTGCTCTTGGGACAGAAGCAGGCTTGGAGATGCTGAGGGGAGGCTCTTCTGCCTGGAGGGACTCATTCCTTGGGATAAAGCCACTAAGCATTTTTGGAAAGTGTAGTTTTGGTAGTTGGTGCATGTGTGTTAGAGTGTGTGTGTGTGTGGTGTGTGTGTATACATGTGGTGTGTGGTCTATTATGAGATGTTTATTTGCATGTGTACATGTAAATTTACACATGTTGTTTGCATGTGTAAGTGTGTGTGCATACATGCACGTGAGTTAAAGGACTCAGTTGCAGAGACGGGTGAACGTGAAGACCAGGCTCAAATGCCCATCAGAAGGTAGCCATGAAGGAAAGAGACGGCCAGTGTCCCGCTCGTCTCATGTGGACAGGGGGCCCCAGTGCATAGGTGTGGTGAGAGGGAGGGAGGAGCTGGGGGGTAGGGGACAGGCGAGTGCAGGGCCCTTCTCTCTGGCCTGTCCTCCTCCTTGGGCACTGTTTCAGGAGAGTTGGAAGCCTGGGGGGCCCTTGTGAGTCAGCATGCACTCCATCCTCTGCCCCCTCCAGCCCTGTGAATCTCCCTTAGTTCTGTCCAGCTCAAGCCTGTCCTGTCCATGCTCATGCCCACACTGGTGACTGCCCTAGTGAGTTTGGGCAGCCCTGGCCAGGCACCTACGTGATCCATGAGGGAAGTGCTCTGTCCTGGGGCATCTCTTTGTCTCCTGGAAGGACAAAGCAGTGAGAATGAATCCTGACTATCAGGATGCCCAGGTGGTGGGTAGATCATCCCAGAGCTCACCCGGGGTTCCATGAGCCCAGCTGCCCATAGAAAATGCCACACAGGCTCCGAGAAGAAATGAGAATGACCTTTTGCCTTACTTTGTTCCCAACACTGAGACAGCTTAGGCGAACACTGGATTGTAGCCTTGGGGTAGCCCGATGCCTCCCTCGCATGCGTTCTGTGAAGATGGTAGATGTTAAGTATTTGTTAAGCTTTTGGCATTTTTAATGAGGTGAGATGATTATGATTATAGTGAGAAACACAGTCTCGTCTTGATGAGAAACACTGAGTCATCAGAACACAGCAGTTTCTCACCGCTGATTGGCTTGTGAGGTGTCATGGGGAAGAGGACGTCATCTCTCATGATGAGCTTCCAGGGAGGGGTGCCCAGGAATGCTTTAGGTCAGTTGGAGCATGTGGAGGGGTGCACACCTTGGGTTCGGGTTAGAATGTGTGGAGGGGTGTGTACACATCTGGGGAATGTGTTGGAGTGTGGAGGGGTGTGTGTACACATCTGGGGAATGTGTTGGAGTGTGGAGGGGTGTGTACACATCTGGGGAATGTGTTGGAGTGTGCAGGGGTGTGTACATCTGGGGAATGTGTTGGAGTGTGGAGGGTGTGTACACATCTGGGGAATGTGTTGGAGTGTGGAGGGGTGTGTACATCTGGGGAATGTGTTGGAGTGTGGAGGGGTGTGTACATCTGGGGAATGTGTTGGAGTGTGGAGGGGGGTGTGTACACATCTGGGGAATGTGTTGGAGTGTGGAGGGTTTGTACACATCTGGGGAATGTGTTGGAGTGTGGAGGGGTGTGTGTACATCTGGGGAATGTGTTGGAGTGTGGAGGGGTGTGTGTACACATCTGGGGAATGTGTTGGAGTGTGGAGGGGTGTGTACACATCTGGGGAATGTGTTGGAGTGTGGAGGTGTGTGTACACATCTGGGGAATGTGTTGGAGTGTGGAGGGGTGTGTACACATCTGGGGAATGTGTTGGAGTGTGCAGGGGTGTGTGTACATCTGGGGAATGTGTTGGAGTGTGGAGGGGTGTGTACACATCTGGGGAATGTGTTGGAGTGTGGAGGGGTGTGTACATCTGGGGAATGTGTTGGAGTGTGGAGGGTGTGTACACATCTGGGGAATGTGTTGGAGTGTGCAGGGGTGTGTACATCTGGGGAATGTGTTGGAGTGTGGAGGGTGTGTACACATCTGGGGAATGTGTTGGAGTGTGGAGAGGTGTGTGTACACATCTGGGGAATGTGTTGGAGTGTGGAGGGGGGTGTGTACACATCTGGGGAATGTGTTGGAGTGTGGAGGGGTTTGTACACATCTGGGGAATGTGTTGGAGTGTGGAGAGGTGTGTGTACATCTGGGGAATGTGTTGGAGTGTGCAGGGGTGTATGTACATCTGGGGAATGTGTTGGAGTGTGGAGGGGGGTGTGTACACATCTGGGGAATGTGTTGGAGTGTGGAGAGGTGTGTGTACATCTGGGGAATGTGTTGGAGTGTGGAGAGGTGTGTGTACATCTGGGGAATGTGTTGGAGTGTGGAGGGGTTTGTACACATCTGGGGAATGTGTTGGAGTGTGGAGAGGTGTGTGTACATCTGGGGAATGTGTTGGAGTGTGCCACCTCACTGTGCAGCAGGATAAACATCCCTTCCCTGCCTCATTGAGCAGTAGGATAACCAGTCCCTTCCCTGCCTCAAAGTGCAATGGGATAACCAGTGCCTTTCCTGGCCCTATAGCAGGCTGTCACAGCTGCTGGCAGGGAGGGCCTCCATAGCAGGGTTCTGATTGTGCTCAAATGAGCACACAGTTATCTCCATTTTGCTTTGAAATACACAGCCATCGTCTGTCACTTCACGGTCTAAACTTCCTTAGGAAACAGTTGGAGTTCTTCTCAGCATATGCAGTCCTAGCTGTCTGTGTGTGGCTGCTGTCACCCTGATCACCTGGATACCTAACTGGGTCAGAGCCGGGAAAGCCCTGAGGCCCCTCACTCTGAACCCAGACGTCAAGCAGCAGGATGGGATTTTGGAGCTCTGAAGTACAGCAGCTTTGGAGATGTGTAAATGTTACTGTTCAGCCATTGCAAGCAAAACTGCTCCTCAGGATATACAAACAAGAAAATAGGGAAGTCTAGGGCATTTGTAGCCACCCTCTTGCTGGTGTGCCCCGAGTGAGTGCATCTGGAACACCTAGAGGGGTGTGTATACACCTGGCAAGTGAGTTAGAGTACATGCAGGGGTGTGTGCACACCTTGGAAGGGTGTTAGAGTATGTGGATGGTCCTGTGCAAGCTTGCAGAGTGAGCTAGAGTATGTGGAGTGGTGTGTGCACACCTGGGGAGTGTGTTGTTTTCTGGGGGCGTCCGCACAGGCCCCACACCCTGGTCTAGTGAGATGTTCATCTTAGTGAGTGGGGCACATTCTTACTCTGGGACTCTCAGACTGAGCTGGTCCTCTTTGGACAGAGATTTTGGTTTTGTATTTTGATGTTAAATATATTATCCTGGACTACCATCCTGATAATGTTTGTTTGCCAGTAGAGGGGGGACTCCAGGTGATTCGGAAGGGTAGCAGATGTGGGACCCACTGGCATCCCAGGAAGTCATGGGTTCCTGGGACAGGCTCAGCCTTGCAGCCATACCTCTGTGTCCACGCAGCCCACTGCCCACCATGGGACAGCCTCTTCCTCGTGATCTCTAGTCTGTGCCTCTTATCTGTGCTTATGAATGAAACATGGCCCGTGGTCAGTTTGTCTGAGAGCCTCATGCTGCTGATGGTCACAGGCCACAGTGGGTCTGCAGCTGTGTCCACAGCAGGCATGGCTGTGTCCAGGGCCAGATACAATCTGACCTTCAGCATTCCCTCAACTCATATGGCCCTCTGTTTATAGACCGCTGCATCCGGTGGGAGTTACTTTCCATCTGTGTCTCCTGTCCCTCTCTCCCAAAAGGGTTCCTAAGCTCCAAATTAGTGACTTCCATCTCCAGCTGACGTTGCACCAGCTCTGGGGCTGCACTCGTGGCTGATTCCTCACAGGGCACTAGGTGTGGCATAGATGGATGGGGTCTGATCCCCAGGCCCTGGGGGCTGTCTGAGGTTCCTCAGTGGGTATAGAGCACGCAGTTGCCCAGCCCCAGAGCAGCCCTCACCATGACAAGCTGTCCCTCTTCCTCCCCAAGGCCATTATCTCCTCCTTCTCTACCCACAGTGCAGCCATCCAGTCAGGAAGCTCATATGCTGGTGTATCCTCACTTAAAGACATCCCCTCCAGACTCAGCTCCCCAATTCTCTGCCAACTCTTGGACAGCACTCCAGGAGACCTTCTCCTGGTCGCCACAGGGAAGACCAATCAGGCCCGTCTTTCCCATGTCATGAAACCGCTCACCTAGACTCTTTGGCACGCTTGTCCTTCTGTCCTCATGGTCCAGTTGTCCAACCTTCTCTCCTTGCAGCCCTCTCTGGCTCACTTCTTGTCTCTCTGGCTGCCCTTTCTTTCTCTCCTGCTGCTTCCCCCTCATGTCCCCAGCCCTGAGTGCTGGAGGTCCCCTCAGCTCCATGCTGACGCCACCGTACCACCTATCTTCCATTGGCCAGCTACGAGCATCAACTCTGGCCACCTGACAGCCCCACTCAGTACCCACTCAGTGCCTGGCCTGCCCTCAATGCAGCATCTCACCTCCTATGTTCTCAGCTCAGCTGATCCTGTCAGCACAGCCTCAGCATCTCTCTCTCCAAATCCCAGATCCCACCACCCGGCCAGGACCATCATCCTGAGTGGCTGCAGTGGCCTGTTTGTCCCCCTGGACCCCAACTTCTTTGTGTTCTTAGGGAAGTCCAGGTGATACTCTCTCCTGTGCACATCCTGGGAGGGCCATTCTCCCATAGCTCTGACATCCCCTCCCGACTGCCCCACCCCTGCACCTGCCTTTTTCACTGCCTAATGCCAAATTGCTCTGTTCAGTGTGGCCTCAGTGTGGAGAAACCCCCTTCCAAAATAGCTCCTTTGTCCCTTCCCCATCCCCCACTCTACATCCCCCTGAATTTTCCTCCATAGAATTCACCCATTGATGTGTGCATCAGTCTGCTCAGGTAGCCCTGCCAAGGTACCATAGGCCTGGTGGCTTGAACAACGGCACTCACCCCTCCTGGGTAAGGTGCTGGCTGGGCAGAGGGGGTCTGTCCCAGGCGTTGGTGACCGCAGACAGACCCTGTGTCTTCACATAATCTCCCCTGCACACACCTGTGTCCAGTTTCCCCTTTGATGAGGGTACCAGTGACCATTACTGGATTAGAGGCCATGCTAATGACTAAGAATGCAGGACCCTATTTCCATTTTTTTTTCCTTTTTTTTTTTTTGGTGCTGGGGACTGAACTCAGGGCCTTACACTTGCCAGGCAAGCGCTCTTCCACTGAGCTAAATCCCCAACCCCAACAGGACCCTATTTCCAGATAAGCTCACATTACCTGGGCTTTGGAACTTCAGCAGATAGATTCTTGGGTGACACCATTCAACCCGTACTGACAAGCTAACCTTTCTTTTTTGGTGGCGAGCATACACCCCCCACGTGAAGGCAGGGCTGTGCTCTTCTTGTTGACTGAGGCATCCCTTCTTCCTCGTCTGCTGAGTGAACAGAGCAGTGGACACTCGGCAAGGCTGAAAGCCTTGCTGTCATGAGACTAAATTAATACTTCTGGACTGGTACCAATGGGATTTCACAGGCAGCTTGTGATTTGTGAGACTGAATCGTGGATCAGAGTTTGTAATGGTAACGTCAAGTCCCATGTGGTTACTGATCACTGCCTTGAACCAAGCAGCTCTTCCTGTCTGATTGCTTGGGAGTCTTTCACTGCAGTGTCCTCCTGAGACATCCACTCATGACCTTTTAATGAGGCGCTGTTGAAGGTGCACCTGCTTTGGCCCACCATTTATGCCAGCGTTTAAATCCCTCTTCACTGGGATTACCATTCACTGTAGAAATGAGTCCACATAAAATCTCTGCTTCCTCTGCACATTCAATGTTGTCCCACAATCCAATTTTCAGCATCTGGTCTTCACTCTGTCCCCTCTTTTTCTGTCTCGGTTGTTCCCCTCCCTCCCTCTGCTCTCTTTATTATGTTTTTATTGAAGGCCGAGATGAGCCAGTGTGGCATCATAGGCCCATTACACTTGCTAACAATTCCATTTGCACTGTATTGTCTGTCTTATTGCTGGAAAATTCAGGTGATTCATCATGCCTGAGGAAGCACCTGATCCCAGGCCCCTGAGAGTAGGATGCCAGTGTCAGAGCTGCAGGCTTCAGGGCCTCCCCAGGGACTCCCAGCTTCTGAAGCATGGATGAGCTCTTTGGTAATGCTGCCCCTCCTCTCTCTCCACAGCCCCCTGAGCCCAGACAAGGGGAAGCAGTTGATGGACGAGGTCGCCCGCCTCCTGCAGGTGCCACCGAACATCTTTGTGGATGTCGAGTAAGTACTGGATGGATGCTGGGCCTGTCAGCTTCTTCTCAGCTCACATTATGTTCAGTCTCAGAAATCGGTTTGCAAAGGAAAGAGTTGCATGCCTGGGGTTCTTGTTAATTATATCAGAGAGGAACTGTTCGGAGAAGAAATGAAAGGAAAATTCCAGTGGGTTTGGTAAGTTATTTAAATACAACTGAAATCTGCATTCAGTTATAAGAGTCATAATCTCCTGACAGCAGTGTCATTGAGGCCAGTGGCCCAGCCCCACTGCACTTGGCATTGCCTGGAGCCCACTCCACCACAGGACTGGCCATGGCAGCTGACCCTCTGCCCATACTCACTGAGTGCCTGTGTACGCAGGACCCTGCCACTGTCTCAAAAGCTGCTGCACTCAGTGTGTTGCTGAGGTGACTACAGTGTAGCCAGAGTCCTTGTCTCATTGGTGAGAGAGGCCATAGAGGCACAGGACATGCACAAAGCCAGTCCTCTCTGTCCCTTCAGAGGCATGCAGATGCTGGAGTGAAATGTGGAGGCAGGCTGGCTCTGCCAGGGCCAGGGCATTGGTTGTGAAGCGTGCAGGCTGCTAGGAGAGGGGATGTGCAAGGGATCAAGGAACAATCCCGACACACGGAGTGGATCAGCAAGAACTGAACTGAGGCTTACCTGGGCCCCTGTTTATGTGTATGATTTCCAGGCTGGCCTCCACCCACTGTTTACAGATGCTGTCTTGGCAATCACCTACAGCAATGCACTTTGAACACTTGCTGTGACCTAGCCTGCAATGGGACTGGGCATCCCATCCAGCCACAGTCCTGCCCTGAATGTGACGTGTACTGGAAAAAGGCAGAGAAGGGTATGGTGACAGGCTGTAGGGTGAAGGGACATATAAGAGGAGGCCCACCCAGCCTGGGGGCCAGAAACCTCCAGAAGTGGAGAGATGAAGGCACAAGGAGTCCCAGCCAGAGGTGCTGCCTTCCTCCTGGGGTGCTTATCATACCTCACCCCTCTCCCTCTCCCATGGCAAGGGATGGACATGTTCCTTCAACATGAAGGAAACATTCACAGATGGGTCAGGGCCAGGAGGACCGCAGGGAGCCTCTCATGTACAGGGCCTGCAGGGATGACCCACACCTACTGCTCAGGAAGGCAGCACAGGTGAGGAGTGCACAGCACACCGACAGCCATCAGAGAAACAGATCAGGCGAGGTATAGAAGGCTGTAGAGGGCATAGGGTGTATAGACCAGGTGAGGGAAGAGGGAAGGTGTAAGAAGATGCAGACAGCAGAGGACGCACGGTATAGGTGAGTGAACATAGGTAGAGGAGGATGCAGAGGAAGGCAGACCAGGCGAAAGAACAGGGTAGGTGTAGGAATGCTTCAGAGGATGAATAGATCAGACAAGAGAAGACAGGTGTAGGAGGCAGCCGTGTGCAGAGGATGTGCAAACAGGTGAGAAACAAAGGTGTAGAATACAGGATTTATCTGGTTATGGGCAGAGTGTGACTTCAGAGAAGAATGAGGGTCTTGGCAGGGGGATTCCCCAGTTCCTAGCTGTCAGGCTCCCATGGAGGATCTGGCTGTTATGTCCCTGAAGAGTGAAAGGTGTCATCTTGTGGGCTGCATCTGGACTGGGTCACTGTCCATTCCTCACCACATGTCCTTAGACACTGGCTGTCTCACACCAGGCCATGGCTCCATGGTTCACGTTTGATATGTCCTGGCCCAGTGGCTACAGAGTGATGCCTACGTACTAAATACCAGTGTGACAGAACGACTTGCTCACCCTGACCAGCCTCACTCTCACTCTGTACATTGGATCTGGGTGGGTATCACAGCCCTAGGAAGTTTACCTGAAGCCGCCCAGGCCCAGTTAGTTGCTGATGCACAAGAGAACGAGTGGATGTGTGTCTGTGTTTGTGTTGAAAGAGGGCTGTTGTGGGAGGGTTCTCAGGGCAGTGGAGGACAAGCAGAGATGTGTCACAGGAGTACAGTGAGTGGCCTGAGTGCTGGGCAGAGGCCATCATGGTCCTGGGCACCTTACAAAGAGCAATGGAGAAGGAAATTGCCTGGAGCTCCCTCAACCCCACAGGGGCTTTCACTGAATGTTCTTTATTCTTAGCAAAGTCTTTCCATGGTGGCCAGTGATGGTTAGTGTGCCTGGGGTCCTTCATATTTTGCAGAGGTTTGCCCTCGGTGGCCACCCCTGAGCCATTTGTGTTGTGACTCAGGAAGGAGACCAAACCCGGCTGCTCTGCAGGCTGCACACATGAGACACTGAGACGTGGAGTGGAGCTACTTTATTCTCAGGATAGGATGGGAGAGGGCAGTGAGGTCAGGTGGGAGTTCTATGGCCACCATGTAAGCAGCTTATAGAAGCCTTTCCCTGACATAGCAGTGCCCAGGCCACTCCTGTCACCTATCATCTCCTACCTACTCCAGCACGGTTACTGGGTGTTGGGGGGAAATCAGAGCCTGCTGGGGAGTGGGGGTTGTAGTTGGCCTCAGTGGTGCACCAAAGCTCAGCATGGCCGCACCCGTCCTCCTTTACCAGGCAAGGTCTCCAGAGGCCACACTGAGCCAGGACAGAGATTTCCCAAGACAAGAGGGGAGGCTACTTTTCAAGTTTTTCTGGCACCCTGGGTGGCTACACTATAGTCTTTGAAGACCTTTGAAGAGAGAGTTTCTTTTTCACACATGACATGGTTTTCAAAGTCCAGCAACATGGTGTCCTCGCCTGACCTCCTTCTTTCCTTTCTCCCCAGCCTCGCCTGGGGCCTGGCCTCATTTCTCTTGCTGCTCCCCTACAGGCCCCCTGTGTGTTCATGGGGTAACTTCTCCCCACCATTTGGCATAGACAGTCCCGGGAGCCTCTGAATAGAGGACGGCAGTTTGTCAAGCCACCACAGGGAGGAGGCACCAGACAAAAGGACTCTGGTGCACTGGGTTTAGCCACAGAGCTGATCTTTCCTGTCTGCTCTCTGCCTCTCTCCTGCCCTGTCCTCCTATGCAGACCCGTGAGCCGGAGCACCGATTCCCAGCACAGGGGTGTCTTATCCTCTCTGAGGAGCAGCTCTGCACGTTTCCAGCTAAATCCTCTGTAAATATCTCTTCCCTGGTCTCCTTCCTGCTCAGCGCACTGGTGGTTGCTGTCTCTAGGAATGGAACCTGTATTCCATCCTGCTTAAGGCCTTGGAGCATTTGACCCACAGCTTCTCCTGTGGCCTTTGCTCGCTTCCCCTGTTCCTCTCAGTCCTTATCCTAGTTCTGAGCTAACATCTGGTCCTTGCTGGTTGCAAAGCCTTCTCCAGAGTCTCCAGTCCCAGCCCAGCAACGTCTGTCTCTCCAGTGTGAATCATTGTACCTGCTGCACATGCATGGGGTATCATAGCTGTGCCCTTGGGCGTCTAAGCCACATGTACATGTCCTGAGAATCCCCTGGGCCCAGCTGCAATGGGCATAATCTCCAAGGACTGACTCAGGTGTCAGCTGGGCCTCCGGAGCCTCTCAGGAGGGAGGGCCATGACTGGTAGCACCCTTCTTGCCTGGCATTGTGTTTAAGAGCACATCCTCAGAGCTATTCATTGTTCCAGGAACTGAAAAGAGAGGACACATGGCAGGGAGGGTGCTTGCCGACTTCGTCTGTGCTTTTATGGAAGTACCAGTTATGCTTAATATGTTTTGTTAATGGTTATGTAACTGTCAAATAAATTCCATTATTTCTTATTACATCATTAGAGACCATTAAAACAGCATTAGTATGCTGATGTAATTATGCCTGCAGACATACAACGACCACAGTTATGATTTTATAATCTAATCATGGCTGTCCCAGGCAGGCTGATTGATGTTGGGGCTGCTTCCCACAGTATCCAGTAAGGTGGGCAGACCTGGGCTGAGCAAAACCAAAGCAATGTTGCAGAGAGTCTCAGAGTCACGAGGTGCCTAATGTCAGTTCTGTGGACAAGCTCCGCTGAGCTTCCCAATGGCCACAGGGATTCTGGGCCAGCCCAGGTCATTGTGGGTGGGGAGCCCAGTTCTATGGTCAATCTTCCTGGCTTTCCTTCTGCAACAGGCAGTTTAGAGGGCTGGAGGGCTGGCTCAATTGTAGAGCACCTGCCTAATTAGCGTGTAGTCTTGAGTTCAAATCCCAGCACTACACACACACAAGAAGTTTAGTTCCTCAAGCTCCGTGCGCTTGTTCTTCAAGACAGTGGCTGAGATGCAGCAGTGGGAATCCTCCACCCTGACACTTGTGGTTGGGGTCTCCTGTGTACACAGGATTGGGGAAATGCCTGCATCCAGTGCAGCTCCTGCATCCCTTCTCCCTGGCCCCTCCCTTCCGTGCCACCCTCATAGCAGGAGATGATCTGTGGGAATTTGCTGACTTTTGGAAATTATACTTCTGTTTCCTGGGGCAGAATTGTGACTATTTGTCCCTAGTCTTGTCTCTCTGCATCACAGGATTCCTGAAGACATTAAGCAAAAAGCAGGGGTGAGGGGGATGAGAACTGGCTTCGCCTCCCTGGGTTGATACCTTTGGTTATCTCTGTGGCCCAAGATTACAGACCCAAGATAATTTGGACAGTGAAAATTAACAGCAGCAGAGATTGGACCAGGGGAAAGTGGATACTGCACGGAGTCAAGCACCTCTAGCAGTCTACTCTAGAGCCCCGAGACGCGCCTTGGTAAATGTACAGCATTCGTGGTATGGGTGCCTGATTCCTGCACAACCATGCGCAGCTGTGGTGCTCCCTGTTCTCCTGTGCTCAGGATTGGCTCAGTGACATCACCCGATGAGGTACAGAAAGATAGGCCTCCTACTATGAATTCTTCTTGCTGGAGCAAAGTACAGGCTGCAACCTCAGTGTCCATCCTTACATTGCAGAAGGTTACATAGGGGTGATCTTGTGGCCAGAGACAAATGCATGTGGCTTCCTTGAAGTAAGGAGCATCAAGGTAATGTGATACCATGTCAAAGCCACCCAGTGTAGTCTTTTGACAAGACGAGACAGCAGGCAACAGCCACTGTGTATTTCAAAGTAATTCTGCGGGAGAGGTAGCTATCGTTCATTGTAAGCAGTGCCCATGCTTTGGTAAAGATAGTAGCATTTAACATATTTGGCTGAGCCCCTCTCCTAAGTATGACATGATACAAGAAAGCTGCTTTCCCTGGTAAGCCTCACTGCACTGCGAGGAGCTAGGGTCCGTGCACAGCCACATGGGTCTGCGTGCAGGGCTTTCTCAGGAAGGAAAACCTGAAAGTCAAATAATAGTATCTTTGTTTAGTAGTTAAGCCTCAATGTTTCTTTGTAACAATGTGCAGCTTCCTTTGTGTCTGTTCAGGGGTTTCTTCCTAATTGAAACCTCAGCTCTGTGTGTAGGGTAGATTTCTTACCTCAGTGGATAGCATGACAGATCCCACTTATCTATCAATAAGTGGCTTTCTCCCACGAAAGAATGGTTTGTCCCCATGAGTTCTAAAGTCAGATGTTAACCTTGCTTCTCAGAGACTTGCAAGGCTCTAGGCCTCTCTGTTTTACTTTCTACTTTCTGATTAAATACAGGACATCCCCTTTCTATACTAGCAAGACTCATGGGATTTTTTCCAGTTTTCCTGATTTTATGAAGAATCAGAGGGTTACCAAGCGCTGTATGGACTTAGGGAAGGTGGCCATAACTGTTGGACCTCACTCTCACCCCAGTGACCCTCACTTTGGACCATGCCCCACCTGTGCAGTAGTCACTCAGTAGATGTCCGGCAGAGATCTCAGGCTGATGCTCCCTGAGGGGGGAACCTCTGCTGCCAGTGATCCAGGGTTGGCAGATTCAGTCAACTCTGGAGGCTCCCAGGTGCCCAAGAACTGCTGCACCTGCTGTGCTGGGCATTGGCACAGACAGGCCTTTTCTTGGGAGCCAGGGTTCAGGCAGTGGCATTTGTTGATGGTGGGGGGAGAGACTGGGTGGCCCCAGGAGTCTTTTCTCGTCTCCAAGGGCATGAGACCCTCTCATGGGAGATGATTTCTGGCATACACAGCAAACAAGTTTTGGAAGTAAAGTGTCTTATGAGATTAACCCAAGGCTCCTAAGATCTGCTGAGGTGCTGAGAGGTCAGCACTCTGTTCCAGGTTAATGTCCTTAAGTCTGTCCCAGGATGAAGCCAGGACCTGTGGTGGTATTCAGAGTGAAAAGATTGGCATATGGTCAGTGACTGAGCTTCTCAGTCGGAGAGGCAAGCCCGGGCTCGGCTGGGGCAGGTTCCCAAGACCACCCAGGCAGGATGGTTCTCTAGGAGCTCTGGCAGGACTTGACACATGGTGGACACACAGCTGTGGTTTATTCAAGGAAGGACTCAAAGCCAGATCAGCAGTAGCAAGAGGTGGAAGCCAGGGCCCCAGGCAGGAGCTCTGAGGTTTCGTGGTGTCACACGGGATATACTCAGCTCCTCTTGGCAGGTGCTGTGCAACACACTAGTTCTCGGGAACCATCCTCCACAGGAGCTCTTCGTGTTTGGAGGCTGTTTACTCCCTGGGCTGACGACATTTGCCTTAATTAGTGTGTGTGGGAATGTCTTGGGAAGAGACCTCAATGAGAGTTCCAGGTTTTCCAAGGTCACCTGCTGAGATTGCAGAGAAGCTGACTCCTTGGCACATTGGAGCTGAGTTGCCTAATAGCTTTGGATGTGGCAGCTGTGCTGGGTGCTGGGAGCCTCATGCCAAAGAGCCACCTTGCTGTTCAGAAGCAGCTTTGCACCTGCCCTCAGCCAGCTCCCCATGAATGATGGCAGCTGGGCAGCCAGGATAAGGAACATACCAAGAGCTCACTGCTGGAAATACCATGGCACACAGGCCAACAGCCCAGCCACCTCTTTGCTACTCTGTTGACCAGAACCTCCTTCTCTGTTTAAAATAGAGGTCCCTCCTATTGTGTGCACCAGGGGCCACCATGGTAATGGAGGATGTGGTCACAGTGACGTTGGCTGTGAGGACAGGGAGGGTTTCCCTGCAGTTCCCAGGTGGAATCCTGTCTACAGCACCCTGTAATTACCACAGCTCTCCTAGGCAGAGAGGAAGGCAGTGGTTTGCAAATGCTGTGAGGACAGAAGAGCACTGGTTCCATGGCTGAAGGCAGCATTGTAGAAATAAGACAAAACCACAGCAGCAGGACTGAAGTGTGACTGAGGGTTAACTCATCTGCACAGTCCAAGTGATAGATCCTTAGCTACTCAAGGAGACGTGCGCTTGCATACTCTCCCCACGCCCAGTTTTGCTTCCTTGGTTGGAAAAGACCCAGAGAGAGTGAGTGCTCACCTTCACAGAGATGGAAGTCTCAAGTCAAAGTCCCAGGTCCTGTTTCTCGGGGCTGTGCAGAGTATGTGCCTCCATCCAATATCCCCTCTTGGTCAGCATGCAGTTCCCTGGGCTGTCAGCCTGTGGTGCCCCAGCTGGATGGAGCCCCAGCCTGGGGCTCAAACCACATGTCATTCGGGCTCTGGAACCCATTTGTCTCCCCACCTGATTGAAACACCACTGTGACCAGAAGCATCAGAATTCATTGCAATGTGAGACAAGTAGACATGGAGTTAGCTACATGAGTGCCACTGGCCAATTGCTCTGCCATGATGGTCACAGAGTCTTTCCCGGGACCTGCTGCTCTGGTCACACATGCTTCTTGTGTCTGGAACCCAACAAGCCCTGGCTGCACAAATAATCCCCATCCTGGTCCCACTGTGTTTGCTGAGCATTTACAGGGTGCCAGGACCTGAATGGGGACACACCTATTTCCAGGAGCCCTGTCTCAGGGGTGGAGCCAGCAGCATGAGGTGGAATTTTGCCAGGGGGACAGCTGGATGTCAAGCAGGGTAGGAGCAGGACTGTGGGATGAGGCTCCTGGACTGGGCCCTTGTGCTGCCCTCCTGTCTTCTTCTTCCCAGGATACCACTCGGTAGCAATGTCACCATCTGGGTAATTTCACACCTGACTTGCAATACCAGAGCCTTCCAGACCAGAGTGAGTCCAAGATGTGCTGCTGTCTTACCCCATTGTACAGCTGAGAAGCTGAGGCCGGCAAGGCTGAAAGGCCCAGTAGAGCCCATGGCAGTGACATGCCAGGAGACTTGCAGTCAGACCACACTGTCCCCTGTCAGTGCAGGAGTGGCAGTTGACCACATTCTGGCCTTTCTTGGGTCCCTCAGAAGTGGATTCGAGGGTCCCTGGCAGGGCTCCTGGTGGGGGGTCAGGCACGTGGCTGGGCTTCATGGGTTAGAGGTGGGGGTGATGATGCTGGGTGGTCATTGCCCTGCTCATGGCAGCCAGAGAGCTCTTTGCTCCTTCTCAGCAAAGACGGCTGCCCTGGGCTTCAGGGGAGGCGGAGTCTGCTCTCCCTCTTTATGGTTCACACTGCACACATGGCAGATATAAGCAAAACTGGGAAATTTTTCATTGTTTTCAGAGAACATTTTCTGCACCTGAGGGAAGACTTGGGCTTAGGGGTATTCTAATCCCATGTGGCAGGGAACTTTATAGATGTATTTAGGTTCATTTTCACAGAAGCTACCTCATAACCTGAGTCCTGCTGCTTTGATGGTGGGTGACCATTTCTCGTGTGAATAAGAGAACAGGTGAGCTCAGGATCTGACTCCATTGCAAACACAAGTTGATGATCCCTGTGGTGAGGCCCAGCAGAAAACATCACAGTGCCCTCGAAGAGCCAGTCGTCCACTTGAGAAGCTAAGACTCATTCATAAAACAACTCACGTGCAGTTTCAGCACTAGCTATCAGGCACTCATGGTACTCGCTGGAGAAGGGGAGAATCCGCTATTGGTAATCACTTGGGGCTTTGAGAGGCAGGTAGAGATGACATTCTCTGCGAGGAGGGAGCACATGGCTCCAGGAAGCTGGCGTGGACAAAGGTACACAGTGGGAATGACCCTGCAGGCCCCTGAGGGCCAGGGAAGGTACTGACTAGTTCCATTGGGAGCTTGCAGAGGAGACCAGTGAGAAAATGTTCACCTGAGAGACATACAGAGCAAAGAAGTGGCCAGCCCGCTCTGGGTAGGGTAATTCCCTTGAATTCCCAGGTGGGAGGGCTGGACACAGGAGATTTCTCTTGATGGACGTAAGGTGGAGGTGGCAGCTCTTGCTATGTGTGGGGAGGAGGAGAGAAGTGGGATGTGCAGTTGTGTGGCAGTGACTCCCACAGGCCGTGTTTGTGCGTGCTAGTGCGTGTGAAGCTGCGTGGGACAGTGATAGTCCTTATTATCTGGTTCACACCGGGTAGTTTGTAAACTTGTCTTCCCAGCAGTCAGCACGTTCTCCAGCTGCCTTTGCCTATGTTTTGTCTAGAAGGGAGATTTACCCCTTAGAAGGTGTCTAAGGCATCCATTCCATGAAGAACTATCTTAAGGCTGTCATCTGTGGACATGGGGTCTACCCGCCTTCAAGAACAAACCCCAAACTCCCAATGTTTTCTGAGCTTGCTACACACAGAGTATCCAGTTCCCGATGCACAGGGGAATTTCAAATGATTTAAACTATTAAAAATAGATGCATTTTTTCAAAACTACGTTCATGGCATTTTAAAAGTGTCAAAGATAATTCCTGTGTAGCAATTCCCTGCTGGCCAATTTTACAATAAGTAATCCTTAATGACTTTGGTGGTTTTTAAATGGCTCCTGTAGGGCAGAGTTTGACAGCAGTATTCTCCCCTTCCTACTTTTGACTCACAGGACTCTGGAAGTCCTATGCCAAGGTGTTTTCCATAGCAAGTCTTCGTTTTCACTTGCAGGGGTGTCTGCTTGCTAATGCTGGGTTATTGGGATTGATCTGAACTTTTCTATGATGAGTTATCTCCCCCCGCCACACACACAGTGTGTGTATTAGAAAAGCAAAACCTCCAAGAAAATTACTGGAAATGGAAACTGAGTCACAGCATTGAAGATGCACCCACCAGAGAAGAGTCACACCTGTGGTATGGCTGGTCTTGGATGTGTGCTTTGATCTGGGAGCCTCCTGTGTGGGTAATATTTAATATTGACCATTCTTAAATGATCTCTTCCAGGGTTCTGGGACCGGCAGTGACTTTCAAAGTGAGTGCCAACATTCAAAATGTGACAACTGAGGATGTCACAAAAGCCACAGGTAAGATGATCTCATCATGTTTGTGCACACACTCATGGTCAACAGAGAGGCAGTGGCACAGGGCCACCCAAAGGACTGTGCTGTCTCCAGGTAGACTGAGTCTGCGGCAGGGTAATGTCAAGGTCAGCCCCACCTGGGCCTCACCGTTTGAGTTTCTCTGAAGTGTGGACCTGGCTTTAGCACCTTGGCACTGCTGCATCTAAGAGGTAAAATAAAACACAGTTTTGGAAAAGCAAGGGTTGGTGTCTGCAGCATTCACTGAGCACAAGCAATGCAACTGGTTGGAGGTTTTTTATGCAGTGTCAGCCAGAAGCACACAGATCTTCTCTGTCATCCACGGGCAGAAACCTAACACAGGTCCCAAGATGGCTCTTGGTTCAACTGTTAGATCCTAAGTTTCTGAGCGTCTCTAGAACCTGTCCTGATGGAGCAAGAGAGGCTTGGGATGTGATTGGTGTTGGTCATTGATTGAAAAAACAAAGCTCCACCAACTAGCTGCTTGGAGACAAAAGAGAACAGTCTCTGCATTTTCCTGAACACCGTTTCAGCCTACAGAGTGTTCCTGTGAACTGTGTTGTGTAATCTTTCCGGTGAGAAAAACAAGGTGATGTTATAGGACCTCAGGTCAAGGCTGTATCACTTTGAGATGACTTGGAGAGTGCAGGTGTCTTGGAGTCATTTTTGAGAGGTCAGGCTGAGTCCGTGGCCCCCAGACATGGCAGAGCACAGCTGTTTGAATGAACCTTTTGCATTGCTGATTCTGTGAACTGTTTTGTTTTTACTGAGATTTAGGGGTTTTTGAGGAAGAATGGAGCAGTGTTCTGCTTGACTGGAGGGAGGGGTGCTTGCCCTTCTCTGTGGCATCAGAGTGGCTCCTGCTGCTGTAGCTTTTTATCCAGTGCTAGTGAGAAAGGCACAGAAGCTGCCCCGTCTTCTCCAAGGGAGCATATCACCATCACCGTCACCGTCTTCTCCATTTTGGTTGCTGTTGCGTTTGCTTAGAGGGTGTCTTTGTGCCTTTAGGAACTCTTAGTTGCCAAAGGTAGTGACTTGGGGGGCTAGTGGGCTTTTTTTATTTAAAAATGGATTTCTTGCAAGGTTGTGCTGAATGCCAGAAGTCTGATGGAGCTAAGCTTTGCAGAAGGCTGCACCCCAGCTTCCGTTTGTCACAGGGCTCTTGGAGCTGGGGCACAGTGCAGCAGACTATGGCTTCCTTGCTCCCATGAGCAGTGTTGTGTGGTCTAGGAAAAGGAGCCCAGTGACGCCACCCTGAACACGCCACATGGACGCGAGGGACTTCAGATTTTATAGCTTTGACCCTCAGAGGCTTCCGGCTACCTCTTCCCTCAGTAGTGTCTGCTTTACATGTGCCGACCCGATTCCTCCCTGGTTACTGAGCATATTAAAGGTGAGCGCTTGCCAAAGGTTCATGAGGAAACGCGTGGACAGTGACAGTCCGTCGGGTACCAGGTGGTGACTTGTGTGACACTGGACTTGCTGGGACTTCAGGATGCTGTGAATGGGGCAAAATGACAAGGAAGGCAATAATCCTTTTATATGTATATATCTAAACTCATGATGACATGCCCACAGACAATGGCGTTCCATTTATTTTATTGCTTTCTAGTGAAAACAAGATTGATTATTTGAAATCTAGTTTCTTGGTCATTTTGAAAATGTCCATGTCATGCTCTAACATGTACCAAGGGGAAAATTCCATATGAAGTGATGTCTGTGTCTCTGAATACTGGAACTTGCTGACTTGCTCCAGTGCCTTTTCTTCACTGTCGTAGCGAGGCAAGCTATGCTGTTCCTCGCTTGTACATCTGCAGAGTTGTTAATTTATGTGTTATTAACTCAATTTTAAAAATATTAGCGCCTTTCATATTTTGAATAATGTTTTGCCATTATAACTGTACTTGATGCTACATGGGGAGAGGGTTATAAAGGATTTTACCGTGCACAAGGATGGTTGGCACCTAGTCCTGCTCAGAGGGTGTCAGGACCACTGATAGCGGCAGCATCCCACCGAGTAGCCATTCCACATGCGAACTGACCAGGATGAATTGTGAATTCAAAAGGAATTTGTTGTGGTTCTTGGTTTTAAACGATGGTGAAGAGTCTCACTAGTGTTGTTGCAAACTGCTGAGTGTTGCCATTGGGGCAGGGGCACTCTGGAAAGATGGCTGTGGTGCTGCCATGTGTGTGTATCATCAGCACACAGAGGCGTCTGTTGAGCTCACAGGCTGCCTGAAAATCCAGTGGCTGTCTGCATTTGGCCCCTATAGTTCTGAATAACACATGTGTAGACATCTTTTGTTATTAATAAAGGAAGAGTAACCCTGGCAATTTATTTTGCCAATTTTATATAAATAACACAAAACCTAATAAATAGGTATATAGTTATTACCACACAAGTCCCCATCAAACGTGATATTTTTACTGATAAATGGTTTTCATGTTTAGAACCTCTTCCTTGTAGTGGGCAGTCCTTTTCTGAGAATTCTGCCTCATTCATTTACTTAAGTTTCTTTTTCATTTGTGTATATTAATTGTACAAAATAATGGTTTCATTATGACATTCTCATGCATGTGTAAAATGCACTTCAATCAAATTGACTCCCCCATTACTCTCTTTTCCCTGCTCCCCTCTCCTGTGGGTCCCTTTTCTCTTCCCTAATATTGTCCCTTTGACTTTCGTGTCTTTTAGAATCTTAAGTTCTGCATATGGGACAAAACATGTGATACTTGTCTTTCTGAGTCTGGCTTATTTCCCTTAACCCGATGAACTCCAGTTCCATCCATTTTCCTTCTGACAACATCTTGTTCCTCTCTATGGCTGAATGAAACTCCATTGTGTGTGTGCACCATGCTTTCTTTATCCATTCACCTAATTTATGAAGTTAGGAATGGACACAAGGAATCAGAGAATATTAAGAGAGTAGTTCCTGAGCTGTGTGCAGAAGGTGCAGAGACAGCTGGCGGACACTTCTGCCCTGTGGCCGAGTCACCAGTCACATTGGCCAACACAGAAAATCCTTTCTTACTGTCATTTCCTCGGGAGTTTATTTTTGGTACTGTTTCTCATTCATTTTTACATCTCTTTTTCAAAGAAAACATAGTCACTCGTCTTTTAGAACCAGCACTTGCGTTTGCTCCTCTCCCTCTCTGTGGATACCCCACTTAATAACCTTTCAGTTCAGTAACTTATTGCCAGTAATTGCTCTTTGAGCCTTTCCGGGTCTCCTTCTTGGCTCTTTCCCCCAAACGCTCCCTCTCCTGGCTCTGGTGTGGCCGTGTCTGGGGCACGTGGCACCCGTGTGATGCATTTTTGACTTGTTTACTGAACATCCAAGCAGGAGCTGCCTGTCCCCAGACGTCTTTCCCTCCCCTCTCGTCTCAGTATGCCCTGCTTGACCTGTCTAATCAAAACCTCCAAGTTCTAGAGACTGGTGTGTGGAAATACCATATGTCATTTCCAATGACAGGCATCTTATTCAAAAAGCCATCTTGTATTGTGTCTGCCTCCTGGAGTTTTCGCCTCCCGCTGAGCACAAAGCAGTCTCCTCTCTGCTGACTTGCTCTTCCTGTGCTTATGGTGTATATTGTGCTGTCTGCAGGGTAGGGGTCTTCTCTCTGTCTCCTTGGATGCTGATTCAGGACTGGACCAGGTTGGCTATACCCTACAGCCTACTGCACTAACTCCATGTGGTTGGTCAAAGCCCACTTGGTTGGTGTGAGGGCTGCCTGGCCTTCAGCTGTCTGGGTACAGCAGCCCAGTGTGTTTATTCTGAAAATAAAATGTGCTTACTCCTGGTGAAGTACAACGAGTCCTTCGGCAATAATAATACTGATGTCCCAGCCGGTCTTAACTGTTGATTGGAATGAGTGTCGTGCTTCTTGGCTCTTGTCTACCCCAGTCATATTCTCTCCCAGTCTAAGCATGGCACCAGCCCTAGGGCACATAAATATGGGGGAGACCGGCCCTGCCCTCAGACAGCTCAGCCTGTCAGGGCCACCAAGGCTCTGCAAGGGCTGGACAGCAGTGACTGGGAGCTCTGGGGGCTCCACAGAGAGACACTGGCGAGGCCGGAGCTTTGAAGGTGAGGTGGAGGCATCCAAGGGGCTGGGTGTATAGCCTGATATACAAGGGGACTGAGCTTGGAAGGCCTGGGTCAAAATGGGACCTTGCAACATGGGAATTCCATCTTCAGTGACCACTAAGAAGGACCTGGCTTGAACTTCACTGCCTCACCTTGGTGGCATACAGTAGGGTTAGCTGGTGGCTATTGTGTGGGGCCTGTGATGGGGACCCAGGAACCAGGAGCTTCTTGGGGCCAGAGATGGGGCCTCCACAGAATCATCAGCTCTCATGTGGTGTGCCTCCTCCCATCAGCTTTCACTCAGCTGCTCACTGTGGGCCCCTTGGGCTGTACCAGCTGCTCCGGCTGGAACTGTATGCTTGTCACCATCCACTGTCATCCTAGAACCCATGCACTGTCTTTGCACTTCCATTGTAATTAAGAGAACAAAATAGACTAGAGAAACTGGTGAAAAAACTCACTTGCTAAGAAAATTTGTGTTCACTTACAGGTGGGTGAGATACCTGTGCAATCAATCAGGAAGTCTGAGTTCTCTCTGGAGAGACAAAGTTAGAACAGAGAAGGGAAACTCAGGCCAGAGCATCAGGTGCCAAGGCTGCTAGGGGGTCCTGTCTGAGACCCAGTTGCCCCCACAGCCCAAGGCCATGACATGCTTTGTCACACTTTCTGAACTAAGGTGAGCAGAGCTCTGGGATTGGCCCTGGTGGAGGCTTCCCCTGAGCTCTGGTGCTCACCTTGGCCTTCAGTTCTGGCAGGTGCAGGGTCAAGGACCCTGCAGAGCTTCGGTGGCCTGAGGTCAGGGTGGACAGGCAAAGGAAATGTCCAGCAAAGAGCACAGGCTCACCTCCTCCTCTGGGACACGTCTCTGCTTAGCTGCACTGCCCGCAGGCCTGACCTCCCACTTGGCATTTGAATATTTGAACAAGGCAATGAGAAACTGAAAAGAAGGGCCTCAGAGGAAGACAGAGGAGGAGGGGCTGGGGAAACAGGCCACAGGGAGCTGTCAGGGTGTCCCTGAGGGTAGGAGATTCAGGGCTCAGCAAGCCAGGTCTTGTCACACTTAGACAGCCACATGTGGGACACAGCTTGGGGAGTGGAACACTAAAAGTGAAATTTTGAAAGGAAAGAACTGTTTTTCAGCTCCGACTATTCTGTATCAATTATCACTAGGAAGAAAAGCGTTTGCTTTCTTTCTTTACCTAACCGTTCGATTATGATTCGAGGCATCACCATGAATACCTGATGTTCTTAGTGTGGGAGGAGAAGCTGCTCTTCCCTTCAAGGCAGCGCGATGGTGAGTAGGATGCATCCTGCAGATGGATGCTCAGCTTTCAGGCACACTGCTTTATGTGCGCTTATGCTTTTATGATGATGGGGAAAGAAAATCTGAAGATGGAATGCTACGTTCCTCATTCCAGCTAGAACACAAAAGCCAGTGGACATCGGCTGGTTTGATGACTAGCGCTGTAGAATGCACATTTGGAGGAAGCTGTATTTTGATTCTGATTAAAATGAATCCACTAAGAACCAACACACACTCATTTAGAAACACTTTATGGCTTGGAGAACTGACCAGGTTCTTCGTGTGGCACCACATGACCTGCCCTCATCCTGTTTATGAGGTGACCAAGCCTGCTGTCTAGACGGACCTAAGATCTATTTGGGATGCTGATCTCTGTTCCCACCCTCCATCCTCAGGTGAGTGTTTGTGTGTTTCTTCATGTTCTTGCTACCTGACCCAATGCCCTGAGCAGAGTGGGCGGGAGCTGTGTCCAGGGGGCTGAGTACACTCCACCGGAGGCCGTAGGACTTTGGAGACTGAGGCTGGAGTAAGACCCAGAGCTGATCATTCATGCACTGTGCAGTTGTGGAAGGGCACCTCTACCGTAGACATGTATAGGTGCCAGAACACATCAGATGGCAGAAACGAATCCGACACACAGCCACTCGGTGACGACATGTGTCCAGGGTCAGAAGCTTGATATGTGGCAGGTGCTGAGGAGCACCCAAGGGGAAGCCGGGTTTACCTGGGAGTCCCAAGACACTCCCAGGAGGAAGGAGAGCCCACTGTAGGGACTGTGGAGGCTCACCAGGGTCTACTGGGTAGGCACCAGGAGGGCAGCCTACCGTGACAGTCACTTTCCTGCAACTCAGCTTCCAGATGGATCCCACCATGGCCCCTGTCCTGCTCACCACCCTGGAAGGCTGTGAGGGAACACAGGACTGGAGAATGGAGAGGCACTGGCTCTCCCAGTGCGAGATTCAAGGGAGGTGCTGAGTTCTGTATTCTGAGGACTGCAGCGTTCTCTGAGTCTGCTTGGTGCCTAGAGGCAGCTTCTACCTAATCACTCAGCGATAGCTGTCCAAGTTCTGCCATATGCCAGACCTGCTCAGGCAGAGGGAGGCCAAGGTGAGCCAAACAGACTGCACTATGAACGATCACGAGGGTCTGGTGGTGGGGGGACCAGGAAGTACAGGAGCAAAAGTGTGAAGTGATAAGCCATAGCTTAGTCCAGCATGACATACATGACATATGGCACAGTATGCTGAGCAGGACATGGCGTGATGGGTCACCATGTAGTGTGATCAGCAAGTATTGAATGCTGGGAAGAAAAGAACCAGGCTATGGAGCTGCGAGCGGTGGTGTCAGACAATTTCCTTGGCATCCCTGGAGCAGAGCCACGGTGGGGTGGGTTAGGAGGTGGAGGGCAAGTTCTAGAAATGTGGGCGATGTTGCGGGAATGGTGCCAGACCTATCTGCTGGGTCTAGGTAGCTTGTCTTCCTGAGAGGATGGCTGTCTCCCGTGTCTGTGATTTGTCTGGGTGTGTGGGGAGGAGGTAAGGAATGTGCTGAGGACTCGTGGAGGACATGGACCCTGATGGCACAGAATCCTGGCAGGAGATGCTGGTGGACGAGCCACAAAGTCATAGTGGCCTTGCTTCTCCCCCCATGCAGAATAGTACCTGTCTTTCAACCAGGGTCCCTTTGGCTGCTTGAGCTGGAGGTGCTGCCCAAGCTCTTGGCTGGAAGCAGGAGGGGCTGCTGGCCAGGGATGCAGGAGAGACCCTGGCGGGAACTCCCCATGAGAAGTGAGCAAGTTGGGGAGCTTCATCCCACAGTCCTTTCTGGGCAACCACCTGATGGCTTTTGGTGTTTGACAAGTGTGTGCTGGGTGCAGTCTGCTGTCAGCATCTGGGATCTGAACCAATCTGCCCAGCTGGAGAGGATGGAGGCAGCTGTGGATCTGTGATTGGTAGGTGTAAAAGCTGAGCTTTTATCGTGGCTTTGCCCTGAGCATAAGTGAGTGAATGAAGTGAAATGACTTTATTTGTCATCATCTGAAGGGTCACCTGTGTAGACTGTGTGACCAGCGTGCAAGGAGAGATTGGGGAAGGGTGGGTGAGCTGCACACCAGGAACTGTAGCACTCGAACTCACTCCACATGTTACCTTCTATATGGAGGGCCTCTGTACATTGAGAGGTTCGCAGAGGGGCCTGCTCTCACTTGCAAGCGGTGAGTGGATGTTGATCCCATTGGCCCCAGATGGTACTGAGCCTCCCTTTGACTATCTGACATCAGTGCCCAGGACAGCAGGTTCTTGTCAGACACTCATGTTCACATTTATTTGTAAATCCTCCACATGGGCAGAAAAGGGACCTGTGCGACATCAGGCTTCCTCCTCTGCTCGGAACAGTATCTGAACATCTGTCATGAATACAGCTGGCTATCCCACCCGTGCCTGTGACATACAGACTCCATGGCCAGGGCACCCACATTCAGCCAGCACTTGGTGGCAGTGTGGATAATACCTACAGAATACAGCTAAGACTTTTTTTCTTTTGCAAAACCCACTTCTGGAAAAAAAAAGAACAAGAGTGTATAAAATGCACATATGATTGTCATGAATTTTCACAGATTGAGTTCCAAGCATTGATGGTCAAAGGACCATCAGGAACATCTGTTAATCGCACCACTGACTATTCTCTGGTCCTCTGGGAAGTTGCTGAGGGACTCATGCCTGCCATCCCATAATAAGCCGCCCCCCCCATCATCCTAGCAGAGGCTACAGGGCAGAAGACTCTCATGCCAGTCCCCGGTGCATTTGGGACAGCAAAGGGACAAGGCTGAGGGCCGGGTGGGGTGGGGACCCTCCCTGTAAGGTCCAGCACTCTGTGGTTGCTTTGTAGCCATCGCTCTCACCTGCCCACGCCCCTCAGTACTCACAATTCCCATTCATGCCAATTTGGGCACCAGGACCCCCACCTGAGGACTTCCTGGTGTCCTCCATGGGTGGGTTGGAAGAGCAGTGGGTTAATTTACTTGCAGCTGCTTTAGCAGCAGTCAGAGAGGAACTGGGCATGAGCACGAGGCTCTTTGTCCTCTGGTGATGCCTTCGAGTGGCTCCCTGCATGGGTGGTCTGCTTCCCGTAGTGGTGACTTTCTCTGTAATGCCCTGTGTCAGTCTCTTTACTTCTGCCTCTCCTCTCCACGGTGCCCCAAGTAAGTCCTCATCTAAGGTTGGCTTCTGGGAGATCCAGCTAGCTAGGACCTTGTCCTTTACTTTGCATGACACAAGAAGCCCTTGAAGTACCACAGTCCATGACATTAGGAAGCCTCTGTTTGCCTGCTGTGTGGAGGGCAGATTTTGTGGGCAGACTGTAGATGAAGGGGAGTAAGCACAGAATGTGAGAGGCACGCCTGCCAACAGTCCTGGTCCGAGATGATGTTGGCCTGGGAAGGGGGTGGAGTGGAAATGCCTGGATTTAGCTCTTCAGCTTCACTACATGATTTGCAGTAGAGCAGATGTGGGGTAAAAGGACAGTCCAGTGACTGGGAGAATAGAGTTGCCTGGTGAGATGGGGAAGCCAGCATGGAAAGCAGGGTTTTGGGGGATTGCAGGGAGTTTCGTGCAGGACACATTATTCTTGATATTAGACCCCCAGCTATAAGCAGTCAGGTGTTCACATCTGGCTCCAGGAGAGTCCCCATACACATGGAAGGTGGCACTGCCAACTGCCATCATTGTGGGCCATTGAGATGATTCATCTCCTTTCCTGCTTTTATTCTTCACCTCCCTTCACTCCTTCCCCCTTCCCTCCTGTCTTTTACAATGTTGACTGAGTGCCTACTCTGTGCTGAGAGTCTGGGTACCAAGTTGCAGCCAAAATTGGAAATACACTGGCCTGATCCCCTGGAGTTTCCGTGGACATGAGTAGTGTCAGTGTTATGAAGGAAAATCGAAGCTGCCCAAGACAGTATGGCCCTGACTTAGCTGAGAAGTCAGAGAGTATTTCCAGGAGGAAAAGTTCAAAGGCAAGTTGAAATTGTTTTCGCCTATACCTAACAGGATGCCACTGCAAGACTGCAGGGAGAATGATGGCGTCTGACTTGCATTACTAGTAGTGATAAACACTTCTTAGATTCAGCTAGTGATAAATAGGGTGGCCATGGCTAAGGAGGCTGGGTGCACGATGTAGAAGGCAATGTGGCGCCTACAGGAGGGGTATGATGACATGGACGAGGATGGTGATGTGAACCTCAGTTCAAAGCCTGGTTCTACTTTTTTGCCATGTGATTTAGAGAACTCATCATTGCTTTAAACTTTAGGGCATCTTCTTTGTCAGATGGGACTAACGGTTATACCCCACACAGCTGCTTTAGGATTAAATGAAGTAGGAAGACGCTGATGTGAAAGCATAAGTTTGATTCCTAGGGGGCTTACACATAGTTGCCTGTCATTGTGTGCCTAAGACTTACCTTGGCGTTGTGTGCCAATGTCACCCGGCATCAGAAAGACACTGTGCTTAATAATGGTGATGAGGACAACTGCTCAGTGGGGTTTTCCCCTGGCAGAGCCGACAGGGGTTGGAAGAATAAAAGCACACTGTGGGTGGGGAGGAGGGGGGTCTTGAACTACAAGACCCATCCAATATGCACTAAAACAGGAAGCCCCTTCCTTCTGGACTTCTCCCACCTGAAGGCCAAGTGTGGTTGCTAGTAGGATGCTAGTGTTTATAGTATGTAGAGTTCATGGTTGTTAAAAATCACATGAAGACAGAGTAAGCACAGGCAGCTTGGTATGGACAGGTCTAGTCTGTGTTGGCACAGAGTAAAGGTGGATGTACAATTACCCCTCTTAGGTTTAAAGACAGTTTGCACTCTATCAGCACCTTATCTTATTATAAGTGCAAAGCAGGTTTGAGAAGGAAAGTCTTTAGCAAAAACACACGTACAGCTTCCTCCCATGTTATAAAACAGTAGAAATAAAAGTCTCCCAACTTCATGGCCCTTGACCACCCAAAATGACACCTCCCACTGATGGCCCATGGTTAGCTTGGACTGCCACCAGCTTAAAGAAGTCTGTTGCATTTCTTCTTGTAATAAGACAGGTGTTGGCATCTTAGTTGATCAATGATGGTTTTAACATCTAGCTTTAACAACTAGCCTGTCACCCAGTTACCATTTAATTTTGTGACTTTTGTCGGGGGGAGCAGCGAAAGCACCTTCCGAGTTGCGTTCTGCTTGTTGTTTGCCTCATGACAATTGACTGTACTGGGCCCTTCATTGTTCAAGCAGCTTGCCATCCTCAGCCTGAAGTACCTGAACCCCCCAGCAAGGAGAGGCACAGCCTGCTGGCTTCCCCTGGCTCCTATCCCTGGGGCTCCATCACAGCCAGTGCAACTAACAGAGGAGAGGTCCAGCCCCGTGGGCGGTGACAGTGCCAGGGAGCTTGGTCCTCACAGGGATGCTCAAAGGCTGCCTGCTGCACCTGTGTCTCCATTCTTCCCAGTGTTAAACCCATCCTTCTGAGCCACAAGGTAACCTGCCCACAACCACACTGGTTATCCTAGCCCTCTGTCCACTCAAAGGATGCATCCACTTTCTTTCATCCTCATAGAGCAAAAATGTAAGTCTTTTGTACATGCATAGGAAGTGCCTTGTTTTAGAAATGGCACTGAGCATTACGGAGCTGCTTGGCAGGGGCGGTGCTGTTTTAAGTCCCTGAAAGAGGAAACCAAATTGGATGAGCCAGCACACAAGGCCCACACCCTGCATTAATGTCACCTTTCTCCCTACCCCCAAATCCAGCTCAGGAGGCTGTCAGAAGCCACCTTCTAGGAGTTCTGCAGGTGGCAGAACAGTCCAATGGCAACTAGACGAAGAGGGGACAGAATACAGAGATGAGCATGTTACATACAGTCAGGCTGTGACTCCACATGCCTTGGAATGGGCTCGTCTGTGTCCCACAGAAGGGTCTGTGAGTGCAGGTGCCCGGGTGGCCTCAGTGCATGGCACTGCAGTCCTCTCAGAGCAACTGCCAGCACTCAGTACCTCCTGCAAGGTTGTTCAAACTGCAAGCTCTCAGCCAAGCTCTCAGGTGCGCTGAGCTACCTAGCAGACTGAAGCCAGCCATCGGTATGATTCTGGCCATACTGAAATGGGAGAAGCATTCACTGTGCAGTCTGAAATCACCTCAAAGACAGAACCAAAGCCCCATATCTCAGACCCCATGCTGTGATCGCCATGTGGTGTGAGTGTGCCCCCCAAGTGTCAGAATTTAACCATCATGAAATATTTAGAAGGTGGAAACTTAATCTGTTAAGTGTTTAAGGTGTTCAGAGATGACCTTTGGGAGGTGAGTAGATTAGATAAGGTCATTGGGGTGGAACCCCATGATTGACTCCTGACAGCTTTACGAGAGGAGACCAGAAGGAACAACGTCATGTGTTTCCTGTCTCCTGCCATACGGTGCTCCATCACAGCCAGTGCAACTAACACAGGAGAGGTCCAGCCCCGTAGGCGGTGACAGTGCCAGGGAGCTTGGTCACTGCCTCTGGGCTCTGCTAATCAGAAGCGACCACTAGAAAGCTTTAAGCCCAAATAAACTTTTGTTCTTAATGAACTAGCCTCCCTCAGGTATTTCATTACAACAATGAAAAGTGGACAGTCACACCCACACTGAGCTTGACTCTGCTCACAATAGTCACTCAGGAAATGGTTAAGGATGACTGCAGAGATATGGAAAAGAGGCAAATGTGGGGCATCTGAAAACATGTCTCCCCTTTTCGTGAGACACCTTAAATGGAGTAATAGTCTTCATTAAAATGTCCTGTATCCACTCTTGGGGATATACCCAAAAGACTGTTACTCCAGAGGCACCTGCACACCCATGTTTATTGCGGCACTATTCACAATAGCCAAGTTATGGAAACAGCCAAGATGCCCCAGCACTGACGAATGGATTAAGAAAATGTGGTATCTATACACAATGGAATTCTATGCAGCCATGAAGAAGAACGAAATGTTATCATTCGCTGGTAAATGGATGGAATTGGAGAACATCATTCTGAGTGAGGTTAGCCTGGCTCAAAAGACCAAAAATCGTATGTTCTCCCTCATATGTGGACATTAGATCAAGGGCAAACACAACAAGGGGACTGGACTATGAGCACATGATAAAAGCGAGAGCACACAAGGGAGGGGTGAGGATAGGTAAGACACCTAAAAAATTAGTTAGCATTTGTTGCCCTTAACACAGAGAAACTAAAGCAGATACCTTAAAGCAACTGAGGCCAATAGGAAAAGGGGACCAGGTACTAGAGAAAAGGTGAGATCAAAAAGAATTAACCTAGAAGGTAACACACATGCACAGGAAATCAATGTGAGTCAATGCCCTGTATAGCTATCCTTATCTCAACCAGCAAAAACCCTTGTTCCTTCCTATTATTGCTTATACTCTCTCTACAACAAAATTAGAAATAAGGGCAAAATAGTTTCTGCTGGGTATTGGGGTGGGGAGAGGGAGGGGGCGGAGTGGGTGGTAAGGGAGGGGGTGGGGGCAGGGGGGAGAAATGACCCAAGCCTTGTATGCACATATGAATAATAAAAGAAAAATGAAAAAAAAAAAGTCCTGAATCAATTATGTGGAAATAGAAACTCTATCCTAGTACATACCACCCAACTCCTGTGACCCCTGTGGGCCTCTGTGCTGCTGGGGAAGTAATGCAGCTTGAGTCTCCCCAACTCTAAGATTTTATCTACAACTGTGTTGTCCCCCATTGTACACTTGAGGGGTTTACTGATGTCCAGGGAAACAGCCTTACTGACCTCCCAGCATCCCTCACTGCAGGGTCCACAGCCACACAACCTAGCCCAGCGATACACCAAGTCCCTGTGACCAGTACTTGTTTGTTACATCCCACCCTGCAGCATGCACAGAACCTCGGTGTCTGCCTGTGTTATTAGTCCGCCTGGGGTGTGAGGTCCAGGCGAGGGCACGCCGGCAAGGAGCGCAGCAGTGAGAATTGGAACGACTCAGGTGATCTGCGTGTTTCTGAAGTAATCTTCCCACAGCTCTCTCTTTTGTACCTTCACGAGGTTTTGCTTTGGAATTTCTCCACGGCATTTGTAAATGCCTCATTATGCCTCCTGGGGATCCTTTGAGCACTCAGAGTCTCCATGCTGGAGAACAGGGAGACGTGAAGGCCTTCCAGAGCAAGAGGCACAACTTACAATGCACAGTGAGGCAAAACCAACAGCCTGAGATAGACTCCTGTGGCCACAGCACGCTCTGCCCCTGCCCTGAGCCAGGCCTCTCCACTGTAGAGTTCAAAACAAGTCTATTGTGATCCTGGAGCCAGAGGAACAGGCTCTGTGAGCAGAGGGTGAATCAAGGGGGCTCACTGGCCTCACTGTCCCTGCCAGGTGATGTGCTGATGTGCTCTTCTCATGCTGCACCCTGAGTCCATCACCTCACAGATCACAGCAAATATTTACTCACGCAAAAAAAACAAGCATCATGTGATTCCCCAGAAGGTAAAGGAAGCATGCCTCTCATCCAGAAGAGACACATAATCTGTGAGTAAACTGAGGCAGAAAAGGAAAATGCCATCTCTACTTAAGAATAAAGAGCTGGGGCAGGGTATGTCCTGGGAAAAGTTCTTTTTATGAAAATTTACCTTCACTCTTGTGTAACGAAACCTTTTCAAGAACCAGGGGATTGCGCAATTTTCTTATAGTGCAACGATACACAAAAAAGAGACAATGGCATTTTTGTGCTCTGGGGTAGTTTCCACTTTTATTTGTAATTTCTCATCTTTTAATAGAAGTCAGATTTCTTCTATCTGTAATTAAATCTAGAATGTGTTTTTTATTGAAGGTCCTTGTGGACTTCTGACTTCATTGTTCTAAAAGTGAGCGAGGAAAAGAGTTCTGAGCATCACTTTGACAAAGGATTCAATGCAGATCCTCAATCTGACTTGCAGGGGCTTTTGCTGTGAGAACCCCAACCCCAAGCTACACCCCATCTGCAGCTTCACTTCTGTCTCCTCACCAGAACTCACCTGCCACTCACTTTTGCCTGAAAACCCCTTGAGGATGGCAATTGTGGGGTGGCCTGTGTCTAGGTTCACCTTGTCACTCCTAGGACTCTGCTGTTCTTTGTGCTAGTGTCCCATGGACCTTGCTGGGATGAATCCACGATACTTTGTCTTTGGGTCCCATGAAGGGGACTAGGAAACATCTCCAGCTAAGCTCGTCAGTAACTCTGCAGCCCTGGGCTGGAGTCCATGCAGCATTCAGCAGAATCTTGTGACTCCTGCCACAGACAATAGGGTGACTTAACTCGTGCGCTTTCTTGGCCTAGACTGCTGAGAGATTCCTAACAACATTGTGTGTCTACTTGCTCAGGTTTTCTCCCCTGGCGTATTGTATTTTAGTGAATTATTATATCAGCCCCTGCCCTCCACTTTCCTTCCTCATTTCTCTTCTCGACTCTGCCTGTGTTAAGGGAATGAGAGCATCACTGCACCCAAGTTCCTTCGTGGAGAGTGCCATCACTGGGCCTTGTCCTCTCCTTCCCCAGGGATGCCCAGACACCCTCACGTGTCAGCAGTCGTGGAAAGAGTGTGCTCGGACCAGCGGGTCTCTGTTCTAGGAGGGATCCTCGCCCTGCTCCTTGACAAGTACCAAATGTCTCCCGCAATTAGACTAGGGAATTGTTAGAATTGAGAAAGCTTCAGGTCAGGTAAAAGATGACAGTGACATTGTAAAAAAGGACATTCTGTGGGGAGGCTCCATGGTATTCTCCAAGCCTAGCAAGTCAACAGTGCTCAGTCTGGCTCATCAAAGGAGCTGTCAGGCACTGCAGTG